>NC_143409.1:8518333-8834444 GCF_052110815.1 Crocodylus siamensis | reverse complement strand
AAGTAAGGCCAGGGTTTGCTTTGAATGAAAAAAAAAAAATGCATTCAACATGCTGTTTCCCATTCCCCAAACTGCTGCCTGTCCTTTTATCATTTGCTTTTCAGGGTAGGAACTGGTCCTACAGGCCCGTCTTGAAAGGAAATAGCCCTGTTCCTACAGGCTTGCAGGTGCTGCATTATGCAAATCAGAAGGCATCAAGGCGTGTTACAACATTAACTAGTGCATCTGAAATATATGCCGCTATTAGACTGGTACAGCCTACAGTACCGGTTCAGCGGCAGTGAAATTTCAGTTGTATAAAAAAAAATCAACACTCCCTCTCCCTAAAATAGAAATTAGCCTGTTCCAGCTGGCAGAGTGGAAGCTAGCGTAGGAGGGAGGGACGTGTGTACGCACTGGTAGCACACACCGTGAATGCTATTTTGATTGAAAAATTAGAAAGGATACTATAGAAACACGCTAATGGGACTGGCTGGCCGAACAGAGCAAGCTGCTCTTCCGTGTGGTCCAGTTCTCAGTGGTCACTCCTGGAGTTGTTCAGCCAGGAAAGGTCAAGGTCATGCTGTGGTGATGTAAGACCCACGCAACAGAGCCCTGTCCTTCAGCGGCTGACCAGGGCTGAGAAGGGGCATGTCTGCATGCTCCCACGCTGGGCTATGCAGTGCCACAGTGATGCCCAGCGCCCATGCTATGCCCCGGGCAAATGGACCGGAGCTCCCAGAGGGCAGCACTGATACCCCCAGAGCAAGTGCCCAAGGCAGTGTGCAATGTCACATGCCAGGCACCACTCCCTCTCTGCTTGGAAGGGGCTACCGAGCATGGAGCGGACATGCCATGCTTCCCCCTGGCACCTCCTGACACTTCATGGAGGCCCCTAAATGCCTCCAAGAACACCTCTGGACAGTGCTGCAAAGGGCAGCTTTGGATTTGGCACCCCAATGACAGAAAAGGCGGTCGAGTGTCCTCTGCGGGGTAACCACAAGACTCATCCCCCAAGCACCACTCACATGGATCTTAGGTCTTTTTCTAGAAGCAGCTCTTTAATATGCCAGAAATACTTTAGCCGAGATTCGCCCCCACCCCACCCCAGCGCTGAAACCAGCCAGAGCTAAAAGTGTTTGAACCAGAGATGCCCACTTCAAGCCCTTACAATTTCGGTGAAGCCATGCTCTGTGCATGGGGAATGTAGCCTTTATGGGGGGCTTTTCTAAAGGTCCCCTTTTGCTGGACTGAACTATTGGCTTCATCCGCCAACTGCTATTCTCTGCCGGGGTTATGTGACACTTCAGTAAAGAAGCCGGCCTGATCTGCCAGGGAGGCACATTTCTTTCAGGGCATCACAACTTCCCTCGACCTTCCAAGATGCCAACATAGGAGTTATATTTCAATTTGTGGCTCTTTGCATCATAATGACGTCACCAACATGGCGATTGCTGGTGTTCTCAGGTTCCCACAAGGTCTTCTAGGAACATTTGCTATTAATAGGGTCTGGCCTCGTGCCCTGTTTCTCTCGCTCCCTTCTTCCAGGCACAAGGCAGTGCCGTGCAGCGTAGCAGTTTCCTATCTGTCATCAGGAGATGCGTAGTGAGAGCATCCTGTTCAGGGAGTGCCCTGGCATACTCACAGGAAAGGCACTAGGAAAAGTCCAGGGGCGCAGCTGCTGTTAATCCTCCATGTGACTGAGCCTCACCACGCGGCCCTGCAGAGCGCTCTAGGGTGGTGTCAGGTGCAATCATAAAGGCATCATTACATTTGGCAAAGCAAGTGCTTATCCAGAACAAGGAACTCATGGGTTTCAGCTCTACCCCTCACCCCTTTATGCAGCTAATTCAGTCACCGACCATACTGGGGCAGAGTCTGGACCTGTCTGGACCAGTCAAACCCAGTGCAGTTTATTCCCATTACAATCTAACCCCGCTGCGTTCTCTTAGGTTCTTCTCCTGCCAGCAATCATGGAAGCAATTTGCACCGCACAGCACGACTCCATCATGCAGCCCTGTGCAGTTTGCTCACAGCTGGGCAGCTCTCCTGCACCTGTGGTAAAAAGCCTTGATCCAAAGGCACGCAGGAAGATGACTGCAAGAACAGCTATAGAAGACACCCATCACTGCAGCCCTTCCTCATTCAGGGGGATCCCCATCTTTCGATGCCTGCCTCCAGACCATCCTGTGACGCATCATAATAAATGAGACATGCAGAAAAAGCAACCCTTGAATTAGTGCACGTCAGTATGGAGCCATTTGCCTGTAGTCGCAATTTGCTCTTAGTTTATGCAGCAGTAAAAAGCCACCCTCAGCACACGGCATTGCCCACTGCTTCCAGGGCGCCCCATGCTCTCCCGCTCAGGAGGATCGTGTGCCAATCACAGTTAACCTTGGCTGGATTTGCAGTGCTCAAACAGGCAATAGGCTTGTAATTGTATTGCCTGCCCTCTCAAACTGTTTTGCACCCCCGCCACCACCAACCTGATGTGTACAATCCTGCCATCTAGGCTGGTGGAGCCAGATGAACCCATGGAACAAGACCTGCGCTTGCATTGCAGGCACGTGCTCTCATACTGCACTTCTTGCCCGCCTAATGCACCCGAGCCAGCTGCTGAGGGGCCGTAAAGAGGCTGGTTTCTACACACACATGCACAAGGAGAAAAGCAAACACACCTGCACTGGCACTCTGGCTCTCCTGGCTCTTGCACACACAGAGGTGGCAGGATGCCCAGAGGTACGCCCGCCTCAGTTCCCCACATGTCTCCATCATGATCACATCAGACCCCATGCTTGGAGCTTGCTGTAAGGCAATGCAGCTCTGAAGGTCAGCTGTCAGTAGGCCCAGCTGGAGCTGTGCTTGCATTTTAGAGATCTGGGAATACTGGCAGCACCCGTCCAACTGGGGACTGCAGGTGAGATTTGGCAGGATCAGTAACCCCAATCCCACTGAGTGTTAATAGGGTGTGCTCCTTTTAACTGGGACTGCACTCTGGGTCACGTACACCCACTTGAAAGTGTCCCGAACCGACTATGAGGACTCTAGGTCCTGCTACGCCTGTGGCAGATGTGCAGAGTGTGATGAGGCACATGTGCAGAGGCATCTCCGGGGGGGGCGTTGTTTTCTTTTTTAGGGTGTGGAGACTCCCGGTTCCTTGTTCTGTTCCTGATTAAGGAGCAGTTGTTGTTTCTGGAGTGCTCAAGCACTTACTGAGTCATGAGCTAGGCCCTGGATGGTGCAATCTTATTATCTGGTGCTGGGAGGGGTGGGGGGAGCATGTGCAGGCCCTTCTGGCTGAACATCTACTGTGCGCAGAGAAGAGTGAAGCAGGAAAGCCTCTTGCAACCCCCACCACGGAGTGGCAGAGCCAGCCCCAGCGTGGCTGGGATCATTTGAGACTGAGGGGAAGGGGGTGACTAGTCCAGCTGATGCAGGCAGGGCCCCTATTGTCCAGATGTTAAAGATGCCTTTCCTTAGAGGCACCACAGAGCTGGGAGTGTATGAACACTGCCAGCCTTTGCAAAACGTCTGTCCGCTTCCCAATGCACAAGGGTGAGAATGTAACCTCTTCTGCCCACCCCTGCACCCCAGCCCCATGACCCATCCATTTGACATGAAATCGTTAAGCAAACCCCTGCAAGTTGTCCCCGCTCTACAGGTGAATGAATAACACGAAGATAAACGGGGCTGGTGAAAAAGGAGAAAGAGCAGGATGAGTCCTTTTCAGCTGTGGGCACACTCAGAAATCCTGTTTTTCTTTTTCCATGCTCTGACATCCCATCTCAAGAGAAAAAAAAAAGTGTTCACACCTTCCCCCACTTCACACTGGGTTTGGGGTCTACCCCTGTCCCCTAGCAATGAAGCAAAATATGGCCGTAAGCTCTTGGCCCCTATGTTGTCAGTCCATGATGGAGTAATTTCCCCTCACCCTCACTTGTTCCCAATATGAGATGCTTCAGGGAAAGTGAAAGCTTTTCAGCCCTTTCTCCACTGGTGGGAAACACCCAGTCTCCACCTTTTCTCTGGGCAACATCTTTTTCTCACTGTACAGAATCTGTCCCGGGGAGGGAGGCCACGGACCCTGTCTCGCCATGCCCTCTCCTCGGACCAGGCTCTTCTGGATGAAGAATGCATAGCCATCTTTCTAGCCTCTTTTCCATAGATGGTTTCCCCCTTGGCAGTAGCCCACAAAATCCAGCGGCCTGAAGAAAGACCCTTCCACCTTCCCCCTCCATTGAAGGCAGGAAGGGGACAGGCCTTCCCCACTAGAGAGCCAAGCTGCTGCCCTCAGCAGCAACCGTGGCTTTCCCACTCTACGTGCCTTAGGGCTCACTGCTTCCTACAGCCACTCACATCCTGCTACAAGTCCTGATGCCTTGGACGTGCCCTGTGCCCCTGCTTCGTATTAATAATCGAATCCACCAAGTGGAGAGTCACCCAAATGTGAACATCATGCGGTCAGACAGCTGTCTGGCCTTGTGGGTGTGATTTTCTCCCAAACAGCCCCCACTACTGCACAAATAAGGCATCTGCCATGTCTATCATAGCCCTTCAGTCAGCAAGGGGGTGGATGGGGAAAGGGGAGGCCCAGTGCAATTTTTTAAGGAAAGAACAACGCTCTTGTTGATCTTAATCAAACCAGGACAGTTGCAGAGGTCCAGAGGCCGTGGCGGAAAGGCCTGCAGTGCAACGCCGCGGGAGCTGATCAGAATTATCGCAGGAGTGGTCAGGAGCATTAGGGCTTATCAGGTTAGCTACGAAAGAAGACCCAAGTTGCCAGAGCATGCCACTAAGCTCCCAGCATTTCCCTACTGATCCTGCATTTCATCTACACCTAAAGCTCCCCCACTCCCACCCCCTTTTTTTTGTTTGTTTGTTTTTTGGCTCCTAGAAGCTGCAAATGAGATGCACAAGCCTGGGAAGGGAAACTTTACTCTAAATGTTTGGTGTGGCAGGAGGACATGAAGCTGCACTATTGCCTTCCTGATTTCAACAGCCACTAGCACTGGGGAAGGGCCAGATAGATGAGATCTCAAAGCTGTGATATTTAGTGAAAAAGGCCAGTTAAATAGCATGCAAGCAGAAAGGGGCAGCATCACTTAGCGGGAAAAGGAGGAACTGGGGTCTGGACTCTTACGTTCAGGTCTCAGGGTTCCCACTTTTTTGTGGGCAGCCTTGGTCCAGTCGCTTTCAAATGGGACTACTAACGTGGGTGCCCAACATCCGGCAGCCCAGGTGAGCTCAACTCAGAGTTGGGAGATGACCAAGATTAGCGATCCCTTTAGAAAAGCATGAGCAAAATCTCTCTGTTTATCTTTTCTCATCTGTCCGAGTAACCCTTTACTGACTTCCTAAGCCCCTCGAAGCCTGTGGAAGAGGAAGGTGGTGCTGGTTCTGCTGCTGTCTCCGCACGGGTCCAAATCCATTTCCAGCCACTGCCTACCTTTGTTCAAAGGTGGTTCTCCTACCACAAGGAGGAATCGGTTCTCCTGCCTTGGAGCAGGAATAGGTCTTTTTTTTTTTTGAATTCATGGGAAGGTTTTCTGTTTCCTCTCCTGTACCGATAAACCATTGATTGTCCCATCAGGCTCTTGCGTCAATGAGGAAATGGGACAATGGCTATTAGCAGACATCCCAGGAGAGGGAAGGCACACATCAAAATGTCCAATGACTCTCGGGTGTCTCCATACTGTAATTTGCAGGCATGGTTAACCTTTCTGGTAAGAGCTGCTACGGCTTCCAAAGAAGAAATAATAAGGCGGTTAAAACTGGCTATTTTCTTGGCTGGGTTTGTGTTTTATTTGGAAACACCCTCTTACTTATAGACCTGGCCTTAAAGGAAGGTGAAGAGTCCCATCAGCATCTGGATACTAAAGCGAATGCACTGCCAAAGAATGCCTTGCATTGTATGCTGTGCTATGGAGCCCACTGCTTCAGCCAGACCTATGCCAATACTGCAGGTAGAAGGCTGCGACTCTTCTCCGCCTTGCGTGCACCCATCCTCTGCACTGCAAAAACCAATTCTGAGCTGAGAGTGGTTATGCTGCATGCCCAGTGTGGAGAGGTGACACCCTGCAGGGAAGAGCACGGAGGTTTGGAGGATCAGAATGAAACAGGAAATGAATGCTGCTCTATCATGGTCATCAAGAACCAGAAATCAGATTAGGGAAATTAGTCCAGCTCCAAACATAAAGGATGAAATGAGGAGCATCAGGAAGGGGGTCAGGCTGCTAAGGGAGGAAGAAACTGAATAGCATCAGGGCTTCTGGGTGGAGATTTCACCAAAACTCCCTGTGCAAGTCATGTATTGCTGTGTGCTGACAGCATGCCGTAACCCTTAATTACTGCAAATCAAACCATCTCCATTACTCACTTCAACAACCCAAACAGTCAGCATGCAGCAATAGGGGAGGAGGGTAAATGGTTTTGCTTGAATATGAAGTGCCAATTTGCAAATAAAAGCATTTTGTTTTCAGAGGTTTAATGATATTGAGATATTTTACTGCTCAGCGGGGAACCAGTCTATTTTACTCTTCACTAGAAGATCATCCTAATCCTCACCATGAGGATGGTTTTTTTTTTTCCTTGCATTGCCTCAGATATAAAGGAGTTGAAAAAAATGTAAAGCACTTACAGACAGAGGGCAGTTAACTGGACTGTGTAGTGTATGTCTGTATAGTACGAATACACTATGTATTGTCTGTATGTCTGCACATCCACAAAGCCTCACTGCTTGCTCCTGCTTCTAGATAATGGGTTTGGATGGCAGAGGGCTGCACATGGGTGGTAAACGGCTCAGCCTGTGATGGAGTTATTATAGAAACACAGTCTCCTGTAGAGCTCAGACAGGCATTGTGAGCTTCCCTGCTGGTGCCAAGCACTACATATCTGTCAACTGTGCTACATAACCACGGTGGTGGCTGGCCCAGAGAGGATCCTGGACTTGTCTCCATGTCCACTGAAGTCACTGGAAAGTCGTTCCATTGGCTTCTATTGTGGGGGACTAGGTCGGGCCTCATCAGTTAAAATGATAGCAATGGTCTCTCAACAAACGCTGCTGCTGGCCTGCGTTACACGCCATTACACAGGGGTACGTGTATATTGAGACATACCACGCCAGGTATACAGAAACTCAAGCTGAATGCTCAGAGGTGTGTGCTCTGTCGATCACGTTGGCATGTCACGTGCATGTCATGCACGCCAGTCCCAGTGAAATCATTACATGCCTGTCAGTTGTGTTACATAGCCATAGTGGTGGCTGGTCCCTACCCAGCTCCAGCAGACATCCCCACCGCGCTCCTTTGCCCTAGCTGAGGGTGAGGAGGCAGTCTTATCTGTTGCTGTTCCAAAAACCGGGTCAGCATTCAGGCGGTTGGCTCCTCGGGACATCACTGCAGGGATACTCTCACGCTACATGGTTGTATAGTACAAAGCACAGATTGTTCTGGCTCTGAGCTGGGACCCTGGCAAGCGAAGCCAGTACACATCACACTAACTAACATAAAGGAGAAAGGCACTGCTGGGGTGAATCAGGATGATAAAACCAGCTGTCAATGGAAGGTATGCTCCTGTTTCAGCACAGTCAGGATCACACACACGCGTCCAGATCACTTACGGAGATCAAGTTGCCCGTGAAGTGTGACAGGGTGAAAGGCTCACCCCATGTCTGGAAGTTAGCGGTAGTTATTACAGATGGGATTTGGATGGAAGGCTCCCAGGACAGCAGCTAAGCCCTGAGAACAGGGGGTGAACCAAGGGGTAGAAATCCTGATATAATTCCCCCCAGGCTACTGTTGGGTGCCACGGATCAGCACGGATGGGCCATATGTGGAGGTCTTGCTCCGACAAAGAACCACTTAGACAAACTTATGCCTTTCTCAGGAACATGGAGGGCTGCATTGTTCATCATTTATACTGTACACAGGGCAGAGGCCCCAGTCAGAAATCAGGGCTCCCTTGTTCTGGACATCTAAAGAAATTGCTCCAGAGACTGGAATCATGGTGACTTAAGGACGCTGCAAGCTATGCCTACATGCAATCACTTAGCAACTGATATGACTTGTTAGGAGTCCATCCAAACCTGACCAAGGATGGAAACATGTTCTCATGTATCCCTGGTATGGATTGGAAAGTTCCCCATGCAGACCCCATGGCTACCCGATCAGTAGGGCAATTTGAGATAGGAACTAGCGATCTACCCAAGCAGCTAGAGACAGCGTGTGCTATATGAATTACAGATGATTCCCCAGTCTCCGAAAGGCTCTTGCCTTCTTTTAACCAGGCCAGGGTCATTGGCAGCCAGGGCTGATAACCATCCAGGTGGGTGAGTTCTTGGCCCACGGGGAAAATAACTTGAAATTGGATCAAGAATTTTGCAAAAAGTCTGACCCCCCCCCCCCACACACACCTTTTTTTCTTAAGTGGTTCAAGACACAAGACCCACTTTCTCTCCCATTTTATAATAGGGCAATGCCATGCATGGGTTTCCATTCCAAGCAGACATGGGCTCCTGGATGTACAGTGCCACTGCTATCAGTATTGGCACTGGCGGGCACAACTTGCTGAGCATGGCTCAGACCTAACTAACAGCCACATTTGATCTGAATTTCTGTGCCCTTCTAGCAAAGACTAGGACATCCCCAGTTATTCCGTCTTGCTGGGACATATTTGGTGTAGTTCTGCAATTCGATGTGTGATGCTGTTGTGGTCAGGACAGCTGGAGTGTCACAGTAGAGAGCTCCAATTTCTGAGCGGGTAGTGGGGTGAGAAAATCTTAGATTTAGACACTCAAATGGCTCACTCCAAAGTAAGCCAACAGTCTGACTCACCCAAACAAGAAAATCGGCCCCAGAATGAGGAAAAAAGTCCACATGAGTCACAAAACTCCTCAAAGAGGCCTTTCACTCCTGCAGCATATTCTAACCACGTGTCCATGCTCCCCTTCCAGCCACCTTATGTCTCTCAGCTAGGGCTCCTGTTAGCAAGTTGCCTCCATACTTAGTCTTTGCTGAGTTTCTTCCAGTCCTGGACCTTCCTCAGTCCTCCTCTATCGCTGCTGGGCTTTGCATAGATCTGGCCTTTTCCCAGGCCCACTCACATCACACTATTCAGGGTCTCTCTAGCCAGCAGAAGCTTTGTTCCCTTCCATCAGTAGGATACTTCTGCTTAGCACTTCAAGCCCCTGTGCTTAATGGGGGGGCTTCCAATCTGGGCTGGCTATCTTCAAGGCTTCCCTTTTCTTACCTCTCTTTATACATGGGGCAAGGGGTCTCCTAGCGTTGGGAGCAATGCACGTCGTTCCAATCACAGCTCAACAGCATCCACTACGGTTCAAATGGTGGGGGAAAGCTAAGAAGATGAACCGGGGGGGGCATTATGCCCTCTTAAAGCAAAGCTCTGCAGCCCTTGACACTTCCTTCCGAGATTATGAAACCACAAAGCCAATGGCTAGAGGGAAAGAAAACTCAAGCAAAGAGCTCATGATCAAGAACAATCACATTAGCTTCCAGAGTTTGGAGCAAAGAGATGGAAACAACATTTAGCATCTATCAATTACCAGTGACCTTTGGGAAGGCACTTTTTAATTGCATTTGTTTTGTCTCCACAGGCGGTCAACTATTTCACTTCAGATTACAGACAGGCTGTTGTGTACAGACAGTGGAGCCGTTCAGTCCCAAAGCCTTTCTAAATTTGAATCTTTTGAATCAGCTGGACGTCTGAATCCTGGGGTAACTCAAAAAGTCCCTTTTTGCCTGAGACTTGCTGCTCTGATGGGAGGACATGCTGGCTGAGGGCTAGGATGAGCAACGAACTGGAGTTCAATTCTGCTCTCAATTCACTGTGTGACAGAGGGTGCAATGGAAGGATCCCAAACATATTATAAAGAGAGGGAAGAAAAGGGGTCTAGGCTTTTAAGGCAGCCATCCCAGCCCCCTGTTGAAGTGTATAAGCACAGGGGCTGGAAGTGCTAAGCAGAAGGGCCCTGGCAGCGGGAGAGAGCAATTTCTGCAGGCTAGAGCTGATTCCTGTGGTTACATCCTTTGTTCAATGAAAACTTCTGATCTGAAAAAGAAAGTAATTTTAAAAAGTCATAATTTCCAGCAAAAAAAAAAAAAATCTAAAAAAATCAATTTCTTAGGCATATCTAAGTAAAACATTTTTCCATGATTGGATTACCAAGAAATGGTGGGTGTGGGGTTCCTAGGTTCATCCTACAGGTATAGATATAGTTAAATAAGTGCATCTATAGCTGGCCTAAAATCAAATGTAAGAAACGGCAAGGTAATATTTCCATGTGGAGCAGTCCTGTTGAGGAGAGAATGATTTCCTTTCTTAGACCATTTGCTGAATCAAATATAATTCTGGTCTAAATTTATGAACGCAACTTGGAAATGTAATCGTGTAGCAGGTTTCTAATTCCATAACTTGCCAGACTAGTTTAAAGACCCTAAGGAAGAAGTGCTTTGTACGCTTGAATAAGAGCCTGGATTCCTCGAGTCATTTCAATAGTATTTTACTGCTGGGGGGCATTTTTCATACATTTACATATGGTTTCACATTTAAAATACAATGTTACCTCAATTTGCTCTGCTGCATCCCTAGACGACAAGTGTTGTGCATTTATTTTTTTGCTATGAGCAGCAAAAGGCCTCTTTGTAAATCATATTCCACCCTACCCAGGACTTTGCTATGCACAAACATCTCTTCTAAAAGTTCACAAAGCACCTACAAAGCCATGGAAAATCTGACATCCCTTTCAGAAATCAGGGGTTCACTAGTAATTCCCAAAAGTAGAGGTTGATGCAAGCACTTACTGTAAACACACAATGTCACCTGACCTTTCAAATGCTGCTGCGGAGTGAATCATGCATATGCCCTGGGTGGAAAAAAACCCACTCTGATTGGTTGACCATATGTAATGGTTTAGTCCTATTGGATAAAGTGTGTTGGTCATTAGGTCAACCATGTATTGGCCACATGCACGGGGACTCCCACAGCTTTTTCACATCTCTGCTGAAATTTCTTCGAAATGACTCAGCAACAGCTGAAAAACACTTGAACTCCGGCTACAAAGAGGAACTCATGTCCCCGCTTCAAAGCAAAGCTTTCACTTCTTTCTGCTCAGGCCGCCGGGTGGGGAAACTTCCCGGAAGGCGTCACTGCAACCCCTTGCAGGGCTTATCTCTCTGGTCTGTAGATAAGAGCAACTCTTACACAATCCAGACCGTACTTCTCCAGAAGTCCACTTCATGGCCCACTGCTAGAGATCTCTCTCTCAACTTAGTGCATCTTCCTTTTAAGGCAAAAAGGGGGCTAAGTTGTGCCAGGTGGTGTGGCCATGGGGAGGATCAGGCCCAGAGACACCTCTCCCAGGTGCCAGCCTTTCTGGGCCTCCCCTCTCAGTGGGTCCCCAGGGCTTTTACGAGGCACGGGGGGGTCATATTTTCTCTCCCTTCTCAGATGAGCAGACAACACTCCTGGAGCCACGGCCCCCCCTGCGTGACTCCCATGACCCATTTGCACCTAGAGCAAGCCTCCGAAATGAGTTACATGAATCTCTATTCTGGGATGTTAGGAAGGAGGGAGTTCTTACTCTCCAGTCAATGCCACATCCATACCTTATTAATGCATGTTAGCGCATGGCACAGGCTAACCCTACAGTCTTGCAATGTGAAGTTTGCAAAATTATTGTTCTTGTGAAAGAGAAGGTTCTTGGAGTCCATGCCTACATTAGGCAAGCTGAGAGCCTCTGCCCTGGCTGCTCACAGGGCATTTCCCATTGTATCAAATAACACTCAAAAGCACTTTGGGACTTTTTCTCACTCGCATCACATCAGGCTGCTTGAATCACTGAAGTCATTTCTTCAGCATCCCAAAGGGGCTGTTAGAACAGATCTTATTATCTCTATGATGGAGTGGGCCTGCTCTGTTCCTCACCCATCTTTTCTCTTCCCCAGGCATTAGGACGTGTGTAGAAAGACAGGTCATATGTCTATTGATTTCACCGAGGAACGTGTGGAGCTAGCCTGACTTTCTGTTTTCTTCTCAAGTATGAGCATGAACATTTTGTTCCACGGCACATTCAAGCTTCCACCCACAGAACCGTATCTAGGACATTAACAGAAGCAGGAGGACAAATGTCAAGATATTCTCTGGATGACAACAAGAACTTTACTTGGTGTGATAAAGAAGAGCTTCCCCTACTTCTTAGAAGGGTTATTTTTCCTTCGACATAATATGGCTGAGCAAAACAGATTTGTAATGCGTCTTTCAGGCACAGACACACCAGTCAGTTTGACCGGTGAAGAAGCTTCTGGTTTCCTGGAGTGTTCACATAGTTTCCAGTCGTTCATCATCTGATCGTACTGCAATAGAGTCGTGTTGTCCATCTTCATAGCACGACTTGTCCAGCTAGTTTGTTGTTTACTATCCAGGGAGGAAAAAAAAAACATTAAACACACGCAGACACGCACCCAAAAGCATGCACATGCACACACGTGCGCTCACACACACACTTACTTTTGTATTCTCAGTGGGTGTGTTATTCTCTGTTTTACAATTTTAGCACTCCTGCTTACACCTACCAATGTTAGGTGAGGTGCTTACATATTAGACTAAATGGAGCCCTATTAACAGGGTATTTTTATCAATCATCCTGTCCCTAACAAATCCATTTTATGCTGCTCTCTTTGTGTATGTTGCAGAATGTTTCTGCTTTCCAAGGTTAATTTAAAAACTTTGCCATCACATACAGCAAAGCCGCACGTTCAGATGAGCATGTTTCCATGTTGTTAGGAGCTGCCTAGCCAAGTAACCCCTCAAGGGTTTGAAAGTTAGAAAACAGAGGATCTATTTCTAGTAAAAACAGAGCGGAGGGTTTATTGCATGAGAAAGCGTAATACAAAATTATTTGTGTCGGTAACGGCTGTCATACGCACTGAATCATCAGGTTCTTTGCAACTGTATTCTTCACTGAGTAAGAACAAGGGGGAGTTGAGAAGAAAGTTGAGAATTGGCAGAAACATATGTGCTAAGCAGATACTTGAAACAAAAGGAGCAAGTGTTGACATGGAGAAAGACACAAAAATCCTTCCCTTTACCTGGAGCTTCAGAGAAGATGGCCTTGCCAGCAAGAGTGTGAGAGGAAGGAAGCGACTGGTGCTACACGAGCAGACAGGATGGGAGCAGAAGAGACATGTACATAGGTGGAAGGCCCCTAAGACGTACATGGCCCTTGTCCGATGCTGGAGCTTCAGCGTTCCAGCTGTCCTGCAGCCCATCTCCTGCCCCGGAGGTTGCATTTCATTCAATGACACTCAGTTCATGTGAAAAAGGCAATCTTTCACTGCAGGACAAGTGGGATTTTAAGGCTCCAGAAATGTGTTATCAAGAATTACTATCACTGTCAGCTCATTTTCCCACTGTTCTTGCTAATCACATCACACACCAGGATGCCACGGTCCTACTGAGCAACTGATTCACATAGTAAAATAAAAAAAAAAACCATCTAAAATGATCAAAATGATTGGGTTCATAACAAGGCAGCCATAATAGGTTATATACACAGAGTAACTTTAACAACCTGGCTTTTATTTTCCTTGCTCCCTACAATGCCTTCACCCACTTTCACCACGGTGAGCCACCGAGGCTGAACTCTACACTAAACCAGCAGTAGATTCCAGGTGTTTTTTTAAGGACCATTTTCCCAGAAATTGCAACATCATATTCCTCACGGGCCTGATGAATGAGAAAGCTCCACTGACTTGATTGGACTTTGAACCAGGCTGCCATCTTGTTTGCCAACCAGCCCTGTGTCATCCTTTCGGCTTGTATCTGGGACACGGCTTAAAGGAAAGAAAGGTAGCATTTTCAAAAGTCTGGTTTTTTATGGGTACCTCATTCCTATCAAACCCAACAAGAGTTAGAGGAACTTGGATCTGCCCTTAATTTCTATCAGCTTTCACTGGGACTTAAGCTCCTACGTGCCTTAGTCCTTTCTGTTAGGTATCTAGGTTGTAGCCGTATTGGTCTAGAGGAGAAGACAATCGGGACTTGTAGTAGAGATGGTATCTTTTATTAGACCAACAAGATTTTTGCAAAAAAAATTATTTCATTGCAAGTTTTCAGGCACAAACACCCTTCATCAGGCATTGGAGAAAAGAT
Source organism: Crocodylus siamensis (assembly GCF_052110815.1). Taxonomy (NCBI): domain Eukaryota; kingdom Metazoa; phylum Chordata; order Crocodylia; family Crocodylidae; genus Crocodylus; species Crocodylus siamensis. The sequence continues at coordinate 8,820,299 of NC_143409.1, read as the reverse complement.
TGTAAAAGTTCTCCTGGGTAGAAATGAAAGTTCACAGAGGAGTCAATAGTTGGAAAACTCCTCTGGGCAGTCAGTTCATAGCTGGTATGGGGCCTCTCACCTCCCGCGAGGATTGGTGAGGATGCAAATTACCTTGAAACAAAGGCAGGAGCAAGATCTCAGGTTTCTGATGGTCACAGTTGCTTCCTGCTTGGGAAAAAGTGAAGATTTCATTTTAAAAATTAGTTAAAATTTGGTATCTCCCATGTTTCAGGTATCCAGGTTGTAGCCGTACTGGTCTAGAGGAAAAGGCAATCAGGACACAGACAATCCTATGAAATATAAACTTTCATTTCTACCCAGGAGAACTTGTACAATCTTTTCTCCAGTGCTCGGAGAAGGATGTTTGTGCCCGAAAGTTTGCAATTAAAGATTTTTTTTGCAAAAATCTTGGTCTAATAAAAGATACCATCTCTACTATGAGTCCTGATTGCCTTAGTCCTTTCTAAAAATATTTCATCCAGCATGTTAAAGGACCCCCTCGTTACAACTCATCCAGACCTGGAGATAAATGCAAGAGGTCAGAGAAGAAGAAAAGAAAGCCAACACGGAGCCCGAACGGGAAATACAGAGAGCTGAACAGTCCACAGCTATGACACGACAGAAGAAAGGATGAGGAGCAGCAGATGTAGGCAAAGAACAGGCTCTGAGACATTCTTACTCATGGGACTAAACTTTACTCTCCTCATTGGGATACTGCAGGATCAGACCATTATGGGGGCTGGAAGCAGACTTCTGAGGTCTGAAAGCATATTTTGTGTGAAGTAAGAAAGAAGGCAATGTCTTTCTAAATACGTTACACCAGATACTGGCAAGCGTCTGGTCCCTGCTAAAGCCATCAACCCCTCAGCTGGGTTTGGGTCCTAGAAGTGTGGAACAGACCCATCCTCCCTACTGCAGAGGCAAGCAACCAGCCTGCATTCCCCGAATGCAACACAGCAGGAACTGGAAACTCTTGCGCAGAGCTCCTGAACAGATCACAATATTTATGCACCGATCCAGTCGGGAGACCTCACCTCGCTTACAGCCTGCTGACTTCTCATGATTCATCTGCCCAGAAATATCATCTGGGAAGCCCTGCGAAGAGAATGGGAAAGTGCAAATATTACGCTTGAGCTTTCAGCTAAATGGGCATGTGACGCACGGTTTTAATTTTATGTTAAATGTCCCAGCCAGAATTCTCATGTGGCAGCTGGTTCGGAGATTTCTGTAATATGATAATTAAATGCCTGCCCATAAACAAAAGTGTTTGTAGTACAAGTGCTTTCCCATGGCATTTAGCTCTGCAGCATGAATCAGAAGCGCACACAGAAGCCGTTTTTCTTGGGCCTGAGCAAGCCTTCTGTTTTATCTCTGGAGGGATGCAGTGGAAATGTGTGATCTTTCCCCACAAGCACTCCTCAGCACAGTCCTAGTGGTACAGATAATTACATCTCTTACATTTTTATGCCGTGTGTGTACCTTTCATTGCAAAGGATTTGCAAAGTGCTTGACCAACTGTACACTTCATCTCTCTACTTTAGGGTTTTATATCATCACTTGTGCATTACAGCGTGGGCACCTTCCTGGTGAAAGCGATAGCAATAGCAAAGTCCCTGTTTGCCCTTCAGAGTCTCCATCTCTCCTTCCTTTTGGGGTAAAAACTCCAAAATTTCTGTTGGGGAAGGAAAGTGAATTCACCCACCAGTGAAATACAGACAACTCTGGAAGGCCGGAGGGAGAGGCCACAGCAACAGCTATGTAACTATGAATGGGAAACACAAGAAATCAGGACAGGTCATGAGAAATGCTACAGGCAGTAGGAGGGCTTCTAAAATACACTTCCCAGTAAGCCAAATATGCATCTCATAAATAAACCATGTACCTGACTGATATAACCTACACGGATTTCACTCCAGTATAATCCCATTGATTTCAGCAGCCATCACATCAATTTAATCTGCATTAGGAGCCCATTGGTGTTGGTGGCAAAACTGCAATTAGAAGGGCAAATCAGGCCACCGGTATTTTATGAGCTTTTCTAAATAAAATAATAAAATTAGATCCAAAGGGAAAAAAAAATAACCAGTCTAAATTGTAACCTTCCCATTGAGAGCCGGGGGGGGGGGGAAATGGGGCAAATTATTGTAACCGGGGCAGTACTCCAAGAGGTACCCCCTCTCTAACTGAAGGGATCAAAGCAGGGGCACAAGTGCTGTGGGAGGTGTAGGGACTCTCCTCCCCTATAGAGCAGAGCCTGATCACCAATAGGGACTTAACCATATACCTTTTAATACTAGGAACATAACAGACATAAATCAGAGGGTACAGTGGACACTACAATGCCCCAAGGGGCAGGATTCAACAAAGGTTAGACACTTACAATCATTGACAAAAAACAGGGTTAACAAAATATAAAACACAAACAGCAGAACAAACAATACAGGTTGGTGAAATATAAAAAGGCACAAAATGCAAAAAAAGTCAAACGACAAGGAAATACAGGGCCTTGGTACCTGGAGGGGGAGAAAGGAGGAAAACACAATGGCCTCTTTCCACTGCAAGAAGGTTTGTTTCTTGTTATCTCACTCACCCCAACTAGGACTTGAACCCAGATCTCCCACATCATAAGTGGGCATACTGCTACAAAGCCACAACTGGTGCCATTACTCCAGCCTGCTAGGGGTCTTGACCATCCCAGAGCCCGGCCTCACGTCAAGCTGCCTAGCGGCTGATCGGAGGAGCTGGAAGCAGAGCTGGGAACCTCTCAGGTTGCTGCTCAGATCCTTCCTGGAGCAGGGGAGCCTCTCCTGCTGGCTGCAGCCTCTCGTAGGGGATCCTGGAGCCCAGTGGGGAGCCTTTCCTGTCGGCCACATGCCACACTGCTGAGGGTCCCACTGCTGCCTGCAGGTCCTGCTCTTGCAGGCCCTTCTGGGGCACTGCTCCTGCCCCGCTGGCTCAGCTCTTGCCAGCTCTGTGAAGCTCCTTCCTTGTTGTCCCTCATTGGTCTCTCCCCTGAGTCAGCCCACGCTGCCCCTTTTATCCCCCTTCAGGTGACCCAAGGGGCCAATTGGGACATGGGCAGGGGTGAGTCTCTGGGGCCTGATTGGTGAGGAAAGGAAATCCCAAGTCCTCCAATCATCTTTTACCCTTTCAAAACCCCTGGGCTAGGTCACCGCCAGCTAGCCCGTCACATCATCAAAGGAAAATGTTCTTCTTAACAAGATAATGGAGGGTTTGGGAAATAAAACCAAATAGAAACAGCCTGGAGTTAAAAAATCCTGCTGATTAAAAGCAGCACAGAATTCCCATCGCTGCAGGTTGTAATAGAGCCGTTCTGCCGTGTTTCGTGCTTAACAGTTTACGTTTCGCTCCCGTGCGCAGAACTCAAGGGAAAGCCGAAGCAGTGATCTGGGATTTTGGTGTGACGGTTGACGATCACATTAGCCATCTGGGCTCTCGCCGTCCTGCTCATGGGCACAGGACTTCCTCGGCTAACAGGGGACGCTCCTGCCTGCTGTGGACAGACGTAGACTGCCGCCTCTGCTCTTGCATGCACGTGAATATTTAACCGTGGGCTGGTTCGTGTGGTGAAGTCATGCAAGACTTCCAGAGCAGACAGCTTCCGGACAGACCAGCTTCTGCTGGTTCACCTGGGAAAACTCCTGCCAATGTACCTGCTGGTGCTTGGTTCAGACATGGCTTGTGATAAATGAAAAAGAAAAAAGTGCAGCCACCCGCTAAACTGGCCCTGGGCTCCAGGCAGGTACAACATTGCGCGCTGTACAACAGGGAGTGCCTGCAAAGGTGACTGCCTGTCTTCAGTAAAACACCAGGCTTAGCATCCAGATATCTTAAACCTGTCTCTGACAAAGGCTTATGCTCTGCCAGTACCGTTCCTGATTTTTTGCTGTGCCACACTGTAGTAACAGGCAAGTAGGTCTATCTGCTTTACAGCCAAAATATAACAGCTTCAAACCCAACCACTGTGCTACTGAAATGCTTTCAGCTCCTCAGAGGACTACAGCGTAAAAACAGAAAAAAGCGTTGATCTAAAGGCCATTGCAATCAATGGATCTTTCTCCACTGATGCAAAGTAGCCATAAAATACACCCACAGGGAGACTTCAAAATAAGCATTTATTTCAAAGTCCAAAAGGCACATCTAGTGTCAATTAAAAGCCTATGAATTTGTCCAAGCTGCAAGCACAATCCAGTACTTCAAGGCAGCACTGGAACTACTCTGTCTTCTTTAGGTTGTTATATGGCCCCCCTCACCATTATACCCTTCACATTTCTGCACTAGACCAGAGAATTGAACCTACATCACCCAAGCGTCAGGCTCGACTCCTACAGACAAACAATCCCTTGTCTCAAGATCCTGCTCTCCAATCCCAAGCTCCTGCTCTGACTTCATAGTTTCATAGAAGTAGGGTCAGAGGGGACCTGAGCAGATCATCTAACCCGACCCCCTGCCCCGGGCAGGAATGAATACAGGGCTCTTATGACACCTAATAAGTTTAAGCTCAAATGACCCCAGCTAGGTAGTTATCAAGCCTCCTTTTAAAGACCCCCAGGGTAGGAGTGAGCACCACTGCGCTTGGAAGCTGGTTCCAGACCCTGGCCGCCCTGACTGTGAAGTAGTGTCTCCTGATATCTACCCTGAACCTACTCTCAATCAATTTATGGCCATTATTCCTTGTTACTCCGGGAGGTGTTCAAGGGAACAGGGTCTCACCCAATCCCCTCTGGTCCCCCCCCCAGTAAGTTTATAGATGGCCACTAGACCTCCTTTTCAGCGCTCTCTTGTGAAGGCTGAACAGGTTCAGGTCCCATAGCCTCTCCTCGTAGGACCTGCCCTGCTGTCCCCTGACCATGCGAGTGGCCTCCTCTGGACCCTCTCCATGCTGTCCACGTCCCTCCTGAAGTGCGGCGCCCAGAACTGGAGGATCGCATAGAGGGGGAGGATCACCTTCTTGGACCTGCTTGTGTTACAATGGTGGATTTATTTCATATTTGCACCAGTGTAATAGATAGCAGATCTTGGCACAACATGAATAGAAATGTATACACACACACACACACACACACACACACACATATATACATACACTCATATACATACATGTATACACACACATGCATATATATGTATGTGTGTATATAAATAGATATACACACACACATACATATATTTAACTCTGTTTTGCAAATGCTTCATGTACCTGTTTGCAGCAGCAGGGTGATAGCAAAAAATGAATGTTTTTTCCATCCTGTCACATTACAGCATCATGGAGTTTCACAATCCCACACGGGATGTTTACTTGTCTCTATGCTTCCAGCGAGATGTGGGCATAATGATACAAAAGGCTGCTACATGTTGCATCCAGCCACATGTGTCGCAATTCATTTGACTAAATGTCAAATGCACAATGATCACGTATATTTTCATCATTGTTATATACAGACACTGGCACAAACAGCTGTAACTTTCACACAACTCAGCTGAAACATTCAGGTCCCAGGCTCAGGCATGGGCATGAAAAAGAAAAAAAGGACCAGAAATTAAACAGCTTCTTTTTATTTGCAAATCACGTGAAATTCAAACTGTAAACTAAAGCAGCCGGATAGAGAATGAGTTTGTACTTCTTTTTGTATCTTCCAGCATGCCCTACATTATTTATTTCTTCATGTCCTTTTATATTCCCTTCATTTGAATTCCACCCTTAATTCTCTTCCTAATGCAGTATTTCCCAGCTGGCTTTCCAGGACCCCATACAACATCACTGCACTGGATATCCACAAAGTTTGTAACAAGGAATGACTGCATTTCAGCATCTGTCGCAAGATGCAGGATGGAAAAAAATCCCATAGTCATCCCTGTTAGATTAATGCACAATCCTGACATTATACAAAGTCATTAAGCCACAACCTATCTATAACATGGTCCCAATTCAGAAACTTTAAGCACATGTGCAGTCCGTCCTAGGCATGTCTAAATACCTTGCCAAATCAGGTTCCAAAGCAATGTAATTGCTGACCATTTGGTCACGGACAGAAATACGCGTCAGGCATACTGTCACTGCCGTTAAAATGGATTATAGCTGCTGGTAGTTTACAAAGCAGCGTCGTGGTGCAGACATGATCTTATACGTTGCCTTTCACAGCAGTGTGCACTCCTCAATACTCCCACACTATTAAGTAACAAATTTTACCTTTCCGTTTTCTAGCTTGGAGATAAAAAGCATTGAATTTCTTCAACAGAGGGTCACGTTATCTACTTATCTGGCAGACGGTGCCATGTCTGATCACGTATGCGGGGCTCCTTTGTCTAATGCCCTGTTGTTAACGCTATCAGACTCACTGCATAAGTGAAATAGTTTCCTCCTAACCCTGGACTTTCCTTTGCTTGCTTCACTGATGAGATTAAGGTAGTGCAGGAAGAAAGGAGGTTCACGGGGGCGGGGTGACTGAACGTGGGGATTTCCTTGGAGTCGTTATTTTAAATCTTTCTCAATCACCTTATCTTGCCGGGGCTTTGATATCTAAATATAATCCTTGCAGCATAGCTATAAAAATAACTAGAGAAGCCATTTAAATCACCAGTGCTCAGGAAGGCAGAAAGATAACCAACACATCATAGGGGCAACTCGCAAACAACCAGGGGTGGCTTCATTTCTAGGTGCTTCAGATTTTCCAAGGCAAACTCTTCAGCTCTTGGAGCCATATGATTCGACCAGCAGATTCCCCATCCATTTTTTAGGTAAGCTTGTAGCTCCCAGGCAAAATAAAGCTTAAACATGTCAATAAAGCACAGCCGATTCTGAATGGAGTCAGAGCTTGTGAGGTATCCATCCTGTGTACCCCAATGCTGCCATAACCCCTAGTCATTTCAGCAGAGGACTTTGTGTGTGGGAAGAAGAGGCTGCTTTAAATATGAGCAGAATGAAGTCAGGTATAACTATAATTATTTGCATCTCTGTTTTTTAAGCTTAACTAGTCTTTATAAAGTGCTTGAGACCTCTGGATGAAGCACACCGCTGAAGCGTGAAACCGCAATACAATAAACTCATATCACATTGGATTCAGTAGGCCTAATTCCATTCTGGGAGAGCTTCTTGAAGTCATTGGAGTTATACCAGGAAAGTATTTGGCCTAAAATCTGCCATATGGGCCTATGAGTAAAGCCATTATTCTGGCTTTACTTACTGCAGGCATCTGACTTCAAGGCTCCAATCCTGCCTTCAAGTTTAGAAGGACCTTTAAGAGCTGCCAAAAAAAGACAGGACCAGAAGCCTTTTAATGCAAAAACCCTGCCAGGTCTCTGATTCTGAACTGCCCAAGGCAGTATTTACAGAAACTCTTCGCGGTGAGTATTAAAGTCTTCTGATTTACCCAGGACAAGATTCTAGTTCAGGCAAGTATTACAAGTCCCATTTCTCTTGTTCTCCAAAAAAACTTTGCTGCAGACTGATTTGCCTGCACATTGCTGCTCCCTGCTGCTGCTTTTACAAAGCAACTTATTGCAAGTAAAGATAAGAGTAAAAAAAAAAGTCACAACCTATGAGTGGCAGATGGACTGACACACACACAGGCTAAAAACTTCCCTGGTCTGACCTGGCGGTTCAAGCAAAAGCTCACCTCTTGAGTGGCGAGCAGTGAACTATATGTGATGTCTATATTCATTTGCCCCTTGAATTCAAGCCATCATAAATCATTCCCAGTGCCACATCATGAGCTAGCTCTCTAACACGGATGCTATAGACACTAAATTCCCACAGCATACATCTGCATTTACTTAATATACTGTATCTCTGGCTCTCCTATAATACAATGCACGTGGGCTTGAAAGAATGGTATTAACGGCACTTTGCTTATGTTGCTTTAGCATCTACTTCCCAACCCCTTTCTGTCTGTTGATCCTGTAGAGGGTCTCAATTAATTTTATGATAATCTCATGCATCACTTGCTTCAACTCACAGGTGGCTCACAGAATCCAAGATTGTGCAAATTACGTGCTTTCCCCTTTAGAGAGCATACAGTAGGTAGCAGCAAAAGCTTGATTGCAACTTGTGTATTTTTAGACATGTTAATTAAAACCGCCGTGTTGTTTTAGAGAGAAAGAGAGCTCAGAAACTCTAATCACAAGGTGCTGCCTCTCGGAGGGATTCCTGCGGCAGTCAATTATATTGTGTTTGCACAGTGTAACAGGTGTCAACTGCAACTCTCAACTCTGGGCATGGAAATGCAAATCTGAGCAGCACAGCCTGTTGGTTTCTTAAAACACATTTGACTTAATATTCAGACGTAGTTTGTAGACCGCATCGTGAGAAGTTCCATCGCCTGGTCCCCTCCACAAACACAGTCCCATAGTAGGGGTCCCCAAGGAGGGGCATGTCTCTATGATCAAGGAACAATTCAAGCTGTGACCAAGTGCACCCAGATTTTTTCCCTCCGTGCTGAGCAGCCCATGACCTAGATCTGGCTTGCCCAGTATCAGTTCCTTCCTCATTTCCATTCAGGTGGGGTAATGAGACATCTGCATGAGTGAAATCAGCACACATCACTTACTCAGGTTCTACCTGATCAGCCACTGTGAAAAAAATTGATAAATATGGTGGCAGGGAAGCATTTCCATGAAAAACTTCCCACTTTGTTTTCTTTGCTTCTCTACTACTATAAATGACCAGGATCCGGCCTGCTCTGTTATCCACATTCTTGTCCCACAAGAACTGGGAGTATATCCACACTGCTCAGTTAGCCTCAAGTTGGTCATTCAAATCAGTCCAGCCCAGATGTGTACATCTGGGCAGCAAAGCCATCCCCATGCTAGTCTGTCCTCGCCGTATCTGTCCCATCACAGTTGCCAGGGAGTCTATCCCATGGTTCTTTGGGCTGAGGCATTCCGGGATTCTCGGGAATCGTTCCTCGGCAATTGTGGGAGAACTTGTCTGTCCTTCACAGGGAATTGTGGGAAGCCATTTAGAGAACTATCAGCCCTTGAGTTGCTCTACCTACTTTCTCACTGCAAAGGAAGTGAGCCACGACCTGGGTTACAGCTGAGCTTATACCATAAGCTAGGGATTCTGCCTGGCCCCCTGGACCAGATGTGCATAAGGAGCCTCATGGGATAGATCTGGATCCACCTTCAGCAGCAGCGTGAGTGGTGGAGGTTTTGCGTAAGTAGTGATGGGGCAAGTGGCAGTGCATTGGCTCAGGAAGCCACAGGGTTTAATGAAGCCATGATTCACCCTGCTGCCATCAGAATATGTCCCAGTGTTACAATGGTGGTAACCAACCACCCACTTCCATAGACGTATTCACCCCTCGGTAGTATGAGGGAGAGAGACATGTGTAGCAATAGTGTGGGTTGTAATCTGCCCCCACAGCAGGAGCCCTCCACCTTTACTGCTCTCCCACCCCCCAAGTGTAGACCTGTAGTGCTCTCCGGTGGGTAGGGAAGACCAAGGGTTTATGATCACTCCATGCCCTAGATCTGTGCTCAGCCCATAAAGTTCAGATCTGAATCTGGGTCTGAGCTTTCCTAAAGCCCAGAGGTTTGGGATCTGGGTTTTCGGTTTGAGACTGGAGAGAGAATGAAGATGAGACATTCAGAGCAGGGTCTTCACTGCAGCTCAGGGGTGCCCAGAGCTGGAGACAGTTTGAGCCATAGCTCTCTTTTGCTCCTTAGCTGTAATTAGAATTACATAACCCAGAGGACTCTACCTTTAACTCACAGTCTCTATTGCCGGCAGAAGGGCGCACGCAGTGTTAACAGATGGAGCTTATTTAATAATGTTGTTATAATCAGGCTAAGGATCCATTCTGATTAACAATGAAGTCCTCCATCTCCAGACTGGTCATCAACCTGCCCTCTTTGGCTGACAGCCAGCTAGGTAAGACCTATCTGCACCAACAGCCCCAATGGAGACCGTGAAGCCTCCACTGGGGCTGCTGGTTCAGATAAAGGAAGGGCACTGTATTTTCATAGGGCTTTTTATCCATGCACTTCAAAAAGCTTGGATCCAACATCCTGAGAGCTTATAGAGGAGCTAGCACAGCCCCACACTGTGAAGGAATGAGCCAGTACACAGAGAGATAGACTCGCATTGTCAGGGTGCCTATAGTGAGCAAAGGCTCCACTGGATATCAGAATACTTGGTCTGGTTTGCAGAGGTGCTGAGAATACGCAGCTCCCAGTCTTCAGAAAGAGCACGGTGTTCAGTCCATCTGACAAGTCAGGACATTTATTTTAATACCTTATTTTCAGAACTTGAAAACTTGGGTCTAAATCACCTGTTAATATTGTCCAGTCAGTCAAGCTTGACTAGGCCCCAGATGTTTGTTTAAATGCCCCATGGTATCTGATCCCTGATCCCAACCATCACCCCTCTTGCCGTGAAAGAGGCAGGCAAAAGGCCGTGCAGGAGGTGCACTTTTGGGATAGGGGATCAGATTCAGGCTGACAATCAGCTAGTTGTTGGCTCAAGCTGGGGGCTGGTTCCAGACCCTTGTGTGGCCCTTGGCCAGAGGCAACAATCAACTGATTGTCAGCCCAGCCACACATGCAATTTCAGGTGTCACACAAACCTGCCATAAAATTGTTCTACATTATATGTAGAACAAATTGATGACGGGTTTCCCATTTTATGGTGCCTTAAATTAGGTGCACGTGTAGCACCCTTGTCATTTGTGTTATGATTAACATATTTATTGCACCCCAAGCGTAACGGGGGAAAGGGGAGCTAGACATCAGGTATCCAGGCTTCTGCTTCTCCGCTCTAACCATTAGATTACATTCCCTCCCAAATAATCCTTCTATTATTCATGCCTCCACACTGTCACTCATAAAGAGGCTCATATTTAGGACCATGAAGGGAAACTGTGAAACAAGTCAGAGAGAAATAATTAACTCTCTCAAAGAGCATCTGTACAGGTCTGGTGAGAAATGTCGATATGATGGAGTTTGCTCCTGGTCTTTGTCCTACATAAACCACACAATTAATCTGTATATTTTGGATGGCTGAAAATATGTGCTGCTGTAGAAGTGTTTCCTTCCTCAACCCAGTCTTGATATTTGCCTTATGTCTCCAAATACCTAAAGATAAAAAGCTAGATGTTAAACTAAATTATATTCTAGAGCCCCCTACATATAAGCAAAGCAAACCAAAGGGTACCAGAGGGGTCTCTCTTCTTCCTCAAGAAATATGGGGGGGAGGTGGGGAGAGACATATTATCTTTGCTGCCTAGCCCTTCTAGGAGGTAACAGAGAGGTGGCATTGTCCCTTTAACCAGCATGTGCAGTGGCTCAGATAATGCATACTCGCCTCTTGAATTTGCATGTGAAAATTACCCTGTTTCAGCTCTGGAAATTATGCTTGTAGGTGCAAAGAGAGCAGCCTTTCTGCTTTGAAGTTTGTGAGTGGGTAACAATGAAGGCAAGAATTATCTCTGCACTGATTACCAGCTCTTTGGCTCCTACACTTCCAACTTTGAGCAGAGAACATAAGTGCACTAAACAGCCATGGTACATTTCTTTTTGAAAGCCAAAAACCCTCGAAAGAAAGGGAAAAAAGAGCTGTATCCCTTCCCCACCTTAGCATAGCCTTTCCTCTGCACAGTTTGTTATGGGCTGAGCATATGTTAAAACCAGCAGAGCTGCAGAAATGTGCTAACATCAAACCTGTTAGAGATTGCCTAGGTGTATGCCTATTAAAGATATAGTCATGAAGTGTTATGTACTCATCAAGGGAAAATATGAGTATGTAGTTTGGTGAGGCGAGTGGGGCTGATTTAGAACATGCAATCTTTGCACAATTAGCAAAATGCTTAGGCAAAGTCTCATTAACTTCTAAGTTAGGGCCTCCATTAGGAAGCCACTTAAGTGGGTGCTTAAGTCTGATGGCCTCTGGGTTGAAAGGCTTCAGGTAATATGGACTCAGCTCCTCAGCACTGCAGTGAAGAGAAGGAAATGTTTGGCCCATCTATTTCTCATGCTAAAGCTGCTGCCAGAAAGTTTATGGGTCACATAGGAACTTGGAGTTGTCACCTGAAAGACAGTACACTACATCCCCCCCAGAGGATGAAGTAGCAACTTGACTTCAGCTGACATTCGAACTGGTGAATCCAGAGCATTTGGGTCTTTCAAGTCAGCTGTCTAGTAAGGTCCTGGAGTGTACTTAAAACTGAAGTCACTGCTTGATAGGCCTGTGCGAAGCGGCTATTCACTTCAGATTCGGCAGATTAGGGGGACAGTGAATCATTGTCCTGAATCAATTCAGCTGAATCCGATTTGGCAATTCAGCCACACCAAATTAGCTGAATCTCCAAATCAGCCCCATCCCCCACCCACTCTCAGTGACTGCCCCGTCTGCTCTCCCATCTCCCAGCTCTTTAAAAAAAAAGCCCTCACTCACTGGCTGCTGCCAGGCAGGGAGGCAATCCCCACTGCCCCCCCACTGCCCCATGCCATGTGGGGAGCTCTGCCATGGAACCCTCTGACCCCCGCCCACTCTCTAGCTCCCGGCCCGTGAAAAAAAAAAAGCCCTGATTCACCAGCTCCTGCCTGGTGCGGGAGATGATTCCCCACTGCCCCGAACTGCATGAGGGGCTCTGCCATGAGCCCCCAGAAGCCCTGAGGCCACTGCAGTAGCCAGTGAGTGGGGGCTTTTTTCTTTTTTTAAAGGGCCAAGAGCTGGGGTGGGCAGGTCAGCCATGGGGGATGGGCCTGGGAAAGTGGGCGGGGGTTAGGTGGCTCATGGCAGAGCTCCCCAAATGGCATGGGACAGTGGGGGGCAGCAAGGATCACCCCCCCACCAGGCAGCACCCAGTGAGAGGGGGCCTTTTTTTAAAGAGCTGGGGCCGGGCAGGGCAGCCATGGAGCGGGGTCTAGAAGAGCAGGCTGGGGTCAGGGGGTGCTCAGGGGGACTGGGTGACCAGGCAGGGAATGGAGCCTGGCAGGGGTTCCCCCATGGTCCTCTCCCCCCTCCTCTACCCCTCTCTCCCCACCCCCTACTTACCAGCACAGAGTCCAGGTCCAGCTCCCTACGGCAGCGAGTGGGGACTGCCCAAATCACCAGAGCTCTCCAAATGTTTTCCAAATCAATGTGGAGAGCTTCAAATCAATTTGGACCTTTTCACTGGTCTCCTGATTCAATTGGGATTCGGAGATTCAGCCACCAAATCAGGCCGACTCTCCTCCCAATTGAAGCAGCCCTACTGCTTGATGCCTCAGGTGTCATAGGTTTGGCATAGTGCTTCCTATGCTACTCCTTTCTCTGCTGCTGGTAGAAGGAAAGTAGCCAGAAAAAATGTGGAATGTCCATGATGCTCCTAGATCTCGTGGCTCTGCACTTGTCCTCATATACATCTCTACCCCTCCAGGGACTGGTCCAGCACAAAGCTGGGTAAGTGTCAGAGAAGTATTAATGCCTCTTTTGCACCTCCGTCCTTCCTTCAGCCCTAATTTTTTCACATGCCACTCACTAATTATGTATCAGACACAGACCGGGGTGGGAGGGGGGAAAGCAGGGAGAATAAAGTCACTCTAATATGTGGAGGAAAATTAAATTGTTCTTAGATATTCTAATAATTAATAAGTGAAAAGGAATTATTAGATCACTGTGCCTGAATCCATCTGGGTTTATTAGATTAGAATTTTTGCCAGATTTAATAACTAGAGCTTCAAGAATTTGAGGGGAAAAAAACCCCTCTGGCCAATAACTTTGCTCCTTTGTTGTAATTTCTGCAAGTTAAAAACCAATAAAAGGAGGGTTTAAATGACCTCATTTTGTAGCTGAAGGACTTTGGTGGGGGTCCCACCCATTAATAATTCCTTTCTTCCCTACATAATTATCTCTCCTGGTGAATATTACACATGTTGTGAAAGTCCTACTAATTAGAGATGGATGAGTCAATCAGGTAAGAAATGTACTGAAACTTGCCCCAGATCTGACAGGGAAGGGGAGCTATTCTCAGTTCTGTTCAAATAAGTTCAGGTAACTTCTCCATAATGCCTGAACCTATTTGCCCATCACTCCCCCCACCATATTAGGGACATAGTTCAGGAAGTCACCCCTGGAGTCATCAAGTCCTGTCCCCTGCTATCACAGGCAAACACGTCATATTATCCCATCCATTCCTTTAAAACTTTTTCTGCTTTTGCCTTCATTACCCTTTTTGGACGGCTGAGCATTGGAAGCCTTCTTCTAATTTCCTGCTTTATTTATATCGATTTGTTCTGGTGTCTGGTGTTGACTCCACTGGCATACTTCTAGAGAACAGTCATCTCCTTTCCAACCCTTCATTTAGCAAAGCTAAATAAGACAAGCTTTTTTTAGTCTCCTCATGTCCAAGAGACTCTCTGGTCTCCTAATCATCCTTTCTGTGCACCTGTTCCAGTCTGCCTTTGACTTTGAACACCAGAATGCATCACTGCACATTCCCATCCTGGAGGGGAAGTTATAAATTGCCTCATAGAAAAAAAAAAAAAAAAAAAAAGGTTATTCCCCTGTCGTTTAGGACCTTCGTCTCACCGGGTGAGGTGAAACCATGCATCCATCCAGGTGAGGAAGCTGCGCTGGTAGCCCACTATTCAGTGTATGTAAGTGCCCCCCCTTGTACCCAAGGCTCAGAGAACATGGATGGTCACACAGCTCCTCAAGAGCGAGCCTGGACTTGATGGCCCAGTGGTAGCTATTCGTCAAGCTAGTAGTTGAAAAACCCCGTGCTAGGATGGAACCCATCACACTGGTGCTTATCTGTGATTAGGTGCACATACAAAAATCAGAGCGAAGGACTGCTCTCGGTGGCTCTTAAGGTTTGGCATAAATCCACAAAACAGAGAATGTAAATGGTAAGGCTGAGATTTCAGCAAGTGTTTCGAGCCTGAGCTGAAGCAGGCTTGATTCAGGCCATAAGGTAACCTCTTCCTTTTAACTTTCAAAGCAGCAGACATTCAGATTGTTCTTACTTCTGACTTCACTCCTGTAGATTGGCTAATTTAAGCGAGCCCATTAAGTGCTTCTGAAACAGTCTTAGGCAGTCGATTGTAATCTAGAAACGCGCGGCGGGTAGGGCTCCAGCAGGAATCACTGAAATAAACCGCAGCGAAAACAGAAAATGATAGTCCATAATAAAATCGTTCCATTCAACATAATAGAAAATAAAACATAATCGGTGATTTGAAGAGCTACACACTGCACTAAGCGCTGAGCATTACTCATTCTCTTCAAATGAGAAAATCCTGGCAATTTTGATCATGTCTGAAGACCAAACAACCCATAAAGAAACTGCTGAATATCAAGAGGAAGATTTTTCTGTACCGGGAAAAACCCTTTGGTGCCTTTAAGTCCTGCACTCTACATCTTAAAGGCTACAGACAATATTCAAAGGAACAATTAGATTCGACAAATAACAGTTAGTCGGTCCCATTACACCCGTAAGCTGGTTTTCTTTGCCTCTAGACTTCAAGAAAGGATCATTTCCAGAACATAAGAGAATGATGAACATTAAACTCAAGGAGAGTATAAATCTACCTGATGTATTGTTAAGCCTGTCAAGCTTTTATGATAAATTACCAGCATCTAACCTAGAGTTCGAGTTGCCATTGTCAGAGAGAAGCATTTGTTGCACAGTATGGTCCCCCAGCCTCCAGCACAGAGTGCACATAAATCTTGTTAGTGAACTAAGCATAACTAATGCATTGTATAAGCAGCAGCATGCCGGATTTGGGCATTTAAGAACACATCCTTTTAAAACAAACTGCGTCTCATGCATACCACTAACAGCTCCCTAGCCAAGCCAGAATCTAGCGAACAGTGTTGCGTCCTCCATTTTTAAGTAGCATTTCCCACTACCGTAACTGCTGTCAAGATTAGATTTGGTGTAAGGGAATGCAGAAGAGGTCTTTGCACTCCCAAATGGTCTCTGCTCAGAGCCCTGTGGGGTCTACACCGATATCCTCAACATTAATGCACTAATGTGCTTAATTAAGAGCAAACGTACCAAGCTTTTACGGTTCAGATGTTTGCCAGCATCCAAATCAAACCAGGTCTGAAAATCTGGGGTCACCGCTCTCTGCTCTCCTAACCAATGCACCCCTGAAGGCCAGGTACAGACATTACAGTTTTACCAGTATAGGAACTCATCTGTACCCATAACAGAAGTGTGGCACACAGACTGGTTTAAAAATGGCAGAACCTGGTCTAAAATTTGCCCTGCACCAAAGGGCAAATGCGTGTTCTGTTTGTAAGCGCTTACTTAGAGGAATCAGATATATATTGGCTTAAAACAGACCCCTGAAATGCAATGGCAGCTGTCTGTCTTCAAGGCTGGGCTTCAGGCTGTTTCAAGACCCCGGTTCTCCAAGTTCCTGTAATGCAAGGCACTGCCAAGGTAGTGGATGCGAGAGGAACGTGAGAGTGCACGGTCAGCAGAATCTCTGATTTTAGCCACTAGGAACAGAAAGGCTTTGCTGACAGCTTGCTAGCTAAAGTGTTACCTGATCCTTTGCATATCTTGCCACACAGAAGCCTGCAAAATATTAATCCATCAGCGGAGCTGCATGGCTTCGACCTATTCCACTCAACATTACCGTGACCTGTGATCAATGAAATTGTACCATGAACTTAGAGGGGAACTGGGGGTTTTCTGTGCCTTTGGACGAGCCTGGAGAAACCAGAAAGATACGGCAAAATAAATTTCTGAGAGGAAAGGTTCATTATTACCGGTATATGCATTATTCATGGTTGCCAATGAAACTGATTGCTCTCAGCATTTCCACAAGGACTCTGACATCAGCCCTATGTTAAGACTATTTTTCATGACTGTCTACGGTGTCTTTTCCTCAAGCATTACACATGCCAGCTAAACCTCATGTCACACCTACCTAAGTTACTTGCAAGTATAATGTTTGCTCCTCCGGGATCAAGCTTATTCCAGGACAAACAGCACAGCAGTGACTTTGAGCAGTCTTCATCCACCTCCATGCTTGCTAGAGCTCCACAAGCAATCCTCCACGGTATCAGGATGACTGACCCCTGGCTAGAGCCCAGACACTTAGGCTGCCTTCCTATACAGCAGCACCCTATTAGCAGAACACGCGAGTACTTCACAACCTTCAATCAACCCACACCACTTTTGTGCTATTATTCCATATTTTACAGGTAGAAAAACGGTGTCCAGAAAAGCTAAAGGCCCAACTCCTCAAAGGCACTTAGGCACTGGCGACGCGTAGGTGGTGCACACGGGTGCACGTGCAGCCCCTGAGCATGGCAGTGCACCCGTTCCAAAAAGGCACTGCCGACACTGCTGGTGGTGCCTGCGGGCAGACGCCACGTGCCACCCTCCACACTTGCCACCAACACTGCAGGTGGTCCGCAATTGCCAGTGGTGTCTCCAGGTGGTCACCAACAACTGGTTGGCGCTGGCCATCGCCACCCCCCGCCAACAACAGCGCTGCAGCCGCCTGTTGGAGCCCGCCATGCCCCCCAGCCTATGTGGGCACACGGCGTTCATGCACTTAGGTACCTAATCCCTACAGAAAGCAAAGATGCCTTTGAGTAGCTAAGTCTAGGTGACTTGCCCACCATCAAGGAGAAAAACCTGTGGCCAAACAGGAACTGATCTTTCCAGTCCGAGAGAGCATCCTCCCCAATGAGTCATCCCATAGCCCACCAGGAAAAAACTGTACTCTAATACCAGGAAAAAACTGTACTCTAATCCCATCTACCACATTGCACCATTGCATTGCGAGGACAGATGTTAACGTGCAAACAGAAGAAAAAAAAAAATCCCTGCTCATGCCATCCAATTGTCTCTCTCCTCGATAACGTGGAATCCCTGGCCCCTTCCCCCACTAGGTCGGTTGGTTTGATACCTGACAGTCTCATCACCTCTCTTTGTGATTTAGTTCGACGAGGGAATAAACGTGTTCTACATTAGATTGTCTAAATTAATTCACGCTTTCTTTTCCCTCTAATGTATTACATGGCTCTTCAATCAATAGGCGCTGTACCTGAGAGGAAACAGGTACACGTTGAAAGCTCCACTCGACTGCGTCCCGTCGTGATGGGAAACCTGCACATGTCACCCCCTTGTCATGTAAAGTAAATGATATAATTTAATCTTTCCTGGCGGCTTAAATGAATCTGCTCCATCCTGAAATAGATACATGGGCACCTAACACAGAAAAGGCAAAGCCTTCAATAAACAGGCTACCTGTGGCTCTATCAAATCCATCGAAGCTATCGCCATGAAAATCTGGTGCCAGCCCCCACCAGAAGCAGAGTATGACTTTCTTAATCTTACTGCTGGCTGCATCCCCATTAAATATTCCTTCTCCAGCCTGTCTAGCACCAGGCTGTTGGCATAGAAAAGGATCTTCACCACAGCAGCATCATAGGAAGCCTCTCTTGCCCCAGTCTCCTACAAGAGTTTCTCTGCGGGTGTCACCATGGGTTTCTCTGCCTTGTCACACAAAAGGTTTTTCTCCTTATTCATATTACAGGAGAAGCTCTTTATCTACCTTAATTTTATTGTACGCGAGATTCACCATCTCTAGCTCACTACACAAAAGGATTCTTACTCTACTTCTTCGCAGGAGTGATTCTCCAGCCCAACCCCATTGCATAAGAGGTCCTTCAACTCCATCTCACCGCAGAAGAGTTGCTCACGTGCCCTGCTAGACACAAGGGCCACAGCTTCATACTAGGAGCAAGAACATTCTCTGTGGTTAATTAACGTGACTAATGAAATAAATGGCCTAGTCCAGTAGCCCTTGCCCTAACTAACCTCCTATTGGAATCAACAGGAATTTTGCCCGATTAAGACCAGAAAGATTAGACTCAGATCAAGGATCTGGCCCTATGGGGATGCAAAACGGCTGAATATGGTGGCCAAGGATAGTCCTATTGTTTTCAGCCCTGCATATAAAATGGAATGGGGGAAAAAAATCCTTGTCTTGGATTTGAGTATATATGGTATTATAGAATCACAGAAGTAGGGGTGGAAGGGCCTTCACGAGGTCATCTAGTCCAGTCTCAGGGCCTGCCCCTGATGCCTTATTCACTCCCCAGCCCATCCCCAGCAGATATGGGGAAATGCCTGCCATCCACAGGAAATATTTACACAAACAAGCCCAAGAAGTCAATGAAGACAGCTCGCTACAGACCAGCAATAAGATAAGAAGGATCACTGGAATCCCACCCCACTTCATAGAGAGCCAGGGTGGCATGGGTGCCAAGTCACAAGGTTGACAGCCTAGGTAACACACGTTTGAGGCTGGAGCAGAAGAGCTCACAGCATGACCCTGCCAGAGTCCAACAAATCTGTGGATTCTGTTAAATGCCTTGTGACGAGGACTCAGGAAAGGACCCTACATCCTGGGCTCAGAAAACAATGGGTATGCAATGAACTCAGACCTTTGGTGGTTTCTAAATATGCAGGTGGCTTTTGCACTCTGAGTCTTGAGGGTGGATAGCAGAGGCTAAAGCAAACATAGCATGGTTGAGTACTATACAAACTACCTTGCCAGGCTCAGGTAAAGCATCCCAAGACTATCCTACAAGAAGTCTGCTGTTCTTGGAAGCACTTGGGCATCTCTGGAGGAAAAGGCGCTGACACCAAGATGCAGGATATAAAGGATTCTGGGCAACGATGGCTCCACTAGGTTCATTTTCATGAATGAATGTAATAGACTATAAAGCAATATATTCAGGAGAAAGGTAAGTACAGTCTTATAAGAATTTCTGTTTCTTGCAGACACTGCCTGATTCTAGCAATGTCTAAATCCTCTATATCCTTATGAAGTGTTTTTTCTCTTAGAGGGACAGTGGTGATGTTTCTTCTCCTTTTCATAGAGCTGATAAAGTTCAAGGCCTGAAGGCGCCATTGATCATCTAATGTGAACTATCACAGGCTGTTACATTTCACCCACTACCTCTGTGTTAAGGCGCAAAACTTCTATCTTCCAGTCTTAAATCGGTGATGCTCAACCACTATTGAGTACGCAAACTGCTAGGTATGCAAGCATGATTCACAGGAATCCACACTGTTATAAACCTGTTGACCTGCTGTGGTGTTTGACTTCCTTGCAACAGAAGGATGGCTCTATTTTTTCATAGTAAAACAAAAAACAAAAACAAAAACCACAAGTGAAAACTAAGACCTGGCCTTTTCAAAGGGGTTCCTTAAATCCAGTGGGTTCCTTAAATCCAGTGAGGGGTGCCTTCAGTCTACAAAGGCCAAGGACCACTGCTTTAGATGGCTGCAAAACTGGGTTCTTTACAATATATGTTATTAGCACTTAGTAGATTTGAGAGCAATTTGTGAGGCTTGGTTTTTTAAACACAGGCAGTTGGCTGAAGTCATCTCTAATACACTTCTTCGAAGAACAAAATAAAATGGCAATTCTAGATAAAATGCCGGAGCAAATTCCTTATGCATCTTTATTCGCAACTAAGTCTGGAAGTGCAAACTGAGCCAGCAAAGTTTGAACATAGATTTTATGAAGCTGAAAGCATAGATAAAGAAATCAGAGGTGTTGATTTGCAGCTGCTTTGCATTCTGGGGGGAGCTGAAAAAGGCAGGTGCAAGATGTGCAGTTCCAAAATCCCCAGGGTGTAAGTGTGTTGGTGCCTAAATGAGTTAACTAGAGTGGCCTTGGAAGGAATGTATTTCTAAGTATCATCTCATCATAAGTGTAATACTTACATCCAGGTCCATTCAGATGCATTTATCCTCTGCCTATACAACACAGCACTTAGACAAAAAAAAAAAAAAGAGAGAACAGGTGCACAGAGACCTAAAGGCCTCACAACAATGACAGGGACAATCATCTAGCTTTGCAATTAGATACACTGCAGCCCCCATGTCGTTCTCATTCTTACTACAGTGCAACTTTCCACATCTTTCTTGGATCAGTCATCAGCATTTGTGGCTGCCTTTCTACATGCAGAGGAAGGTTAAGAGTTTTGTTTTATTCAAGGAAACCTATATAAATGCATCCATGGATGATAGTATAATAATAATAATAATATAGGGATGGAGACTAAAGAAATATACATGCAGAATAATCACGAGACTCTTTGTGCAATTCATGGGAATCTGCAAATTGTTGATGAAAACTGGAAGGAAAACCTGAGAAAGATCAGGATTTCCTTTGGAATGGAAATTCTGAATTTTGACAGGCTGAAGTCAGACAAAGGTATATCAAATAATCAAGCCCTTCTGACTGAGAAGTGAGCAAAAAGTTAGAGAGGAGGAGAAAAAAAATAATCCAATCATCACTTGGGTAGAAGGAAAAAAAAAAAAACAACTCACTTTCCTAACCCCAGAGCAGAGCACAAAGAAACCTGCATTCTTGCTAAAATTAGGAAAAGAATGAAGCGAGTTGTATAAGACAAAGGCTGTTATAGTAATAGAAGCTGACCGCGAATATAAATGTGAACTTATAAAACTCAGACTAGACAAATTAGCCAGTGCTAAAAGCCTAAATAGAGCCCATACATGCCAAATGTTACTCTGGAGAAGTAAAGTAATTGCTTTAAGGACAGGCTTAAGACACTATAAGTAAAAGCCACTCAATAAGGCATCTGAGTGCATAGCAGGCAGAAACCTGAAATGTCATCCCCACCTAGAAAATGTTTTTTCTTGGCACCACCTAGCGGCTCAAGCAACCGACTGCTTTCTCCTTCAGTGTGTTTCAGTGCATTGGGAAGCATGAAAATCGTGACATAATGAGGCATTCAGTCCCCTAATTTTTTTCCCTGTGGCTTTCCTTTATTTTCCCCTGTTGCATCCCCCATCCCTCTGCCTCTTTTTTTTTTTTCAGTGCAATTGACTGATCCTTGAAGTTGGCCATTTTATTTCATGGCATTCATTCCACATTAGAGCCATTTTACAGCGAGATTTACAGCGATGTCATGAATAGAGAAAACTGTTGTAAAATAACCATGGACAACATTATAAAATAGCAATAAAATCAGCAATAATGCACAGCTGTGTATTTATGTCTGCCACCTGTTCACTTTTTTTTTTCTTTTTTTTAAAAAGCAACCTCTAATCAGATCAACCAACTTAGCAAATGAAAGACCCTATCATATCCAGTATGAAACAAGAGGCCTCTGTTCCCATAATTCCTCCCAGTCCCCTCACATGGGCCACATATCTCCACCTAGGCCGCAAGCAGAAATAGTGCCCAGAGAAAATGTACCACTTGCATGGGACATACGATGGTGCACAGCACACAAGTTCAATGCAGAGAAAGGGAGAGAGAGATGCATCCTTTATGTACCCAAAAACATGATCTGTGGTACAGATCAATGAAGAATCATGGCAGTGAGGGGGACCACTTAAGGGAAGTTGGGAGAGATCCTGAACCCACCTCTGAATCTTTTGGACCGGGGTACTTAACCTCTGGCCTATGGGCTATATCTGGCCTGTAGCACCATGGCATCCAGCCCGTGGAGCTCCCCATGGGTCTGGAAATTTGGCGCTCCCCTATTGCCAAATCTCCAGAGCTGTGGGGAGTCCTGGGCTGTGAGCCAAATCAGGCATCTGCTCCCAGCACACAGCGCAGGCAGGAGTCGCACCAGGTCCCAGAGCCTAATCCCGGTGTGGGGGGCAAAAGGGTGCAGCCTTCGGCCCCAAATGTGGCACACAGAGGTGGGAGGGGGCAGCCCCATGCCACTCATCTGACCTGTGGGGCCAAAAGGCTGAGCACTGCTGTTTTAGACCTTCAGTCTGGCAACTACTTCTGCAAGAGCTACTATACTGCAAATGTACATATGCACCAACGCACCTAATCCAACCGCTCGCAGCAGCCCTGGCTGTACTTGTCAGTGGCCTGCAGAGAGCTGGCTTGTCATATTCTGCATCTGAGAAGAGCAAAGGAAATGGAAGCTGCTAACTAGGACCAGGGTTTCCAGAGGGCTGGTGCTGCCAACCATGACTAGCAGAGGAAGGTCTAATGGAGCAGTGGGAGAAGGAGACCAGGGCACACAGGTGCAAGGTGGTGGAAAGTGGGAGCAGGAAGAAGTCAACTATGACAGGAGATGAAGACAACCGGGACAGCTAGCTTGTTACACAAAGGACAAGCGCTCACTGAATTTAAACAGGTTAAAAAGATATTAAATACGTTCCCTGCATCACTTCTCCATGGCAGCAATAGCCCATTAAAAAAAAAAAAAAAAAAAAAAACCTGCTGCTGCAGTCACAACTGCAAATCTGCCCGGTCAAAGCTGTAAGCTCCTCACCCTCTGCAATGCCCTGCGGGTCAACTGACCCAAATGCAGTACATTCAGGGCTCACCTTTAAAACTTGCCAGTTACCACGTTTAATGCCCTGGACAACTAAGGACCTTCCCTTAGGCTCTGCGCTATACAAAGGATCTGCCCTGCAGATACCTGACAGAATAAATACTGAGCCTACCTTATCCGTTTCTCTAATCAAGTCATTTTGAAGGGCAACCTCTGCTATACCTCATGCACTTGTAAATCAAGATTTAACTATGTCTAGGATTATTATTAGTTAGCAAAGGCCAGAAGCACAGCAAGTATTTTACAGAGCAAAGCATAACCCCCTGACTCTCTCATTAAGCGCATCTACAGTGCTTGCAAACTCAGAGTCAACTGGATAACCTGGCTCTGATCAGATCCTACCTCCACACTGAAATAGAGGCTCTACATCTTAACAGACACTTCTCCGATACAGCAGAGCTACGATAAATAATATCATTATTCTTGTTGGTGGAGAATAAACATGTTCCTTATTTGGGGACATATTTCTCAAAAGTACCCGCACAGAAGTGCCAGGCTCATTCCTGGGTATCTATCAGCTTTTCCTGGGTCCTTACTCTGCTAAACTTTTTTGAAGGTGCTTTTTCTGAGAAGGCATCCCCTAACAAATGCTTACATACCACGGGAGTTAGCCTATTCCACTACAAGGTGCTAAAGGCCTGAGGCTTACGGATGAGAAATGAGAATGAATGTAACACAGCATGTCTAGGAGCAAAGCAAACTTTGTCTTCAAATCATCATTGGGTTGCTGCTCCTCAATGAATACTAGGGTCAGACATTACCTGATGTCTCCCTGACCTCAGGTAACGTGGTTTATACGACTCCGAGATGAAGTTACCTGTCAGAAACCTACATTGGTGTATGGGCTGTGTCTGCATTTCCAGTCTGTTTTGTCTTGGGGTGGACTTCTGCAAGGTGCAGCCAGGCTATTCCCAGATTCCCCTGCCTACTGCAGGCAGCTACCTTCGACAACCAGCTCTTCTGTCTGCTCTGGACACCAGTCGAGTTTACAAACCAACGTAAGGTCCACGGTCGCAGTCTGATGTCACGCAGACAGTAGCCATCTGTGGGTTACTTTGGTAAAGCCGTTGAGGTTGCGTTTCCCCAGGTCTGCCACTGGCTTTCCTTTCTGTCTATGGACTCTGAAATAGTGGCAACAATTCTGGTGCCCTTTGATTTCCCACTTTGCTTTATGAATCGTTTTGCGACTAGCAGAATGGCTGCCTTGGGTAGCGTCCAACCAAGAGCGACAAAAAGCAGCGCTTTGTGCGGCACCACCTAGGAGGAATGTGTGAAAGACTCTGTCAAAAAACATTTG
This sequence comes from Crocodylus siamensis, assembly GCF_052110815.1. Classification (NCBI taxonomy): domain Eukaryota; kingdom Metazoa; phylum Chordata; order Crocodylia; family Crocodylidae; genus Crocodylus; species Crocodylus siamensis. The sequence continues at coordinate 8,795,667 of NC_143409.1, read as the reverse complement.
GTTAAATGATCAACAACCCTTCTTGTGCAAACTGCTAAACTCTTTGGAATAGTCAAGCACATTGGCTGAATTTTAAATGGCCTGTCTTGACATAATTAGTATCATGTCAGTGTTGCTGCAAACCATTAGCTGCTGTACCTCATAGCATTCTTGTCTGGATCTTGTAATTTTGCCTATACACTCTGCTGAGATGCTCATCTCTGCTGGCTTGTGCTTTTGAATTAATAAGAGCATTTCCTATGTAATATAGGCCAAAACTTGGAAGAAACTGGGAGTGAAAACAAGTAGTTATCAAAATGTTACACTGATCCAAAAATTTTTACATCAAAAAACATTTGAACTAAAAAAAAAAAAAAAAAAAAAAAAAAAAGCTTCATAGAAAATGCTGGCTTTCCCCTAAAAAACAAAAACCCCTCAAACCTCTAAGGTGGCTGGTGCTGGCTCCAGTTGTTCTCCACGTGTTGGTCTTCCCACGATCCACTGAAGCCCTGCAGCTGCCTTAACACACAACCTCCTCCTGGGAAACAAAGTGCCAGAGAAAAGGGAGTATGAAGCACCTGAATTACAACCATCATGACTCAGTCTGCAGGATTCCAGGTTGCCAATCCTTTACTTTGGAGCTGAAATATTTAGTTTTGATTTCTGATCGAAAAAAAAAAAGAGTGATGTTTTCACCGGGAAAAGCAATTCTGACCTGCTTCAATCCAAAAACTCTGCTTAAAAAATCGGTCAAGAGGCACCATGTTGCCAGGAGCTTAAGAAAAAAATATATTGATTCTAAAACAGATGCATTTCACTAGTATCTACTCGTCCAAGTCAAAAAGGAGCTCCAATACACAACAGTCTCCAAAGTTGTGCTCTGGGAACTGAGACTAAGACTCTTAACCTCCCTGGTCCTCAGCTTTCTCACACCGATATAATGAAGTTCTCTCTAACTCGCTGGGGTGCAAGGTTAAATTAATTAATGTTTGTAAAGCATTTTTCCTCAGTATATGGGTGAGGAGCATTCAAGAAATGAAATTATGTACACACCGTTATAATTAGGCTGAAATCAAAGTCCTGAAGGAAATGCTTGAAAGCCATTGGGTAAAACCATTCAGCGATGACCACAAAGAATTAATGAGCCTCTCATCTTATAAAGCTCATGCTGCTCCTATAATACAATAGTGGGAGAAAAGCATATCAAGCCTTTATGCCCAGAAGCCTGAAGGCAAATCTCTGCTAATCAGAAGTTCTGCAGGTCAAACAGAGATGGAGAACCTCCATCCGTCACAAGATGAAAGGCAAGCAACTGAAGACTGATCTGAAGTACACAGAGCTATTGTAGCACAAAAGCAGAAGACTTCTGGCGTGTTGATCTTCCCTCCTGGTTGTTTGCCATGAGCTAGAGGCATATCTGGTGGGTGTAGCTAAAGCTAAGAGAAAAGAGAAGGGTCAGGCATGGCAAAAAAGATCTGTACCCTGGAGCTGTATTTTAAAGCTACTGCAGTTGTTTGATCACATGGACACTGTTTAGAGCTGAAAAGGAGGTCAGGAAACAGTTGACAGTTTAGCAGATAGTGTTGTATTTGATCTGCATGAAGGATCAAGTAGTGATAAGCCAGATATTATGTTGGAAGCTAATAGGAAAGGACACAGAGAGGTAATAGGGCATATAATTCAAGAGCATGGCCACAGAGTAGGTCATACAGGCGCACAGCTTAATAATAAACTCTATACTGCAGCTGGTCAAGTGGAGGAAGAAAAAAGATTTTTTAAATTTCCTTTTTCTAATTCAAGATTCAAAGTGTTGATGGTGAAAATAGCTCACCCAATTCTGTGGCTGGAAACAGCTCGAGAGTTTTTTGCAGGGAGAGGTTGAAGAAAAAAAATATATACATCTTGACTTTTTTGTTTGAACATTAAACATTTTGATTAGTTCCATTTTGCAAAGAAATATATAGCTGTTTCTTTACAATGAGAATTTCATAGATTTTATAGACATTTGGGCTGGAAGCAACCCTGGAGAATCATCAAGTCCAGCCCCCTGCCCCAGGGGCAGGAAATCAGCAGGGATCATAGGATCCCAGCAAGATAAGCATCTAAATGCGTCTTGAAGGTGTCCAAAGTAGGTGCTTGAACCACCTCCGATGGCAGGCTGTTCCAAACCTTGGGGGCTCGGGCAGTGAAGAAGTTCATAGTTTCATAGTTTCTAGGGTCGGAAGGGACCTGAGCAGAACATCTAGTCCGACCCCCTGCCATGGCAGGAAAGAGTACAGGGGTCAAACGACCCCAGCAAGATGTTCATCTAACCTCCTCTTAAACACCCCCAGGGCAGGAGCCAGGACCACTTCTCTTAGAAGTTGGTTCCAGACCCTAGCCGCCCTGACTGTGAAGTAGCCTCCTGATAGCTAACCTAAACCTACCCTCTGCCAGCTTGTGACCGTTATTCCTGGTCACTCCTGGCGGTGCTCGGGGAACAGGGACTCCCCCGGTGCCTGCTGATCCCCCCTGACTAGTTTATAACAGGCCACTAGATCCCCCCTCAGCCTTCTCCTGTGGAGGCTGAAGAGGTTCAGGTCCCGTAGCCTCTCCTCGTCGGGCCTGCCCTGCTGCCCCCTGACCATGCGAGTGGCCTCCTCTGGACCCTCTCCATGCTGTCCACATCCCTCCTGAAGTGCGGCGCCCAGAACTGGACCAGTACTCCAACTGCGGCCTGACCAGTGCCGCATAGAGGGGGAGGATCACCTCCTTGGACCTGCTTGAGATGCATCTGTGGATGCAGGACAAGGTGCGGTTGGCCTTCCTGACCGCGTCCCCACACTGCCGGCCCACGTTCATCTTGGAGTCATTGATGACCCCCAGATCCCTTTCCACCTCCGTGCTGACAGGAGGGAAATTCCCTAACCTGTAGGTATGGTGCCGGTTGTTCCTCCCGAGGTGCATCACCTTGCACTTGTCTGTGTTGAAACCCATCCTATTCTCATCCGCCCACCCTTGTAACTTGTCTAGGTCTGATTGTAGCCTGTTGCATCCTTCCAGTGTGCCCATGTCCCCCCACATCTTAGTGTCATCAGCAAATGCGAACAGGGTGCTTTTTACCCCCTCGTCCAAATCACTGATGAAGATGTTGAACAGTGCGGGCCCAAGGACCGAGCCCTGTGGACCCCCCTGCCCACGTCCTTCCAGGTTGAGAAGGACCCATCCACCACCACCCTCTGGGTGCGGCCCACCAGCCAGTTGGCGACCCATTTGACTGTATGGGTGTCGACACCACAGTCCCCCAGTTTCTTAATGAGAACGGGGTGAGAGACAGTGTTGAAAGCCTTCCGGAAGTCCAGGAAGACTATCCACTGCTACCCCTGCATCTAACGATCTGGTGATCTGATCGTAAGAGGCCACCAAGTTGGTCTGACAGGACCTGCCACTGATGAACCCGTGTTGGTTGCCCCTAAGCATGCAGTCCCCTGCTGGCCCCTCCTGGATGTGTGCCAGCATAATTTTCTCAAACAGCTTGCCTAGGATCGAGGTAAGACTAACCGGCCTATAGTTTTCCAGGTCCTCCTTCCTGCCTTTTTTGAAGATGGGGACCACTTTGGCCCTCTTCCAGTCCTCCGGTACCTCACCAGAGCACCACGAGTGCTCATAAAGCCGTGCCAGGGGACTGGCAATGACCTCGGCCAGTTCCTTTAGAACTCTAGGGTGGAGATCGTCCGGACCGGCTGACTTGAATACGTCCAACTCCTCCAGAAGCTCCCTAACTAAATCCTCGCTAACCCGTGGCCCAGGTGTGCCTCCCCCGGGGGCCGAGGGGGGGCCCAGCAGGGAGGTGGCTGTTCTGGTCCCTACTTAGGAAGACGGAGGCAAAGAAATCGTTAAACATGTTAGCTTTGCCGTCTGGTGTGACGACCAAGTTTCCCAACGAGTCCTGCAAGGACCCCACATTACCCGGGACCTTTTTTTTACCCCCTATGTATTTAAAAAAGGACTTCTTATTGTCCTTAATTTGGGAAGCTAGTCCCAGTTCCATCTCTGCCTTGGCCTTCCTAACTGCCCCCCTACGACCCCGAGCAACTGCAGAATAGTCCTCCCTGGTGATGACCCCTTCTTTCCATTGGGTGTAAGCCTCCTTTTTAGCAACGAGACATTCCCGGATGCTTTTGGTGAGCCACGGAGGCTTGTGTTTTCTTTCTTATGTTCAGTCTGAATCGGTCGCAGTGGAGTTTGTGATTTCAAGACACTTTGCAAAAACTAATGAATTCCCTTATATAACAACCCATCCTATTATCTTTCATAGCTGCTCTTAATGTTTAAATATTATTCCATTTTACTAACTGGAACACTGAGGCCAACTTGCCCAAACTCACAAAGACAGCAAATGACAAAGTTCAAAAGTGTAGGTTGTAGCCTGTAACAGGCCAGCAGGGGGCGCTCCTGTGCTGAGCCACCCACCTTACTGTTCCCGACCACCTACCAGACTCCAAGTGCCTCCCTGGGGTGCCTCACATCTGGCCAACCCCCTTCCTGGAGCACACCCACAAGCCTGGGGTCACCGTTGCCACCACCCAGGAGTCTCGGTCTGTCAATGGCCCTGTGCCCCCTGGGATACACCAGCCTTGTAGGCCTTGAGGGTGCTTGACCCACTGCAAGAACTTGGGGTGCTTCCCCTTGGCCTGGAGCACAAATAGTAGCCTCCCTGAGTCAGCTGATCAAGAGGACATGAAGGCATGCCTCTTATTCCTCTCCCAGTGACTCCACTATGCTAGGTACAATAGGTATCTTTATTGGTTTTAGAGAGGAGGCCTGGGGGAGGATATGGGATAGGGAGGAATCACGGAATAACCTTAGAGCAAATGGTATGGGTAGGTAGCCATTGATTACGCATCTGCTACACTGCAAGCTATATATCTAGGTGGGTTTCAAGTAGCTTACTCACAAGTATCATCTAGAGGCTGGTTGAGATTTCCTCTAGAAGCAGCCAGTTCAATGAGTGTCCATTTTCAGGAGCAGGATCCCCCTCTCTCTACTTGGTCAGCTCCCATACTATCTAAGATGAGTTTGCCCTTCCAAGGGGAAGGGACCCTATATATCCCTGCTGTGACCTCATCACTAAGTTCCCACCAGAAGCAGCCCTGTTGATGGATGCCAGGTGCTTTCAAGAGGCCTCACCTTCCCAGTCCAATCAGGCAGGTGTTTCTGATGCCAACCAATCCATTTAAAAAGCAAGACTGGCCACCTGGTGGCCCTTGCAATGAGGTAAATGCCCAGACAATAGGAGCTAGGGTAGCCCAGGCAACCAGGTTGATAGACAGGTGAAAGAACTAGTCACATGACCTGCAGAGGTGGGAAACTGAACCATGGGAGCAGATTCCCCCTCCCTCGGGAATGTACCTGCCCAGGTCACCTAGGCAGAGCTGGCTGCTTAGCGATCAGAGTGACGGGTAAGAAAACAATAGTCAGGAGAAGCCTAATAGAAGGGTCTGGAGAGATGCTGGGAGAGCATTCGGCCACATGGCCACGTTGGTCTAAGGACATAGGCAGACGAGGTTCTCCGGGTAAATCTGATATCTAGACAAACTCAAATAGTTGGGAAAAATTCTTCTTAGAAAGCTTTTGAGTATAAAAACCCTTTGTCAGGCTGAGGAAGCATCTCAGATTTACCCAAGGAACCTCGTCTGCCAAAGTTCAGGCGAGAACCTCAAAGTTGTTCCTGCTGTGAGAGCCGTGGCATGATTCATGGCTTTATGTCCATGGGTACAAGTGTCCAGAAATAAGGAGCAAGATAATGAGATGGGGGGCTAACACTGAAGTTACTCACCCAGCCAACAACAGTGATGACAAATCTGCACTAATTTGTTTTTACCAGTTAACAGATGACTGGTGCCCTTCCTGCAGTAAATGGCCTCCACAGAAGGTATCACTTAAAACCATAAGTCAAAAATGATATAGAGGGTCAATGATTTTGGCTGACCAATCTAGGATACTTAGGGGTGACTTTCAGGTATACCAAATACCTGCTGCAGCTACTGACTTCTGCTCTATTCTCTGTATTGCTGAAAACCAGCTCATAGAAGCATCTCGAGACAGGTCCTCAACAGCAGAATCATCTAGTAACCAAGGACCGCATTTGAAAATGTGGCACTTTGTTTGTTATTTCTTTTCCTTCCATAATTTTGAAGTTATTAATTTAACGGGCTGGCTCGCACCGGGTTAGGAAACATAAATAGGGCCCTTAGCATTTGTCATTCCAATCATGTTCTCCATACGCATGACATCATCCTTTATTGTGGCAGCACAAGACCTTAGGCAGGGGAAGAAAGAATAGCTTTGACACAGCCAAGGGGCCTGATTCGGCCTTGCTTTACACCAGTCTTACATGCTGGTGTGAGTCCACTGAAAACACAGCGTGAATCAGACCCGTAGTTTTTGCGAGGGATCTAGCTGGTCGGCTGTTACCTAGGGGGTAAAAAAACGAGAGGCTTACTGCAAGCCACAGGGTATAAAACCCACAAAGAATCCAATTCCTTGAGCAGACCCTACAGGGCAGGTCCCCAGCTCCGTGGAACACAACGGAGCGATGACAATGTCTGCCCACTGAGTCTCTGCCCCTAGGACAACCAGAGATGATTTATTATTGTCTGTAGCCTCCCTTCATCCTGCCCTTTAGTTCATTGTCCTCTGTCACTGCTCGGCACTTGCTCTTTTCCCTGCCTTGTCCCATGCTGCAGATTTTGTCTGGAGGACACCAGCTGACTCCAAGGTCACTGGCTCTAATTATAGGAGCGATGCTGCTGCTGCAGAGGTGGCTTTTTTCTCCATTTCCCCCCCCGGTTACTCCTCCCCTTCACATGCTAAGGTGTCTCCAAGGTCTTCCCCTTCCTGTTCTGCAGATCTGACTGGCACTTGTATCTGTGCCAGAAGCGCATAAGGTGGAGGAAGGCCAGCAATATTCCCAATGTGCTTACCTAAGGCGACTACTCGGACCTGACAGATTCCACCAACACCGAGCCGGTAGCTGCAATAGGGATGCCGGAGCCCACGGGCAGCAATAAAATTGAGCTGGACCTTATGTAAAAAAATCGAGGGAAGTGCATTCATCTGAGAATTGGTCGTAGCACCTTGCACTAGGACTGCACGCACAACAAAACAATCACTAGCAGTAAGGCTGCTGTGGCTTTCCTTCCTGGATATGACACGGGGCCATCTCAAAAGGTCCTCTTCTCCTTTTGCTTTAATCAGAGACCTTTACCACAAGGAGCAAACAACGGTCTTGGCCTCATACAAGCTGCTTAGCTAAGGATCTGTCCATATGCAAGTGCTATGTCAGTGTATTTGCTGTAGGTATTAAGACAGTTAGTCATCTCTGCAGCTGAGCCAAGAGCAATATTGCTACAACTTCAAAGACCCTCCCTGAGAATAATATCTTTTGGCTAATTAAATCAGGATATAATGTAACAAAGTTTTTTTTTTTCCCTGAGTTTCTGCTTTCATAACCTAATCAGGCATTTTACTGGGTGAAACATCTCTATTAAGTCTCTCATTTCTCAGCCACACGATACAAAAACAGGATGATAATTGAGGCTGCATAATTGATGCGTGCAATGACAGAATATAGAAAAGGGCTCCATTAGCCAGGTCACATCATTAGCATACATTACATTCAACAAGATTGCTCTCTTCACCTCCTATTTATTAATGGGTTAATCCAGTCCCATCAGCCAGAATACATCATTGTTTAGGTCCTTTCCTGTAAGATACAGTAGCTTGGTTTTATGTTAGGAAAAAATTGCTGCCAAGGGCAATAAAATCCCTTAACTGTCACTGTTGTAGTTGTGCTGTTTCCAGCAGCCCCCGATTCCTTTAAAACTGTAGGATGCAGTAAAGCCTAGAGCATCAATATTTCAATGGCAGCCCAAGTCTGAGAGAGGAGGAAATTCTTACCATGAAACATGCATTATGCTATGCACCACAGCTACGTATGGCTCACTCTTCTCATCTGCACTGTCTTTCAGTTCTTATTTTTACTAGATTTGTTCATGGACCGGAGACAGTGTACTTATTAATCCATTGTTTTAAAACACAGACAGTAGTTCCCATATAAAGGGTAACTCAGGCAAGGCAAAGCAAGAAGCCTCACCCCTATGAGCAGCATGAAAGCTGGTTATTTATCTCATGTACAGTCATTGTCTGTCTCAAACCGATCATTAGGTGATATCATGAGTGCTTCAGACTAATGTTGCCTGGCACCTAGAATGAAGTTGTCTTCTCAGGGAAATCTGGCGGTCTGTGCAACACAGGCATCCCAAATGCCTTCTTGAGCTTCCTTAGCACCATATCTAGAGTCTAAACACAGGCTGGGAGCACCAGGACCTTGAAAGTATGTGTCTGCCTATACACACCGATACAGGCAGTCCTCACACTTACGGCGGGTTACGTTCCTGGCCAAGGCGCTGGAAGTCAAAATGATGTACGTTGAATCTGATTTTCCCATAGAAACAATGTTATAATAGGGGATTACGTTCCTGACCAAGGGCCTGATGCCCAACGTTTTAAAGAAATGACCATAAACACCATATTTAAATCAACTGTTTAATTTTATTTAATCAGAAGGTGAAGGAACACCTTCACCAGGGTCATGGAATGGGCTTCTTTGGGCAGACTCAGGGCTACCTATGGCGATTCGCACTTGCGGTGCTCTGCCATTTACAACCACGTTATTACTTACGGCGCTGGATCCTCGCACTTATGGCACTTACGGCATGACGTTTGTGCGCCGCCTGAGTTGCCATCACGCCGTAAGTGCAAGGATCCAGCGCTGTAAGTAATAACATGGTTGTAAATGGCGGAGTGCTGCAAGTGCGAATCGCTGTAAGTCGAAATGATGTAAGTCGAGGACTGCCTGTATACAAGATCCTGGGAGGGGAATTCCCATTAACGTTCCTTTTCGCTTCCCATTTGTTTCTCTGCAGGATGGTCTTTGGCCTTTGACTGGTGGGTCCCTAGAAATTATTGATTATCTCCTTCTGGAACATCAGAAACAGGATAGCGAGACCCTGACCGATGGGTCGGACCCAATGTGACAGGTCCAATGACCCTATGTTGTGACTGCTTGAAGCAACACATAGAATGGGCATGGTTATTGCACATTTAGGATAGAAATGCCTTTTTTTTTTGGTTGGTCTGGGGATCTACAGGCTCATCTAGTGTGCTGCTTGTCTGAGTGACATCCTGACAATATGAAGACAACCAAGACCATTCAGTTAAACATTCCTGCCAAATGTCTTTTTGCCTGGTGCTGTAGTCTTCTCATGTTATCTCTAGTAGCGGAGGTGCACAAGCAGTTCCTATTTTCATATCTCATTCAGAAAATGTCACAGAAAGACTTCTGTGCTCAGAGATTGTGATGCATTGATATATTTACTAGCGTATCATCATCAGGACTGTGACTGAGACTTGAACACAATAAATCTGCTGTTGGGTGTCTCAGACATGTCAGAGTTATGCAAATTAGGCAACAAGCTGTCAGATTTTCTAGTGAAGTACCAGGGTATGTTTTTAACACCCTACACAGGGAACCAAGAATTTGGATGCTCTGGAAGAAAACAAATGTTTATAACTCTGGACTAGCCTTTCATTCTTATTTAGCATGCTCTCATAGTAGAAGTGTTAATATAGGATAGCGAACAAGTACTCTACACATCTTCACTGCATATGTTGGCCTCATCTCTCTGAGCAAATGAATGCAACTACTTATCCTAGATATGGAACAAGACCAGGCACAAAAGATTAAAGACTTCAGAAACAACTGCATGAGACATGGGATGGATGAATAGATGGATGGAGCTGCTTTACTACAGACCAGCTTTTCACTCTGATGTGCTCTATTAGAATGATTTGTTTGGCAAGGTATTTTTTGCATTTCCTTTGTCCTAGACTTTGGCTAAGACGTGGATTCTGTCCCACTCGCATCCTTAAATCTTCATTCACAGTTTGCCTCAACCATGTGAACACTCATTAAAAACAAATTTTCACATGAAAGACATTCAGCAGTAACGCTGATCCAACCAGTCTGGGCAGCACGGAAAACCCCTGCTCGATTATCCCTTCCACTAGTGCATCCTGAGCCAAACTCATCCCTGGAGTCATTGATTTCTGTGCAGTTACACCCAGAATAAACAGCGCTACCCACATTGGCAGGAGACTACCAATTCCTGTGACTGCATGGACACGAGCACTCTTGTTAACAAACAGGAAAGGCAATAAGGATGGGACTAATCCTGAGGTCCTGCCTTAAATTTTATTCCACTTCTCATGATGCAGGTGAGAGTTTCCTGGAGTAATAGACTGGGTGAAAAATTAAGGACTTTTAGGGTTTAGCCCAATATGGATAGAGCTCTTAATGATGTTCCATAAAGCCTTTCGTCGGTCTGTACCAGCGGTAAAGTACCATAGTGGTCCGAGAACAAGGTGGGTGTATTCATGGTTTTTGTCCCTTGCCATCATGTCCTGCTGACCTGCTCCACAGAGAGTATAAGCAGCAAACAGACCAACTTTCTCTTACATGCACAGAACCAACATATCCGCACCCAGTATATGGTTAGTGGGGGGGGGGGGGGGGCCTTGGAAACATCATATAAAACTAAAATGTAGCCGTAAGTGATGTAGCTTTGTTCTCTGATAAGGTCAATGTAGTTTACACATGAAAAAAAGAAGGGGAAAGGGCTCTCTTAATTGCATTAATTATGATACATTCTCTTTTGTTTCTGATGACTGTTGCATTTTAGGATCCAGGAATGGTATCACTGAATTTTAATCAGAGATCTGAACAAGCTCCTGAAATATGATTAGTTTCTCTATCTGACACTGTGATTACTGCTTAAGAGACATCTGTTGTTGCATAAAAATCAAATCTCATTTTTCTGGCTTCCATTGTTTCAACCCGTGCTTTCTATGGCTGAATTGACAAGCTCAATGGCGTTGCGACCAGGAACGCTGGTTTGGTCTTCAGCGATACCTGCAGGCCTACAGGATTTTGACGCACGCCCAGTTTGCCCCGGCCCTTCAAGAGAGGCAGACAGACTGTATGCCGCAATGGAGAGCATTACTGCTTTTCACCCCTTTCGTGCATAGGAATCCGCCTTGCTTGGGGTCCTGGTAGGGACTCTGGTTATAAATGAAATATATACCTACAGCTGGACTTTCTCACTGTCCATATGGTGCCTTCGTGGTGCAGCTGTCATTGATACCGTGTGGTTGTATAACGCCATTCCAGCCAGTTAGAGAAGTAGTTGTAAAAAACAAAATCTATAGCTCTGATTGCTAGAGGTGAAAGGGCCCGTAACATGGCTCCATCATACAGCAGTCGGCCCTAGGTTAAATCCTGTGACGGGTTCCACCAAAGGGGAGAGAGAAGCAATATCCAGCACCTTGCACAGATACAGTCCTAAAACTGAAGACTGCCCTCAAAACTGCTCGGATGGTGGAGATGTTTTGTCCCTCCCAGGACAGTGCTCCCAAATGTTATGGGCATCAAAGAGAAGAATGTTTTAAAAAGACCCATCTCCCATTTGCTTGTGTTTTGCCTGTAATAGGTCTCTCACTTACACAGTTATTTTTCCCTCATCTTGCCATAAAACAGAGGACGGCTGCTCACAAGGCTCATTAATATGCATAAAGTGCAGCATAATTAGTTGCCACAGGTAACCCTTCTATAACTGTGCGAACTGAGCTAATGTGCAAATATGTGAAGCCCTGCAAGTAGGGTGGTGTAAGTAAAAGTCCCCCATTTCATAAAAGGAAATATTTGAATAATATGCAAATGCGCTGGATGTTATTAACAGGATGTCAAGGTTTGACAGTCCATGTTATTGTGGAAATAAATGAGTTTTGACACAAATAACTTAGATATGCATTGATTTTTTGAGCAAATGTTGTAATGAGATGTTATGTATTGTACTGCAGGTTTATAAAGATTTTGATGACTATTAAGAGAAAACATAACAGTGGATCAATTATTAATGTATTCATTAATGTGCTCCAAGGTGTAACAATAATTTTTTTTTCTTTCACCATTCCCCCCCTCCTTAGCTCAAAATGCATAATGTTCCTCTTGCATATTTAATATACCTGCTCAAGAATATACAGTGCAGAGTCAATATAATGTTGAGATCATAGGAGCTGGGAAAGATCAAACGATTACAAAAATAAAAGAGATTGCACCTACAACTGCAGATAAATATTACGTGAACGTTCTTTGTATCCTGCTTCCCCCCCTCATTTTAGCTCCCTAGCAAGTGAAAATCCATTAGCCTCTGGTCTTTCAAGGAACCCCATTTACACTCTAGAGCTCATGATCAGGTCATCGCTGCCTAATGTTGGTCAGTGAGCTTATATGAATTTCTATTGTGCCGGCATTTGCTCCTGAGAGGCAGAGGAAAGATGCATCCAGAAAGCACTCAATGCCTAAGGAAAAACATCTGCTGGAGTAGCTTGCTGGCCAAGTTCACCAACAGGGGAATCTGCAGTTGATCCATTCTGTTGCAACTGCCAGATGTCCCTGTTTCCATCCTGTCCTCATTTCTGAAAGGATTGTCATGGAGTCCCAGCAGGAGCTTCAGTGTCCTGCTCTGCACGCCTGTCTGAGGCTTCCCATGCTGAACCTACAAAGGAGTCCAAGAGGAGGGATGAGCAAGAAAAGCAGCACAGGCAGCCCTGCAGCAAGAAATCCCTTGCTGTTGTTAAGTGCTCCAGGTTCACTCATTGCCAACATGCTTGGGGGCTCCTCCAGCCTTATTCTCCATTGCCTGGTACACACGCAGTCATGTGCACCTGAGCTAGGAGATTGCAAAGTAGGTGCAAAAATGCAAAAGATCAGAATTGCCACAAGAAGGCATGCTGAAATTCTCGAGCTAGGCACGTCATTTCCCTGAGTTCCCGCTTGCCTTCTTAATGTAACTCTTGCTTATCGAACTAAACAACGCATCAACTTGAAGCTTAGTTTGTAAGGTGTTTAGAGAACCAGCTACGTCAGCGTCATCCGACTGCAGGACCGGGGCTTTCAGGGAACATCATGATAACGCAGATGCAAAACAAGGATGAAATATGAACGCTTTTCTTCCAGTGAGGGCACCAGCAAGAACAAAGTTGCAGGTATTTAAGGAGAAAGGCTGCTTGAATGGTTAGATCAGTTAGACAGAAGGAGCCACAGTCCTGAGTTTTATCCAAGATGTGATCATCAGTCATTACTACGTGTAAATTCCTAGTTTTATACGCACTGGGAAGCCAATAGGCAACGATCAAAGACTGCAGCTACTCCATAATGGACTTGTCCTCGCAGACCTGACTGGACTAGTTCACTGAGGGTGCGTCTACACATCACCCTACGGCAGGGGTGGGCAAAATGCAGCTTGGGGGCCGGATGCGGCCCACCAAGCCACTCTATCGGGCCCCTAAAAAATTTAGAAAATTAATATTAATCTGCCCCGGGCTGCCCGTCATGCAGTCCTTTGGCTTGCCAAAACTCAGTAAGCGGCCCTCCGCCCAAAATAATTGCCCACCCCTGCCCTACAGCAATGCAGTGATGCGCTGCAGGGATGTAGCAATCATGTGTCTCTACATGTGATCACCAGCTACATCGTCAGAGCAGCACGCTCCCCAGGTATACTGCATCGCTATGGTGACTTAGCAGCAAAATTTAACCGTGCGCCATGCGCATGGCGTGGTAAACACCCGTAGCCATACTTCCAAAATAAGGTACCGATGCACAGCACGGTAGCAACACTGCTGTACAGCTTTGCATGGATGTGCCCTGAAGGGAGCAGGTCAAACATTATCCAGATACTTAAGGAGAAATGGCCCATTGTGTATTTTCCCCATCCGGCTGTTCAGTTTTGTGTGTGCAATGTGCAGTCTATGTGTTACCACACCTCAGTGGTGGGAGCTTCTTATGACAAGGGGAAATCCTTGTGGCCATGGTGCTATGATTCACACGTAGGGTCTCCCAAAATCAGTTTGCGTCAACGAGGGCTGTGCTCCAAAGCTAAAGGAGCAGCCACGCCACATAGCCGGCATACTAGATACACTTTCCTCTCATGAGATCACCATGCATAGGAGTAATTGTCTTGTATGACACCAATGAGCAAGTAGTAAGGGAATGAAAGATCACTCCTGAACTTCAGGGACAAAGAAGGAAATGCAGTTCCAGCACTAAAATGCTGGCTCTAGCTAAGCGAAGTAGCGCATTTTTTTAATTGTACTCAGGTATTAGAGCCGTTTGCATGCCATCAATACTGTGGAAGCTAGAGAGAATTCGCGGTGTAAAGCAGCTCATTTCATACAACCAATTAGCATGCTGCCTGTTCCATTATCTAGCATTACTGAGGTTACGACAGTGCGCAATGAAGAGGCCCGTGCAATTATAATGTGACCCCCGACCTCCTTTAACACAGGTAATATATTGTCCCTTTTTCACACTGTCCAATATTGGCCAGTAAAACTCAAGACTTCCCCAAACTGTTAAGCTACAAACAAGATTTCAAAAGTGTCTCCAGCCTTTGAATGTGCAGAATAAGAAATCATTTGAGGTCTTGTGTGTTTCCGAGATCAGGTGCTGATTTTCAGGGGCAGATTAGAAGCCTGAACATTTGATCCTTTTTCTTTAGAGATAATAACTGTCTGATGGATTTTGCTTACAGACAGTCATCATCGCAGGATAAGTGAAAAGTAGCACGAGTGTATAATTGACCACACACTGGGATCTGCAGTTCAACACGGTGGCACAACCAAAGCCCACAGAAAGGCTTTACATTTCCGGGAAAAACAGGGCCCTCCTTTGTCCTTTGAAAACCATCCAAACCTCTTTAAAACGTAAACCCGAGCTTTTGCGCAAGATTTCTCCTGCAAAGAAGCTACTTGCAAATAACTCCTCCACACTATCCGTCTTAGGTATTTCTAGGATGTCGCTTGCTCTAAGATCCAGGTGAAAATAATGCCAGCCATTGTGTCTGATTTTGGGGGGGTCTCACTTTACAATGCTATTGAAAATGCATCTTATGTTTATGATTTGCATTTATTTATAGATCTGCTGTTTGCCATCACCGAATAATATTAGATGCTGGCAGCCCTGTGTAATGCAGCAGAAGAGAATAACTGGGATTCCTCTTAGAAAAGGTAAAGAAATCATTTCGTGAAGGTTATTTCCAAGCTAATAATAATACAGCAAGAGTAAGGAGCTCTTTACCTGTGCTGTAACAAGAATGGCATCATGTCGGCAAGAGGTCAGTTCCTGGAGAAAGAAGTGCTGGCTAACCTCTAACTCAGATCATGCCGGTCAGAAGAGGGAAACACTTTGCCTGTCTCTAACACAGCACTTTGCATATGCAGATTTCAAAGTGATTTTACAAGGCTGGCAAGTAATACCATTCCCATTTTACAGATTGGAAAACTGAGACCTAAAGAAGTTGGCTTGAGGTCACGTAGCAAACCAGCAGCCAAGCAGGAACAGAATGAGGGCTTGCCGCAACAAGTTACATGCTCCACACATTAAGCTATGCTGCAGAGTTTGAAGAGCAAAGCGGTAGCTGATCTTTGGCTCCTATGCTTCATTTTCCCAGTGGCACTAAATATTAGGGTCTTGCTCCACCTGGCATCTAGTGTCTGTGGTGACATGCTCCTTAAGTCTTCAGCAAGGGCAGAACCATTGTTCCCTCATCCCAGTGAGGATTTGACCCCATAACCTCCAGGTTTCATCCCCAGACTGTCTTATTGTAATTTACTGCATCTGGGGCTGACTGCGGAAGGAGAGCAGAAAAATCGAGTTTCTGCAGATACGGTCACCATTCTTCTCAGTGCAATCAGACTTCACCACATGCTCCTCTGGCTCCCAGTCTGTCTCAGGTTTCAGTTCAAAGCCTTGGTTTAACACCCAAATATCCCCTCTGACTTGATTTGTGACCCACTGAGGCAGCAGTGCTTCAAACAGTGCTGTTTCCAGGACCCGTAATGAAAAGTATAAAAAAGCTGGAGATGAAGGATTTTTAGGCCAAGGGACTCAGTAATGGAAGGCACTTCCAGGGGACGGTGGGCTCTTCCAGGGCTGGGTCATCATTTGGAAATGCTGTATTGCCCATCTGCTCTGATACGGTTTTTCTATCCAAATCAGAATTATGTTACAACAGCAAATCTCATGAGTTAATGAGGGTCTCGTTACTAAAAAGAATAATGCAGTTCACCGGGGAAACTTCCTATGCCAAACTAGGTTACCGGGGAAATGAGTGAGATTGGTAGAAAGATAAAAGGGGGTGGGGGGGTGGGGCCGTTCCTTATGTTTTTCAAAATGGATTTGAGTTTTTTCCCCCTTTTTTAACTTCACGGATTTTTTCTTATATTGATGTTGTAAAAGTAAGAAAAGAGAAAAAGAAAAGAGGGGAAAGAAGGACAAGGGGAAAAAAACAGGAAAGGGGAAAAACGGAAATGAAAAAAACCAGAAAATCAAAGTAAGCAGCGTTGCTGTTCAAAAACTGACTCATTTCACTGAAAACTGGAATGTTAGGAAATTTTTCACTGAAAAACTGAGGAAATATATTTTTTTCCCCTTCGCAAACCAAGTTTACCATTTTTTCCAGTGCAGACAGACAGGCTAGACAGACTTATTCATCAGGAGGCATTTGCTTCGATCTAAAGCTGCTTCCTTTCTCGCCCTCTCTGATGTGATTGCCAACAAGGAGTGACAGTTAGTACCATCTGCAACGTTGGCTTTTGTGATATGAATAACTACTCAGACCTGCAGTGAAACAACTCGGTCATATCACATTAGACATCAACCATCAATGGCTTTTGGTCACTTCTGACCTGACTCAGATTTTAACTGATGATTTAGAGGTGACAGGACCTATATCCCATTACTACCTCCCAAGACATTAAGTTCAATAACATGTGCATCAAACTTTTGTCTGAGCTCTCATATATTTTCAGGTAATTATTGATCGACAAGGACACTGACATTGCCATGTTAGACCTATTGCATCAGTGGAGCCTTTGACAAGAAACGGGTTTATTTTCAGGGAACTTGTTGCTATTTTAGGCAGGGGGAGGTTGCAAATGTAATAAATAATAGCAATTACTCCGCCTTTCCCAAATTAAAATGATGTTAAAAATTAGACTCAAATGCACCAATATCTAGGAGTTTAATGATGAAGTGACATTAAACTAAGCGCATGTCGCTTGAATATTGGATGGAGAGTAGATAGGCTTTAGTGTAAAGGTTTTCCTATGGTGTTGCTCATCTGATATGTGCAACACACATGAATCAGGCGTGTTATAGAGCGCATGACAGGAATTTGCAAAGATCTGGTGAAATTTGCATGTAGGACATGACAACCAACAGCCACATATTTGGAAAGCTCTAAATGACCGCAGCAAAGGATGGGAGTTAATCCACAGTAGTTTAATAACAACTCAAGGGCTCTTCCTCTTTATAAGTCAGTAAGTATACTGTGGCCCTAAAAAAAGTCCGTAGCATATTTTTATCCAGGGTATGACCGCTGTTGAGTTAACCGGGTGCAGATCAAAGTATTGCTACCATACTAAAATTTGCTTTCCCCCAGCTGTGCTCTATTGACTACTACATTATGCCTTTTGCTGTGGTTGGTTACAGCCCTTGAGACCCTTCATTAGCGCACCTGTAATAGTAGGGCAGCCTCAGCCTCTGCCCCATTCCCAGCCCATCGCTCTGCCATATCGGCTCGTCATCTTGGGAGTAATTCTGAAGTGAAGACTGACCAGAGGAGGCCCGTCATGCGGGGGCTGTTTCTCTCCATCCGCAAAGAGGCCCAGCTCCACAAAGGCATTAAGTGTTGAGGGCCCAATCCAAATTGTAAAACAATCCACTTGGACACTGCAGCACCCAGCTTGCAGGTGTTTGACACAGGACCAGGTATCCAGGCTTCCTATAAGCAGCCCAAGGAGACAGCAAGAGAGTGTGACTAGCTCAATGAGGAAGGCACTTCCCTAGGAGGAGGGACTCCTGGATTCTGGCTGCTGCAAGCAGAAATGTTTGTGCATTTAACATTAGATGGCCAACTAACGGGACACAACCCCACTCCATGTGCCATATCCGCTGGGCTACAGCATCACACTCTCATTGCTCGTTTTCCTTCTGGCCCCATGCATATTGCACCCTTCCCCGGACGCACTGGGAAGTCTCACCAGGAGCAATGAGAGGCTGCAAGTCTCAATCCTTCAGGGCAAGGAGAGTCTAGGACACAGACCTGCCACTCCCTGAGCTTGTCTTATTACCACTAGGCTAGTTGGGGAGACCCTGGGCCCCATCCCACATGCAGGTTCCCAGTGTCGAGCAGTCACTCAGCCTTAAGGAGCTGGGACCATGGTTGCTTTAGGTGCCTCTGACTTACTGGGGTCTCTTTGGATCACTCAGTCTACAAGGCTGATTTGGGTCTGGCCTTTAACTCTCAGGTGCCTCAGTAAATAATGGGCATGAGCTATAACAGGACATGGGACTGGAAAGGAAAGGGGTCGTAGTGTGCTTACAACCACAAAGTACACAGGACCTTGGCCTTCCAGAAGCCCCACGCAAGCATCCATCAGCATACTATCCAGAACGCCATCACCCCCAATCTGCTTTCATGGCCTGCGGGATGGGGGGAGAGAGTAAATTTACTAGTTGTCCAGTTCCCGTGTGTGTGGTATGGAGAGTACAGGGACTAGAGGCCACAGAAAGAGGTATTAGGGAAAGCCATCCCCAGCTGAGATGGCTCACATAACTCACGGATCATTGGAAATCAAGGCCAAGAGGACAATTAGATTATCTAAATTTCATCCCCGTATTGAACCCTGTACTGAACCTGTATTGAACCTCCATCCTTGGAGGTTTTTAAAGCCCAACTCAACAAAGCCCTGGCTACTAATTGGGACTGGTCCTGCTTTGAGCAGGGAGTTGGACTAGGTGTGACCTCCTGAGGTCCCTGCCAACCCTCCTTGTCTATGATTGTATGTACCCAATAACTTCTATTTAACCACAGGACAGGCGTTAGCAAAAAACAAGCTGTCTTCCAGAGAGGCCTCTAAATTTTTATCTTAGGACATCAAGAAACGGAGATGCTACCACCAGCCCTGGTAGTTTCTTCCAGCAGCCAATCATACTCCTTCTTAAAAACATGCACCTCATTTCCTATTGGAATTTCTCTTGGTTCAGCTTCCAGCCATTAGTTCTTAATTTGCCTTTCTCTGATAGATTAAAAGCCCTTGAGGACCAGTATTTTTCTCCCTTGGGCAATCATTCAACATTGTAAGCAAGTCTTCTCTCTATTCTCTTTTCTGGTAACTTAAATAGATCGAGCTCTAAGTTGCTCATTATAAGGCATATTTTTTCCAGCTCTCAAATTACCTTTGTGGCTATTTTTTGCATGTGCTGTTCCAGTAGTGGCCTCACCAAATAGACCACCACTGCTCCTACTCACTGCTCTCCTCTTTGAATAGCCAACAATCACATCAGCCCTCTAGAACTTGGGTTATCTCAACAAGGTACCGGAGAAGGCTGGAGTAGGTCTTGTCAACCAACATGTGGAGGTGATAAACTTGGTTAAAAAGGGAAGAAACACTCCCCCATTACTTTGCACCAATCTATGGAAAAACCTGGGGCCATTCCTGAGTGGGGTCACTCCATCAGTGAGCCTATTTTGCTCTAAGTCCAAGCAAGAAAGACATTTTTGTCCCCTACTTCTTGGGCTGTTTGAAATGCAGATGATGTTCCTCAATGCCTTAGACGGCCTGTTGGAAACTGCAAGCAGACGTTCTGCACTGACCTTGCTATGTTCCCTGCTTTAGTGCTGGACTGACAAACATGTATCTTAATCGTGTTTTCATGGCTGCTTTTATGGTTTAATGGTGTGTTATAGTTTAAATGGTCGCCAACTGAATGGGCCTTGTTGGTTTATGAAATAGCTGTTAATATTAGATTGCACAGTTGGGAATAGTACAGTGTGCTCTCGTGCATTAAATATTAATTCTTCTGGTAAGCGCTGAGACTATTTGAAGTGTAAGAATTGAAATTTGGGAAGGGCTTCAGTGTGCTGTTGCCAGTGGCTTAATGATGTATGCACTATATGTGCTATACTGTACCCTTGGAGTACTGTGGCCTTCAATTAAGAGCACCAGCCAGCCTTTCCATTGGCATCCATCTTTGTTTCTGGTTAAATATTTAAACAAAGGAAAGAAGTTTGCCATTGTCCAGTTTCTCTTATTCCCAAACCTTTTCTACATGGGTAAAACTAGGACACCAAAAGATACTGTGGTATAAATAAGTACTTTTACATCCCCCCTTTATGCCACCTAAACCTTCTGCCAGCATGGCCAGGCAATATAGTGATAAAAACAATGAGCCACTGCCCACTTGCCTATTAACAGCAGCAATGAACTGTGGGATGAACTGCGACTTTTTACAAATGTGGTCATCAGAAGAGGCTAGCTAGCTTCTATTATTGTTTCAGGAATGACTACAGAAAAATATAAAACACGTTTGGGAAACAATTAGGACTCAGATACACTTAGCAAAGGGCTCGTGACACAAAGTTTTTCCCATAAAATATTTCTTTCCCTGTAGTTGTCTGAGAAAAGAAGCAAGCAGGAGATCTACAGATTTTTTCCTCCTCTCAAAGGGAAAACCTGATATAGAAAATCTCTATTAATGTTGAATGTTAACAGACTGGATTCACTTGAATAATTCATGAACTCACCATTTTCACCAGTTGTGGTTCCAGATGCTGTGAATTACAGTCGAACTTGATGGCTTTTATGCAACAGTTATAGATTGCATATATAAGCCATATGTGCACATGTGTGAGTGTGCAAGTGTGCGCACAAACACACATGCACATGCACATGGTTCTCTTTGCTGCCAAAACACCTCAGAGATGAGCACATTATAGATTAGGTAAGTAATGCGAAATATTTTTGTGCCACGTAACAACTGATGTGTTTGATTCAGCAGAATTTCCAGTTTCGAGTCTAGAACCTTTTCCCAATTGACTCAGTACAACATTAAGGCTGAATGAAACTGCTCAGATAAAAGAATGGATCTGATCCCTTGCCCCAACCCAGAAGTAGAAATAATCTAATTTAGTTTTGCTATTGAACGGCTATTTTTTTTCTTACTTTTTAACCCTTGGCAGTTCTTCAGTCTATCAATCACTCAATCACAGGGCATCATATAGCCACCCATCATTGTAACAACTGAGTGCTTTCCATCAGTCGCTCCAATACAGTACTATATTGGCTTCATAAAGACTTGGGAACTTTTTCCTTTAAAGCTTTACCTTAGGTAGGCTTCATCCCCATTGTTGTGGGTGTTTTTCCCCCAGTTTTACTTTGCTTTGTTTTTATTTTAGATCAGTGGTTTACAACCCTCATGGGGGTCTGTGAAAGATGACCATGATCAATCAAAAGTATGTGAATACCCACACTTACCATTCAAAGGGGTTCACACCTCCATTCAAAAATTGTAATGGGTCGGCAAATAAAAAAAAGCTTTAAAACCACTGTTGTAGATGGTTAAAATGCCCTCCTCTGTGTCAGATGGTACAGAAGGTGCTGCCAGCATTGTGAATAATTTCTTATCGTGGAAAAGGGATTTTTGTGTCCAATGAGGAGTGAATGTAGAGTAGGGTAACAATCAGACTCAGTGCATTTCCAAGAAACTCAATATGTCAGCAAGAATATACCAAAACATAACAGGTGAGAGAAAAGATGGCACCTAGTGTAACTTTCCAGATCTCATTGCCTAGGCCCTCACTCTTGGCCAATGCATGAATAAGTCAACACACGTGAACAGTCTCATTAACGTCAGTGAGCCTTCAAGTTAAGTATTTGCAGTACCATCTGCAGCACTGAAGCCCTAATTTCTTTGTAGCTTCAAAAGAGTGTAATATGCTCTCCACCCCGTGCTTCTGTGTGGTGTTACTACTCACTACTTAACCACTACATTATTCCATCCTGGGGCAGCCACATTTCTGTAATTGAAGAAACCCCTCTATGCATGGCTGCTGAAACCTTTGTTGGGCATCTTAGGGTGCTTTGCTGATGGTACTACATGTATTCCTCTTGCCGCCACTTATTAATTATAATAATTTTAAGGCAGGTCTTCCCTACCTCCATGACAAGCCTGGAGACAAGGCATACCCCTGCCCACCCTTCTCCGCAGAAGGAAAGCAATGCAGCTTGTGTAGAGCAATTCTGAGCACTGCCGCTAAACATGCCTAAGCCAGGGGACCCAAGGGCAGGTGCTCAGCACCACTCTAAGGTGGTTGCTTGCAAAGCTCGGTGCTGAAAGCTTGCAAAGAACTTTTTCCCAACTATTTAGTTGGTCTAATAAAAGATATCATCACGCCCACCTGCCGAGAGATACCACTGCTATGAGGAGAGGAGGCACCGCCAGCAGTCAGGGGGTTAACCCTCTCACTTGCCCCCACCGAGGCTTTTTTGCCACTTAATTAAGGGTTTCACATCATCACTAGGCCTGTGAGTTAGGACCAGCTACCACATTGATGCTGTATCTTCTGATCATGATGACAGACACCTCCCCCCCGTGGCAGCAGCTATTTCCTATTGGCCAGGCTACAAACTAGGGCTGTGCGGAGCTTCGGTAGCCGATTCAGTGGTGATTTGGCCCAATTCGGTGGCCGAATCTCCAAATCCAAATCGAATCAAGAGATCCACTAAAAGGTCTGAATAGGTTTGAAAGCCTCCTAATCGATTTGGAAAGATTCAGAGAGATTTGGAGATTCGGCCATAGCCTATACAGGCAGCAGTCCTCCACGATGCTGGACACAGCTGCCTCCAGCTGGTAAGTCTGTTGTGGTGGGGGGAGGGGGGAGGGAAGGTGCATTGGAGAGGGAAGATCAACGCCCCCACAGCAAGGGAGGGATTGGGGCCGGGGCTGGGGCTGGGGCTGGGACAAGCTGCCCAGCCAGGGCAGGGGGGCACAGGACTCAGGAAGGGCTCTCCCACCACTTTGCACTGCCAGTCTGGGAGCTGCTCTGGTGACTCTTGCCACCAGTCTGGGAGGGCATGGGAGTGGGCATGTGACCCTGGATCTGCGTGGGGCGAGCTGGGCCAGGTTGTGCTCCCGGAGGCTAGCCCCAACTCCCCACCACTGGGCTGCACAGCCCTGGCCCTGCCCACCCCGCAGAGCCCTCCAGGGCTCCAGAGAGTGGAGCAGGGAATATGGGGGGGCTGCAGCCACCCTAAAATCCCCCATAGCCCCTGCCACTGGCCATGCCCCGATCCAGGTGTACACACTTGCCCCCATGCCCTGCCGCTGCTCGCAGAGTGGGGTGAAGCTGGGGCTTGTCCGGGAGGCGCAGGCAGGCTGGAGTGGCGCCGCTTGTCTGAGGCAGCACAGTGGCACCACCCCATGCCTCCCTATCCTGGCTGGGTGAGCAGTGGGAGGGCATAGCCCCCACTCCCAGCGCCTTCCACCGCCCATCCAGAGCACAGCCTGGCCCAGCCCAGCCCACCCCACACAGCTCAGGGGGAACGCACGCGCTCCCATGCCCTCCCAGACCAGCGGCAAGAGCCACCAGAGGAGCCACCAGAAAAACAGCTCCCGGACTGGCGACACACAGTAGTGGGAGCCCCCCTCCTTGAGTCCCAGCCCCCGCGCCCCGGCTGGGCAACTTACCCCAGCCCCAATCCCTCCCTCACTTTGAGAGTATAGATCTGCCCCCCTCACCCCTTTCCTCCCCCCTCCACAACAGACTTACCAGCTGGAGGCAGCTGTGTCCAGCATCATGGGGGCTGCCGCCTGTATAGTCCATGGCCAAATCTCCAAACTGGCACCAAATCTCCGGATCCGAATCAAATCGGGACAGTGATTCAAATCACTGCATCGAATCACTGTCCCTCTGAATGGGCCGAATCCGAATCCGAAACAAACACTTGCTGCTTTGCACAGGCCTTGTGCACACCCTATCAGGTACGTCTGTGCTGCCTTATGGCGAGCGGTCCCAGTATGTCTGCAGGTGGCTGGACGAGCAGCAGCAACACTTCCAACTGGTACTTCTGATGGAGTTCAAGACATTCAAAAGATATATAGAAAACTCACATAACAACACTGGATTCTCCTTCAGTTTGGTAACTGAAAGCCTCTCAAACAATGTGGGTCAAGACCTTCCCTCTCCCTAGATCCTCCCTAGTTAGCATCATTTGGGACCGTTTTGTTTTATAAGGAAATTCAACAAGCAGGTTTATTGAGGGGATAAAAATCTGGCAACTAAATTGCTGAAAGTGAACAGTGATTTTTGAGCATCTCTGGTTTTGAGTCCTCAAGCGGAAAGCAGCCTGGTTTTTGGACAATGAGTGCTTTGAAAAATTCAGCTCTTGGACTTTGCAAGAGGCCTGGGAAGACTAGAAAGGGAGCCATCTCCGTTCCTACAAACTATTTGACCGTATCTCCAGCACCCCACCCCACAATGTCTCATGTATCTATTTGGATGGGGAAGAGTGCGAAACCCAACATCTGTTTCCCCCCAGCTGCAAAGGGAGCAGATTACACAGCTAAATGCAAACCATGTGGCAATACCCGATGAAAGACAGAGGCAGAAAATAAAAAGGGCAAAATGTCTGCCCAAGGGGAAAGCACAATTTACATCCTCGGCTGCGGAGATGGTTCAGTTTGATTACAAGCTGCATTGCCAAGAGGATTTTGTATTACTATTAATTACTGTTATTATTAATATTATTAGTACTATTATTAACAGAACGACTGCATCATTCCTACCACAAAGTTGTTCTGTCAGGCCCAAATGTGCTCAGCTTTCCTTTCGTAGCACTCAGGTTCTGCCAAACACCATGTGCAAAAACCTTGTCTACAAGCGAACACCAGGCTACACACCCTGATTCCGAAGCGCATATTCATTTGAACCACAGTGACAGCCTCATTTAGAAACAAATTAGGGGTTAACTAAGAAGTCCATGACGGAGGCAGAATTGAGTTTCCCTTTTCCCCTCACTGTCTGTTAGAATTAGAAAGTGTCTATGAGCAGCGTGTGTCAAGAATATGAACGTGAGATGTCATTTCTCCTGCCTCTAATTGAAGCCAAGATAAATGAAGTGGAAAGGCGGCGTCCAATCCAATCAAAACATGAAAAAGGTATTTTGACATGTAAATTACAAACTTCCTGTGTATTTTGTCTCCCCAATTACACCCTCCCCTGTCATGTTTTTTTAAATTATATCTTAATCTCCCAGTCTCCTAATAATTATGTCATCATTCTTGGGCCTTGAACACTGTGTAATGGTATTTTATAGGATGTGCCATTCATTATTAACTAAACTCACTCTCTGTCCCCAGTGATGCTATTTCTCATGGTGTTCAAATATGCATTGTGTCAGTTCTCCCTTTGTAAATGTTAGGCCAGTTCCACTCACTGCTCCTTGATTAAATGGTATGGAGTTGGCGAGGGACTTTCAGACAGTTTATTCTGCCTATCATTATTTTATAGGGATGCCTGCTCCATGGTATTTTTTTTTAATAGAATGGGTGAATGGTTCCAAATGTAACTTCCCAGTCAGTTTGGATCATTGAAAAAAAGCCTCTTCGCTTTCATGGTGTAATTGACTGTTTTCTCTGTGCATCATAAAAGAGTAGAAACTGTTGGCCCTAATGAAAACACACTGGAAATGGGTAGGAAAATGCCAATCCCACCACATCTGTATTGGAGTGCTTCCAATGGCTCTAATCAGATTTGGATCAGGCCCTAACAGGATATTACCACTCATGTCTGCCATAGAAACAGATACCTGTCCTCCAAGGGGTTCCAAATCTGTGTTAAAATATTGCCATTTAGGGTGGATGGGCAGCTAATGGTAGAAAGACAATGAGATCAGCTTGTCTTTTATTTCTATCATAATAGAAATTAATTGCACATTGGGCGTGTCAACACAAGACATGGCCGCATTTATTTACTACGAATATAAGAAATTACTAAATAAATGCATAGTAACTGGAGTTACTGTACAGTAGTGCCAGTGAATGCCTTTTAAGTAATGCTACTGTGCAGTGACCTAATAATACTGTGCAGTAATGTATTAGTACTGTTGGTGTTGTACCACGCTATTGCACAGTATTATTCAGGCTCCTGTGCAGTTAGCGTCTCGTGTAGATGTGCCCATTGTTAATAAAAAGACAGGTGCCTAACAATGGACCTCAGGTATGACAACTGGAGGGTAGAGAGACAAATAAATACCAATGTGCAAGTTCCTTTGCCTATACAGCAAGAACAGAGAAAATTCCAGCTCATAGTTGAAAAATTGTACTGGCTTAAACCTCCTTCCTGAGGAAAACACAGGGGCTTTGGGTCACAGACACTGTAGAAACCATTTTTGTCCAAATGTAATTGTTCCAGGTTCCACAACTGGGATTTAAGTTGTCAAGCATTAATGGGCCCAAAACCTCAAGCTAAAATTCAGTTCAAAGGTTCCCAGGTTTCCTGATTTAAATGGAAATCCTAGCTTACTGAAATCAGTGAGCGCTTTACCATTGTCTTCCATAGTGTTAGGATGGGTCTTTACTTGGGTGTCTACATGGGTCACCCTCTACATGGGTCTAAACTGTGTTACAACTTGACCCCTACTTATATGGCATTCTGAATTGAGCACTTTTCCCAACAATTCCACTCACAGGCTAGGTACAGACATTGCACATAAACCGGTTCAAGTGATCGGAAACTGCTCTAAACCTGTAACAGAACAGCAGTTCAGCACGCATAAACTGGTTTCAGAATGGGAGAACCCAGTCTAAGATAGACCTAGACGGATGTAGTATTAGACTTAATCAGTTTAAGTTAGAGCAATTTATTGAATTTCTGTCCCAGAACCTGTAGCGAATCACCTTCGTTCACTGTCCTCAGCATCCCAGACGTCCCTTGCTAGTTTTGGCTGGTGCTCACCTGCAGCTCCACCCCCAAGTTGTCACAGACAGGAGCCAGAAAAGCCTCGGTCTCCTGCCTGCGCAGCTGGTGGCGGGGAGGGCGCAAGAAGGGGTCAGGGTGGAGAAAGGAGCCCCATCACCTTGCAGGTGCCCCCAAATTTGCTGGCTCATGGTCAGGTGTAGCAGGCTGGGTCCATGTGGCAGGGCCTCCACTCCCCTATCCCCCCCCCAGTTTCCAGCACAGCGAACAGCCCAGTTCTGAGCCATAGCTGTCCACTGGGCCAGGAGCCAGGGATGGGACAGAGGGGGCAGAATGGAGCCTCCCGTCACACGGACCCAGCCTGACATCCCCAGCCCTGAGCTAGCAATCTGGGGAGGACCTGCACAGGGAGGGCCTCTGTTCCCCTTCCTGCCCCCTGTTCCCAGTCCAGTGGACAGCCACAGCCAGCGGGGAGCTCTGTTCCTTTGCCCCCCCACTCCATCCCAGCCCCTGCTGACAGCAAGCTGGGGGTGGGACTGGGGCTGTGCTAGCCAGTCGGGTTGGCCAGCTGCTCAGCAGCTCAGACTTGTCTGGCAGCCTGCTGCAGGCACCCCCGACCTGCTGGCCTCAACCAGTGCCGACAGCGTCCATGCCCCTGCCCCCGCCCCCAACAGTGAAAGTGACTTCTCTTTGCCTACAAACTAATCTAGGGCACTTAGAAAAATCGTCAAAAGGTAGTGTGGATCCACCTCGGGATTTTAAACCTTTCTGCCTAGCCATAATATCTAAAAGATTTACATATTTCTAGGGAATCTACCCCAAGTTTGGGGTTTACAATAAATATAATGCACTTTGGTGCTGTAGAGATCTCCAGAAAGAGCATAGCGGGCTATGCTAGTACAGTCAATACTTCACTTCATATAGCTTCTGCTACAGTACAAGGTTCAAACTTTATTCACGTAGGCAGAGAAAATGGACCATGATTGCTTAACTTGGGAACAGCAACTTCAGGGCAACAGCCTAGGAAAACACGAATTAGAAGGCTTCTACACAAGGCTGTTCTCATTGGGGGTTGTTACAGTTTCCCACAAGCATTTGAGAGAGCAAAGCACCCTCTAGTAGGTTTGGCTTTTTTTCCCCAGCCATTTTCTCTTTATGCACCCACACATTTACATGCATATGCACATACTGTATCTGCTAGAATTAAATTGAAATGTGTGAGTCTTTCGGCACCTGTTTGGCAGGAATTTTCCCTTGAACTCGCATTGTGCACGGTCTTGTTTAAACTTTGTACAAATGAATGTCAAGCTCTACATTGAGCTATTGCATTTGCTTTCAATGTGGCAGGGCAATCTTTGTTTACTGGGTATTCCTGTAATGATCAGCAGATTATTGCAAGGGCCAATAAATTCAGTTCATTTGCAATAGGCTTAGTTGCAAATGAAACAGTAGGAAAAAAAGATTTGCCTCCATTCTGTTAGATTAAGAGAGGGAAAAGTTCCACTGTTGTGTTCAGCTGTGCAAGTTAAAAGTGACATGGTCACACAGCCCTGGTAAGCCTTCTTGATTGGCTAATCAGGCTATTGTGTTTGGGTCTCATCACACCAGGCCTGTGTGCTCTTGAGTCAGTGGCCTACATAGGCTGCAGCCCTGGCTCCTTCCTTGGCCTCTTTTGCCCACTTCCTGAGCACAGGCTCCATCCATTGCTACATCACAGAAATGGGACTTCACAACCCAGCTGTGCAAGGCCTCTGTGACCAGGAAGACCCCCTCCTCTCCCCCCCCCCACAAGACTTCTGGGTTGTTTAAGCACAGCCTTTCCCACAGCTTAAACCTTGCGCTCATTCTGGGTCCACGATTCCCCTATTCACAGGACACCAGAAGCAAATTATCAGTC
Organism: Crocodylus siamensis; assembly: GCF_052110815.1. Classification (NCBI taxonomy): domain Eukaryota; kingdom Metazoa; phylum Chordata; order Crocodylia; family Crocodylidae; genus Crocodylus; species Crocodylus siamensis. The sequence goes on along the minus strand of NC_143409.1, from coordinate 8,766,870 downwards.
CTCAGGATTCTCCCCTCCTCTTTTCTCCCATTCTCCCTGGCTATGGCATATGGCTTCTCCTTTGAGTCATGTGGAGTCTCTTTTTCTCTCTCCTTCTTTCCTCTCCTCTGCAGCCAGTTTTCTTCTTCCTCAGCGGGTCCGCAGTCAAGCCTGACCCTATGAAGGCATGGCCTGTTCTCCTGAGCAGAAGAATCTTACGTGTATCTCTTAAGCTCTTCATTTTGGCTAAGTACAGACAGTCAAAAAGCCTGAGGCTGAATTGATTCAGTTTTTTCAGGTTAATCTAAGATTCAGAGATTAAATTGAAATAGAAGTGAACAGGCATTTACCTTTGATTCAGGAAATGCAGGCACAAGCCTGGAGTGGCTCAAGCCAGAAGGTGGGTGGAGGGGGCGCTACAGCACGGCTCTCTGACACGTAGCCAGCAGGGGCTGTGTGATCGCTTCCTCTTCCTGCTGCCCCTGAGGTCTCTGGGATTTACAGTCCAGAATCACAGCAGTAGGACTCTACAAGGCTACTGATTACTTCCTCTTCCTGCTTCCCGGTGCTCTAGGATTTGTTGTCTACAGTCATAGCCAGCAGTAAGTTTGAGTGGGGGAAGCGATATTTAACCCCCTTCCCTGCACCAGACTCCAGCTGGGGTTTGTCTGAAGGGGCAGTCCCCCAACCCCGCAGACTGGGCTGCATCCCCAACCAGGCTTGGTCCCTGCACCCCCTTGCCAGCCAGCCCTCACTGCTCCAGCTAGGAAGCAGAGGGGCGGGGCCAGACCTGTTCTCTGGAGCAGACAGCACCACCCAGCCCAGGGCTGCAAAACATGCTGGGATGCTGGGGAACTATGATTTTACTTGAATCAGGAAGGGGTCTGAGACAGAAGTTTCATAAACCAGTTTGACCCAAATCAGTTAAGTCTGATACTACATTCAGCCAGGTTTATCTTAAACCAGTTTCAGCCATTTTGAAACTGGTTTATGTGCACTGAGCTTCTGTTCTGTTACGGGTTTAAACCAGTTTCTGATCACTTAAACCAGTTTATAGATTCATAGATTGTAAGGCCGGAAGGGATCCTGGAAGATCATCAGGTCCAGCCCCCTCCACCAAGCCGGAAAGATAACTGGGGGGTCCAGTGACCCCTGTTATGGGTAACTTCTGTCCCTACTCAGGACTCAGAGTTACAAGACTCAGAGCACTTTGTTCAGTTTCTGGAAAAATGCCATTTATCCAAATTTGCTCCCTTCAGGCAAAATTCCCTGGGCTACTTTCCCTAGTATTCAGCCAACCCATTATCCTAAGGTGCTCTGCTTGGAATGGAAGCCATCGAGATTTAGTGACCCTCAATTACCTCTGCTCTGGGGTGACATTGATAATATATGGCTGAATGGGGTATTTGATGTAAACCTCTGCCTTAAAACCATACATAGACAGCTTCTCCAAATTGTCACAGTATCATTTTCAGGGCAAGGGTCTGTGTGGGTGTGGGTGTGGGTGTGGGTGTGGGTGTAGGTGTGGGTGTGCGTGTGTGGCACCCCCTCCATCATTGGTTTCACCTTAATTGAACTTCCTACATTTACTAAGAGCTCATGTCCTTGTCCCTGCCAAGGGTTTATACGTACTCATCTAGGAAGCTTCCTCACCCAGACAACCCTACCTCTCCAAGTGTTCATAGATATTCGTCATGGTGCCATCTTGGCCGTGAATGAGTTAGACCCTCTGCTGTTGTAACACATAGTAGCACAAAGTACTTAACACCAAGGAAGAACAACCCAACCTGATCCACTGACTGTCATTCAGTGGCTGATACCTTTATTCAGCCAGGATAGCTTGGTTAACAGGGTATGAAACAAAGATAGGATGGACAATTCAGCAAGGAAAGGATTCAGATTATGACTACCTGGCATGTGCTGATACATGGCAACAAACCACCATCAAGCTGTGTGCTTTACCACACCACATCCGGGGATATAATGAGAAAGTCTAAATAACTGTCTTAACGGCTGCCCAGCCTGCAACGTAGTTTCTGTGTGTGTTGCAGTTACTCTGTTAGCTACAGACATGTTTAGAAGGTGCCCCCATAAAACACTGTGTGCACCAGCCAACAACTTGTGTTCACTCTGGTACTATACACACTGCCGCATCCTCCCCTTCCACATGCTTCAGATACATCGGCACTTTAATGCACTTTGTCATGTGCAGCCTAAAGTGCTAAGTTCATTCTGCTGCAAACTTTCCTGTGCCCTTTACTGAGTGATACATTGTGTACTGACAATTGAGATGCAGGCAGGCCTGCAGCACAGAGGCTCTGCACTGCCCAGTGGGGCAGCAGGGCTTGCACCGTAGGCTAGCAAATGCTAAGTGAATCACCGAACTCTCCAGCACTTGAAGATGCTGCTGGCTAAAAACCTTCCCTTGCCTCCCCCCACTAGCTGCTCTATGGCTCCCGCACAGAGCAGCAACAGTGTCAGACCACGCTGACAGCAAAACAGCCTGCAGCAGGCACCAGGAAAGCAGAATAGGGAAGAGGGAAAAAGGAGGGAAAGATGTAACAAAATAAACACAGAAAGAGTCACTTCAGCCACTGCTTTTCCCATATATGTATTTTTCCCTACACTTTATTGGAAGAATTTTTTTTTTCCCCCTGTTTTTTTTGCACCAGTCCTGGAAGCACTGCAATACCAGGTCAATGCATGGAGTGGATGGAGCAAGCTCCGGTTCCACCACCCAACACCAAAAAGAATCTGCTCAATATAGACCTCCGATGGAGGACATATCAGAGACAATCACCTGCCCTGGGGAGCCCGCCTACGCGGTCACGGTGCTTCCCCTGCCAGGAAGAAATGGTACGCCACAGATGGGTGATACATATTCTTTATTAATGCTCGTGCTAAGTTAGGAACTAGAGCAGGGGTGGGCAAAATATGGCCTGCAGGTCAGATTGGGCCTGCCAACTGATTGGATCCAGCCTGCGGCTGCCCCCACAGCACTCCATGTGGCGGTGCTCCCACCCAGGGCCGCTCTCTCCATGCTCCCATCTGCCCATGGCACTGATCCTGGCCAGCGTGCATAGCTTCCCGGCAGGGCTGATCCTAGCGCAACTGCAACCACCCAGGTACTACTCCATCTCCCCCTGCTTCCAGCAGCTCCTCCTCCTCCTCCTGCCCCTGCTGCCCCACTCCAGGCAATAGATAGTGCAGGGAAGTGACAGCGGCTGTGCGGATATGTCCTGGGCACCACACGACAAGCCAGTGTGCGGCGCTCCCAGCCGCCTTCCACCCACTCCACCTGCAGGGCACAAAGAGCAGGCACCCGCGGGTGGCCAAGTGGGTGGCAAGTGGCCAGGAGCAGGAGCTGGAGCTGCCTGGCTGAAGCTTCTTCCCCCTCAACCCTCCAGCCTATCTGGGCATATGGCACCCACTATGTATCCCCATGGCTTCCCTGTGCTACCTGCTGCCAAAAGCAATGCAGCAGGGGCAGGAGGAGGAGGAACTGCTGGAGGTGGAGGGAGCTGAGCAGTACTCAGGCAGCTGCAGCCTCATCTGCCGCCAGGAAGCTGTGCATGCTGGCTGGGGCCAGGGCCGGGGCCAGCACATGGGCTGCCCCGAGTGGGAATGTGCGGGGCTCAGCCTCATGCAAGGTGCTTCGGGGACAGCTGTGGGCTAGATGGGGGGCAGGGGAACTGCAGCTGCACTACACTGACTTGTTGAGCCCTGCTGCATGTGCCCCCTGCCCCGCATCCTCCAACCAGCTCCCAGGAGCTAGCACATGGGCAGCCCCCACCCACCTTCCCACACACACACACACACACACACACACACACACATCCCACACAATATACAAGAGTAAGACTTTATTTTAATCTACCTGCAATAGCATCTATATACACTACTGAAAACCACATAAATCAAGACAAAAATATTTTTTTAAATAATATTAAAATATGTTACAGCAGATGCTTGATTTTTAGTAGATGATTTGTTTTTTTATCTATACTTTGTTAAAATGATACCTTCTGAAATATTTTGTGCGTGTGGCCCTCAACAGCTCACTGAAACTCGGTAAACGGCCTACCAGGCAAAATAATTGCCCACCCGATCTAGAGCAATCTATCCATATTTATGTGTCATGCTGTTAATGTAACACTGAGACCTTCCACATTACTAGAAAGTCATCATTATGTGTACAACCACTATTATGCCATTACAAATTACTGCTGTTATTAGTGCTGCAGCCATGTGAAGAAGCAAGGATCCCTATATGTACATAGTGGGCGTGTCTACAAGTTCATTAATGAGCCATAATTACAGCGCATTATGTTTAGTACCTGTAATTACAGATACTAACTTAATGTGCTGTAATCAGCCCTACTCCACATTAGTGCTGACACACTTTTTTGTGACTAATGCACAGAAGACTAATTTTACTGTGCATTAGCACGGGTTTTGCCTGCCACGCTAATGCGCAGTAGAATTAGTCTGCTGCACCTTTCATGTCTCATGTAGATGTGCCCAGTGGGAGGCAGGCCCACCCTAGAAAGCATATTTTTCACTTTATTGCCTGCCAGGGGCATCAAGATCTTTATTATGACCAATAGGGAGGTGTGGGGATGGACTCTGAAAGCAGATGCCCTAAGCAAGAAAGATAGCTGAGGGTCAGGTGACCCCAGCAAGGTGACTGTCTAGTCTCCTCTTGAAGATTTCCAGGGTCGGTGATTGCACCACCTCTGGAGGGAGCTTATTCCACAGTCTAGACACCTGACTGTGAAAAAGTTTTTCCTAATGTTGAGCCTGAATCGATCTTCCAGGAGTTTGTAGCCATTACTCCTGGTTTTCCCCACGAGTGCCCTGGTGAACAGTTGCTCCCTTGATGTACTCCCCCAGTGTAGCAGGAAGCTGCTACCAGGTCCCCTCTCAGCCTTCTTTTCCTCAGGCTGAAGACCCCCTGCTCCCTCAGCCTTTCCTCATATGGCTTGCCTTTTAGGACTGTGATCATACAGGTGGCTTTTTCTTTGGACTCTCTCAAGCTTGTCTACGTCCTTGTTAAAGTGTGGTGCCCAGAACTGGATGCAGTACTCCAGCTGCGGTCTCACTGGTGCTGAGTAGAGCGAAAGAATCACTTCCTCGGCTTTGCTGGAGATGCATCAATTGGTGCATGCCAGAGTATTATTTGCCCTACTGGCTACAGCATTGCACTGCTGGCTCACATTCATACTGTGGTGTATTATTACCCCCAGGTCCCTTTCCTCTGTGGTGCTAGCCAGTTTACTGCCACCAAGCCTGTAGGTGTGTTAGGGGTTGCTGGCCCTGAGGCAGAGCACTTTACATTTCTCAACATTGAACTTTATCAAGTTCTGATCGGCCCAACTTGCTAGCCTCTCTAGGTCTGCTTGTATCTGTAGCCTATCTTCAAGTGTGACCATGCTTCCCCATAACTTGGTGTCATCCACAAACTTGGCCAGTGAGCTCTTTACCCCCACATCCAAATTGTTAATAAAGATGTTGAAAAGTACTGAACCGAGGACTGACCCCTGTGGGACACCGCTGCCCACTTCCCGCCAGGATGACACAGACCTGTTCACTATGGCTCTCTGGGTCCTATCCTGCAGCCACTTTCTCAACCCACCTGACTCTCAGAGTTAAGCCCACAATCCTCCAATTTTCTTGCAAGGAAATCATGGGATACTAGATCAAAGGCATTTTGGAAGTCAAGGTATAAAATGTCAACCTGCTCTCTCACGTCCAGGTGATGAGTTACCTGGTCACAGAAGGAGGCTAGGTTGGTAAGGCAAGACCTGCCTGCAACGAAGCCATGCTGGCTGTCATTCAGAATCTTACCTTCTGCAGGCTTATCACAGATAGACTTTCGATGAACTTTTCTAGGAGTTTCACTAGGATGGAAAGTTAAGCTGATTGGCCTACAGTTATCTGGGTCCTCCCTCCTGCCCTTCTTGTGGATGGGCACAACATTGGCCCTCTTCAGTCCTCAAGGACTTCCCCAAAGGACCATGAGTTGTGGAAGAGTTTCACCAGGGCTTCCACAATAACTTAAGCCAGCTCCTTCAGCATTCTCAGATGAAGATCATCCGGTCCTGCTGACTTGTATACATCTAATTTTATCGATTGGTCATACACCAATTCTACAGCAATAGTAGGAAGGCAGTTATTCCTTCTGCTCTGCCTGGGATGGTTTTCTCCTTGGCCCGGTGAAAGACCAAGGCAAAGTAGTCATTCAGGAGTTCAGCTTTCTCCTGGGTGCTGGTAATCAGCTCTCCTGAGTTGTTGAGCAGTGGCCCCACATCCCATTTGTTTTCCTCCTGTTGCCTCTGTACCTAAAGAAGGACTTCTTGTTGTCCTTGATTCCTGTTACTAATGTAAGTTCAGTCACTGCTTTAGCCTGTCTTATCTGTTCCCTGCAAATGCAGGCCATCATGAAATAGTCCTCCTTGGGGCCTGACCCAAACTTTCATTGTTTATAAGCTGCTGCTTCTTTCTTAAGAGGACCATGATTTCCCTGCTTAGCCAAGAGGGCTTCCTACCCTTCTGTTACCTTTTCTCCACATGGGAATGGACTTCCTTTGTTCTTCAAGGATCATGTCCCTACGGGACAACCACTCTTTGTGCACACCTTTAGCCTTCAGTCCCTGGCCGTACAGCACTTGCCCTACTAGTGACCTAAGCTTGTTGAAATTTGCATTTTTGAAGTCCAAGAACTTCAGTCCTGCTATCTGATTTGTCTGCCTTGCGTTGGATAGTGAACATGGTGGTTTCATGGTCACTGTCACTCAGACTTCCCTCTATATCTAAGTCAGTCACCAGGTCGTTTCCTTTAGCCAGAACCAAGTCTAGCAGAGCATCACCTCTGGTTGACCCATGCACCTCCTGAGTCAGGAAGAGCTCCTTGACAGAGGTCAGGAAGGACTGTGATCATTCCAGCTAGGCCGAGTGGTCCTCCCAGAAGATATCTGGATAATTGAAGTCACCCATGATGATCATGTCACATGCATGTGCCATCTCATTCAATTCTTAGGTGAACTCCAGATCGAGGTTCTTCCCCTGGTTTGGTGGTCTGTAGTATACACCTACAGTTAGGTCTCTCTCACCACACCCCACCCGTCCCGTCTCGTCTCCTGTCCCCTCCCCCAACTTGACCCAGAGGGTTTCAAGCTGTCCATTTTGTGGAGCCAATTTTAGCCTCCAAGGAGATGTACTGCTCTATCACATAGAGAGCAACACCTCTACCTTTCTTCCCCACCCAGTCCTTTCTCTGCAGGGTGTAGCCCTCTATAGCTACACTCCAGTCATGAGAGGAGTCCCACCAGGTCTCCATAACCCCTACTAGATCATAATGCTCATTGGAGAGTAGGAGGGCTAGCTCCTCCTGCTTGTTCCCCATGCTCATATTGATGCAACTGCAAGTTACCATCCTGCTATAAAAGTGCTTCTAGTTGCATATGGAAAAATAATAGATTAACCTGCAACTGGTAACATTCAAGAACATGGGTCATAGTTTCTGGATGTCATAAGTCTGATAAAATTTCTTGTGCATTGCAAATGGCTTCCTTGATCTGCTCTTTACATCAGCTGTAATCCCAGACAGCAATTCCAACATAAATCTTCAGGCCCCACTTTAAATGATCAAATGTCACAAATAAGCAATAAAGCCAAGGGAAATCCCATGTTGGGTTTCTGATGAAAAAAACCATTCCAGCTTCCTTTTGTGGTTATGACATGAGGAGAGCTCTGCTGTTATTAATTTATACCCTCACATTCTGCCATGCATCATTACATGTTGCTATTCTTACTACAGTGAGTTAAGAAAAGAGAAACCATGGGCATTGGAAAGGCCTTCTAAAAACACAAGACAGAAACATCATTTTGGGGTCAGCTCAGAGACCTCATTTAAAAAAAAAAAACGTGTTGAAATTTTTCAATAAAGAATTTTTCCCTCAAACACTCATATTTCCATGAAAGAAGTGCTCTTTTGTCAGCCAGTACTAATTTTATATGGCTCAGTCAAATGCCTAATTGTCTGAGTCAATATTGTGCCACTCCAGCCCGTGTCAAGACACTAGGGAGGCATGTACAGGGAAGGTGGCTAACCCATGCCCATTCAACGGAGTTGAGTCTGACAGGAGCCCAGAACAGAGCAAGTAGGGCAGATGGATGGTGCAGGGAAAAACAAAGCAGCTGTAGCCTGTATGCATGTAGGGCTAGTTCAGATCTACATATATGTGCATATCTGCCCTTGAGACCTTCAACTAACAAAGGACCTAGGGGTGGGTGGGGTGTGGGTGTCTTTTAGGCATGTGTCAAAAGGGCGTGTGTGTGTCTTTTAATGAGTGATCTCTAATATTATGGCTGCTTGTAGTTCTGCAAATGTCTCCTTAACATGTTCTGTGTCAAAAGACTTTATTTTTTTGTGTGTGTGTGTGTATGCTAAATTTGCAAATCAAGTGTCCCTTTAGTTTATACCCATAAGCAGAGCTTGTGCAAATATGGGGCCATATCCCTAGCTGGTTTCTTCCACTGCAGATCTACTTGAACTAAGTGGGTTTTACTCTGAAGATCCATGATTTTTGGTGCCACACAAAATTTTATGGAATAGTTTATTTTTGACAAAAACGTAGGCAGGCAAATACATCTTGAAGGGCCTAGCTGAGAACCGGGTGACGCTCTGCTCCATTACGTTTCCATTACGGTAGAGCACTCAGTTAAAGTTCATGCACGAGATGTGAAATGTGGGGGGAGGGGGAAGGGAAAAGAAAATAAAAGGAAAATTGAAACATTTCTGGTTGACAGGTACGAAATGGAATTATTCCGTTCTTCAGTAAAAAATAATTCAATGTTTTGGCAGTTCCTTCAGTTTTGGTTTTTGTTTTAATATTGGTAAAAAAATGCTCAAATATGAAAAGAAATATTTGGATTGGGGCCTAAGTAAGCATTTATTTTATTTTTATTTTTTTTAAGCTTTTGGACTTGCCAAAAACTGAAGATTTTTCATTTGGGATTGACCCAAAACTATTTAGATAGAGTTTTACTTTTCAGAATTGCCAGAGAACTGAAAAATCAATTATACACACTGCTCTAGATAAACCAAAGATAAAGCATTAATGAAAACAAACATTTGCTCCATCTGGCAAAAAGTAGCGCAAGGCAAAAAGTAAGACTTAATGAGAATCTTAACTTATTCACAACCTTTCTTTGTCTTGTTTTTCACTTTAAGCACAACCACTTGAGTCCTGGGACAACCTTAAGGAACTGCCCAAGATACTGCTTCAGTCCTTCCATGTTGTTATACTACCATCTACTGATAAAAGGATGCTACTTCTCTGAGATAATATCTTCTGGGTGCAGTGAGCAATATTTCAAGTCAATCAGGGCTAGAAAATGAGCATTAACTGCTACTTTAAGCATCATCAGCTCACGGCTTTCAGGTCAATGTGTCTGTATGTATTCATAGAGTAATCAACTGCCTTCCAGGTCTCTGGCAGAAAATAAAATGATTGTTTGTTTGCTTGTTCCTTTAAAGGCAAGACAACCAAGCAAAAGGAAATTATCAGCAACTGCTTTTTTTTCCCAGCGGATGGGGAATTAATATAAATGATGAAATATTAAATCATTGATTCAAAACTCCCAGCAACTCTGTGAGAGCCAAATTACTTCTTTATAGGAACTTGATCCTTCAAGATGTCCATCCGTATTTAAGTTATGGAGTGAATGCCTTAGCACTGTGTAATGCTGGTACTGGCCCATAGGAGATGCTCAGAAGCTCTCCAGATTAGCTACGGGACTGATCATTTAAAAAGAAAAAAAGCCAGTTGGGTTAATTGTTCTACCCTAACAAAGGATCCAAATTGTGCCATTTGGCTTTGTACCCTATGCCCTTTTGGCACATGCCTAAAACAGAAAGAGCGGCAAAGACCTTTAGTTTAGTGCCACAGTGGTTGGGTGCTAATTAGATATTTGTCATTAAGAAAAGTCTTTGGTCTGACGGTGAAGTTTTTGCAGGTTGCCTTGTTGATCTGAGAAATAAGACTGTTCACCTTTAAGTATTGTCAGTCAGATTAGTTTAGTCTGGGAGAAATTAAATGTCAATGTTATCTTGCTTCATCACCGCTCTTTAATCAATGTCAATGCATCACTTCCCCCTATGATTCCCGCATCAAACACTGACCTGGAAATCTGACACTAAGCTTTCCAACACCAGCCCAGCTAATTAAGAACTCTGCTATGCCAGCTCCCCTCTTTAAAAAGTAAGGGGAAAAAAGTGTCAAAGAAAGTCTCACTTTTATGTGGAAAAGCATCAGCAGGAGGTTAATAATAATTATTAAAATGACAGTCAGCTTCAGCTACTTTATGATTAAGGCCCAATCCCACAGCCCTTCGTATGCTGTATATAATCAGGCCCTTGCTCTTATTAAAGAGTGATGGAATCTTACATTAGGAGAAAAAATAGCTTCCTGTTATCAGATTACAGGAACAAAATTGTATTGTTAAGCTGAAAGGTACTAATATCTGCCAGGGAGGAGGAGGTGCTTACATGCAAAGACAATCACAATCACAGATGTGTGCCAGGCACTTTCTTTGAGGCTCAAGAACAGGGGTAACTGAACCCTTTATATACCAACAAACAGCTGCAGACAATGGCAACTACCACCTAAGGCAGTGGCAACGCATAGCGGGTACGTGGGGATGCGTGGGCACCCCCTGAGAGTGCTGGTGAACCCCCTGAAAGGCCAGACTCCCTGCTAAAGCAGTGGGCAGAGGGGGCAGATGACAGCTTCAGTGCCACCCCGGGAGCACCAGTCAGGGAGTGGGAGCACCGCAGCTGCTTCCTGGCCAGCACAATCGGCTGTGGGGGGACCTCCCCAGGCAGTGAGATTGGCCATGGGGGGGACTCCCCCCTGGTCAGCCAGATTAACTGTGAGGGGAATCCCCCTGGTCTCTGATGGGTCATTGGGGGGTGGCACATGCCCCCCCACCCAACTAAGGTGGCACCTGTCACCCATGAAAGCAGGTGAGCAGGGTTGAGCTTATCCACTTAGATTAACTGGAGTGCTTTTGGGTGTAGACACAGGAATGAGGATATTATTAATAGGATTTGTGTTACAAATACTATCTAGCTCAGGGGTGGGCAAAATGTGGCCCGAGCGCCAGATGCAGCCTGCCAGGCCATTCTATCCGGCCCCTGAGGCCCCTAAAAAATTTAGAAAATTAATATATATCTGCCCCTGGCTGCCTATCATGTGCCCCTACATGGCTTGTCAAAACTTAGTAAGTGGCCCTCTGCCCAAAATAATTGCCCGCCCCGATCTACTAGGAGTCTTCACTGCTGCAATCCATTGTGCGAGGCACGGTACAGAACAAAAATAGATAGTCTTGGCCCCAAAGAGCTGAAAGTTCTCCCCAAAGATCTGCTATGGACACAGTAATGACTGACAGGACTGCATAGGAAACAATGAGACAACATTGATTAACGTGAAACGCTGTCTCTGGATGCCTTAAGTTTAACTGTTCTCAAGTTTTTTTGCAGGGACCTTAAAAAATAAGAGCTCAAGAAGGGTTTTTGAAGGGGGGCACTTCTAGGCCTGGAGGCAGCCTGAGACACAGCACAACAGTGCTTGCTTGAATTTTGAACAAGCAAGCCAAGGAGGATGGTGCTATTGGCCAGTCAGAGCTGCAAAATGACCTCTCAATAGTGAATGAGAGGTGGTAGGTAAGATGGAGATATTCCATAAAGGGCCTTGATTGTGAGGGCAAGTAGCTTTTGCTGAAGCATCAAAAAAGGAAGAGCCAGCAGAGGAACACTAAAAAGTGAGGTGGCCAGGTGAAAGGGTAGCAAACAACCTTTACTGCAGCACTCTGACTGGCTATGAGTGGGCAAAATCATATGGTTGAACCTAAAGGCGTCCACCTTGTCCACAGCCTTGCCCACACTTGTGCCCACTACCTGGAGCCTCAACTGGTCCATGGAGGAGACGGGCAATCTTGTTGGGCAAGGCAGAGGTGCAGCACCGGTTTGACCAGGATGGACGCTCAAACACTCGTGTCTATGAGGGACTGTCACCCCTGGATGCAGGAGTGTGGGCACAACCGGCCAGTGTGCCAGTGCTGCATACAAATCAAGGCCTTGCAGGCCTCTCACATGCCAAGGAACATGTCAGTGTTGGCAGCGATGTCCTCTTCAGCTGTGGGGGCAGAGTCACCTAGCGCAGCCACAGATAGCCCTTCGGGTGGCAGTGGAGGTTGCAGGGCAGCCCAGGCTTGCCCCCCGTGCAGGGTCCCATACCAGGTGTGCAGGTGCAGCCAGGGCACTATGGCCAGCAGCAGGAGGGCATAGTGGGTTGGGCACCCCCCACTCCACACAAACAGCTCCTCACGCACCACCCAGGGCGTGCACATAGGGAGCACGCTAGGGGCACGGTAGCAGTGCAGGCAGCGGGGTGCTGGTCCTACGGTGCCTCCCCAGAGGTCCCTGTGGGGAGAGTGGAGGCATGCGCAGCTCCCAGTCAGCTGGGAGCCCCGCGCCCGGGCACCACGGGCAGGGCGGCAGGGCAGCAGAAACGGGATTTGGGGGTCCATTTTTTGTACTTACATGGGAACATAACAAGAATGTCCTCTTCATTTCTCAACCCAACCCAGCCTTGTAGGACTCACCTTTTGGCCGGAGGGACGACAGTGCAATCTCTGAGCAAACTAGATCTCGTGCTTTGTACTTAGAGCCCAGGCCTATTCCCAGGAACATGGGAGAGTCCATTTAATTTAAGTAGACCCTGTTCACTTCAAAGGAATTTACTTGGGTACAAACGAGACTATTAACATGTGCAAAGGGACAGTGCACCTGATCCCCTGCATGTGTTAAAAGTGATGCATTTTTAAAAGACCAAACAGGTTCATTCAATCATCAGGAAAATGTGTGTGTGCGGCAGACAGGGAGGGGTCATGTTCCACTTAATTTCTTTTTTTAAATAAACATTTTAATGAACTTCCCCTGTGAATGTCTTGTTTCTGCGGAAACCAGGCCTCCTGCAACCCCCCCACCCCCCAAAGGGCAGTTCATCTCCTTCCTACGCTACTGTTACTCAGTGCCAAAGGGTGAAACCTGTCCCTCCCTGGGCTCTGTTCTTGGCTCTGCCGCAGGCTTCTGAAATGACTTTTGGCAGATCACTTAAACTGTCTCTGCCTCATTCCCTCAACTGTAAAACAAAGGACACGGACTCACAAACAAGATACCACGAGATAAACAAGGGCAGCAATTTACAGCCGGGCATCTACATCATAGTAAGGGATGCTTGCCCAAGGTACCTACCCTTCTTTCACACGGGGAATGCTACTGCATATGTTGGCAAGCTGCTCAGTTGCCCAGTCAAATATTGTCAATGGACTGCGGTTTTTTTGACCAGTCCAAGATTATAGCAATTTTACAAAAAATAAATAAAAATAACAATTTTTATGGTTTTATTGACAGAAATATGATTTTTTATTGGTTCTTGAAACATTTCTTAATGGAATATTCATGCTTTTTCTGTGTATTATTTGGACCGCTTGGCAATTTTTTACAATTTTTGACCAACATTTTGCCCAAATTTTATTTGACTGATCAAACACCCAACCCTACTGCAAGGTAGCTTCCACTTACCAGACGGTAAGAGCATACGTACAGGCAGTAATGCAGAGCAGCTGACATGCTATATTACCAAAGGGTAATTGTTCATATGCCCACACCCAGACATCCCTTCACTCCCCGCAGCACCTTGGGATCACTTCATCGGTAATTGTGCAGGCCTGCATGACAAAGTCCCTAGACCAGGGGTGGGCAAAATGCAGCCCATGGGCTGGATGCAGCCTGCCAGGCCATTCTATCCAGCCCACGGGGCCGTTAAGAAATTTAGAAAATAAATATTTATCTGCCCCTGGCTGCCTGTCAGTCGGCCTCCGATGGCTTGCCAGAACTCAGTAAGTGGCCCTCTGCCCAAAATAATTGCCTGCCCCTGCCCTATAAGAACCCAGGTAATATTTTTATGTCTTCAATGCTAGTCTGCCTATTGCATGTTAACTGTAGCACACAGTACTCCTGATTCAGAAGCTCAGTTAAGCAGATAATCAACTTTAAGCATATGCTTAAATTAAGCTGATACTTAAAGGCTATGAATTAGGACCCTGGCGCCGAGCGTAGTTATATCCAAACCTATAGCTGATCAAATAAATATCATCCTGGAGTATGTATTATCATCCAGTGTTTTGGGGCCATCTCATAAAAGCACTTATGTGCAGCAATGCCTAGGCAAAATGGGCTGATTTAAGAGGGCTGAGGGAACAGTTAGCAGAGAATTTCTTGGCGTTTGTTAGTTGCAGTCAGAGCCTTAAGATTATATTTCAGTGTCGGGGTACTGTTTTTATTTCCTTTATTAAATTTGCTTTAACTTGCATTGACATTTTTCCCCCTTGTTACTCAAGCTTGCAGCCACAGAGATTCCATTTGCTGAATCGTTCTTGTCGTTTGTATTGCAGCCATTGCATTTCAAGTTTTTGTTAACCAGCTGTGAAATCAGACACAAGATAGTGAGGCCACCACTTCATTTACACTCCTGGGATTCAGCAGACCAGTCAGGAGTCTGTGGGCTTCAACAGCTGCATTGCAAGAACGAGGATCTGTGCTCCGTCGGAAGCCACCAAATGTCTTGTGGCAGCCAGTCATTGCCACTCACGAAGCCTGCTCACAAGTGCTCCAACCTGCACTCAGCAATTCAGACTTAAAGATTTCCAGAGGCAAATGTTTTTAAAGCCAATTTTTGCTTCTGTGCATGCAATGTTGCACCCAATACTATTTTTCAAGCAGTGACACTTAAGAGGAAAGGCAAGAGGACTTACAAACTGAAAATCTATTTGTGAGTGTGGTGCACACATAAGCTGTTCTGTTCGCGAAGCCAGGCTTCACTGCAATATTTCTATTATATGCAGAGACAAGTTATTGCCATTTAGACCTCTTACTAAATTGATTAGTTCTTCAACTTGATTATGTTTAAGTATAGTTTTGCAGCTACTGGAGCAGGTTTTGGTTTTAGAAACCAAAGACAGCTTGGATGCAGATTCCATTACCTGCGAGCCTCCAAAGTTTAAAGAAAGAATAAAGGATGCACAGACAAAATATAACTTTATATCAGTCTCAAGGATTTCTGCACTGCCCATTCTCATCTAAACTCTACACAGATAGATTAGCAAATCTATAGCGGCATTTTCTGGAATACTGTAAGCATCACCCTCCTCTATCTCTCCGAGGGAAGATGCTGGTTTTGGCCTCTCTGCAGTATTTGAGATTGATTACCCGAAGGACTAGTGGAATTCCCTGGCATGAGAAGGGAATGAGACGACCTATGTTGAGGACTGGATATGTTATGAATTAGTGTAGCTTTACAAAGGAAAATAAAAGGGGAATTGAATTATTGTCCTTTCCCTCTCAGACCAACCTTCCCATATATAGCCCGGCAGAACTGCCTGTGTGCAACGCTGCTGGCTTTCGCGTCTCTCTCAAAAGCGTCGGGTTCTGATACTCTCAAAGACGCGAACAGGAAATGTTCTTAGATCCAGTCTCACCATTACCATGTTTTTAAGCTGCTCACACCACACAAACAACAGAAGCGGACATGAGCTGATAGACTTGTAGTTAAAACCATCAACGATTTCATGCCGACATCGCAGAATTCCCGGAGAATTTTCCCCCTTCCACACTGTCAATGCTGAGGTGCAGTCTCTGGGCACGAGAGGATGAGTCGGGAGTGTGCAGCAGCTTTTGCTCAGCTATTACCAGTCTTCACCTGGGCTTACAGAGGAGTGACGCTATTCCCCAAAGCAGAGCTTTCTGGCTTGCTTGGCAGACTTCACAGCTAAAAAGGTCTTCGTGTTAGTCCAGCTCAACAGCAATAAACCCAGCAGTGGGTAAGAGATAGGGTGGCCACCACAGAGGACAGTCCAGTTGCCCTCTGTCCTCTATTGATACGAAACCCGACGCCTGTATGCTCTCTATTTTTATAAAGTCATCACGTTTCGTACCAATAGAGGACAGAGTAGCAGAAAACCAGAATGTCCTCTATGACGGCCGCCCGAGTAAGAGATTAAGACTGAATGGGAAAAGCCCAGGTTTTTTTGAGAAACACAGAGCAGGGGTGGGCAAAGTCTCGCCTGTAGGCTGGATTGGGTCCATGGTGGACTCTGTTTCCCAGCAGCCCCTTCCCGCGTTGCTGCAGCCCGTTTCTATGATGACCCCAGTACCAGCGGGGCCATGACATTGCAGGGCCAAGGTTTCCCTGGAGACCAGCCCCAGCAGCACTGGCAGGGTGTACAGAAGAGCTGGGAGCTGCTCCAGGGCTGGGATCTTGCAGTGGTTACTTATAAGTGGGGGTGGGTAATATAATTTGCCACTGAGATTTTCAAGAACATTAAAAAAACCGGCCCCATGAGACTCCATGGCATGAGTATCTGTATCAGATCCATCAGACTTAGTGCTGTTGATATGTTATCCCAACTTTTTGCTTTCCACTCTTGAAATCTAGAGGACCAGAAGCTTATATTTTTTTAAGAAATCTAAAATACTCCTTCAACCTCTTGCTGGAAACAGTTGTTGAAAAAAGAAAAGACCAAGTACGGTGATAAAATGCCCGGAGTTGGCAGCACTGCAGGAAACAATCTGCATACAATTTACCCTGCCCAGCTGCTTTCTGGGTACAGGCCATTTTGCAGCCCAAGACCTGCATTTAGTCCTGAACATTGTTTGCATGGAGATCCATATATGACCTGCAGATGTGAAAACTAGAATTCCCTTTGGTCTGAAGCACAAGTTGTTTAGAGCTGCCAGTTTTGACTCTTTTATTAAGGAGCTGTTTTCAGAGAATCATAAGCTTGGAAGTGACCTTGAAAATCAAATGCAGGAGTCATGATTTTTAAGTCACTCTAAAGTGATGCCTGTATGGCCTGTCCTTGAAAACCTCCAGTGAAGGAGATCCTACAATTTTTCTAGAGAAATTGTTCCATTAACTATAAGGATGTTTCTTCTGAGACCTCTTCTAAATCAGCTTTGCTGAAGTTTAGACGGCTGCTTTGCCTTCTGGCCTCTGCAGCAATGAAGAACAAAGGACAAACTCATGGAGGGAAGGTCCCTCAGTAGGTTTGGGGCAGGGTCTGAAACAGAATTTCCTAACTGGTCGAATGGTCACAAACTCTCCATGACCGTTTCAGGCTGGACATAGGGAAGAACTTCTTTACTGTCCGGGCCCCCAGGGTTTGGAGTGGACTGCTGCTGGAGGTGGTTCAAGCACCTGCTTTGAATGCCTTCAAGAGATATTTGGATGTCTATCTTGCTGGGATCCTGTGATCCCTGCTGACTTCCTGCCCCTGGGGTGGCCGGGGGGGGGGGGGGGGGCTGAACTTGATCTTCTGAGGTCCCTATGAAATCTCCGAATGCTGGAAGTTGCAGAAGACTGGGCTAAATCTATGGTCTGACCCAGTAAATGGCAGTTCTCACCTTCTTATGTTCTAATGTTTCTCCATCTTCTTTATAGCAGCTTTGCAAATATTTGACAACTATCATGCCATTGTGTCCCCCCTTCATCCATTTTTCTCTAACGTACCCATGCCTAATTCCTTCATCTTCTCCTCATGTCTTGCTTTGCAACCCCTTTATCATCTCCGTTGCTTACTCATGGACCCCCCCAAATTTCTCTCTGTCCTTCTTATAATGCAGTGCCCCAAACTGGACATTGTACTGGACCTCAGGCCTAACCAGTCCTAAGTAGAACGGTGCTATTTTTGCCTGTGTCTCTGCATACAAAATTTACAAATTCACCAAGTCCACTAATTCAACCCCAAATTACATTGGCATTTTTGTAGCGTCACATTGCTGACTCATGTCACGTTTCTGTTCCACCTTAACCTCCATCTTTTGCAGTTGGGCTTCTACCAAGCCGGTTATGCTTCCTTGCACATTTCTGGTTTGCTGCTGTCCCCTTAAGTGTGGGGTTTATTTTGAAATCCTTATTTTTAGAAATGTCTTCTTAAAAGCAACCTCTGGCTTTTTTATGCAGGCCTAAAACATGGATTGAATTGGTACTCACCAGTAGCTCAGTTCCTTCTGGGAAAGGGTTTATGTTCCGAGTTAAGGGAATAGTGTCAGGACTTATCACTGCAGCAGGACAACAGTATAGGGATGTGAAAGGTTTCTGTCATTAGGATACCATGCACATTGGCAATGCGTGGGGGATGCACGTGGGTGCACGCACACCCACCAAGCGTGGCAGTGCAGCCCCTGCGAAAAGGCACTGCTGGCACTGCCGGCAGTATCTGCAGGTGGTCCGCAACTGCTGCGATGCTTCCAGCAGTGTCTGCATGCGGTCACCCGTTGGCACTCCCTACCCCCACTCCCCACCCCACTGCTGACAGCATCGTGACCTCCTGCGGGAGCTCCTGCTTGCCGCTGCCACACTCCTGCCACCAACAGTGCCGCCGCCACCTGCAGGAGCTTGCCATGCTCCGCCAGCCTCCGGGGGCACACGGCACTCATGACCGTGAGAATGCCAAAGGCAGCTTCATCAGTGTCTTTCCTTAAGAGAGCTGGAGCTATCAAAGAGGAGCACGAGGCCTGGGGAGGAAGAATGCAAGTTCAACTTGTACAGGTGGTGGGGATGAGTTTAGGCTGAAAGTGCAGCCCAGACTGAGATGGGTAAAAGCTGCCTTTATATTTTTGGGCTGCCTTAGGGACAGAATGATCTCTGGTATAAATCAAAGCAGCTCAACTGCTGATCTAACTCGTTTCTTCCCATTGCTGCCCGTTAGCTGAGCATGCTGAAGACCCTCCTTCACCCCCTAGCCATGCAGGTGGTGGACAGATGAGCTCACTCAGAGCTGCTCCTGCCTGATCCCAGGGTGCTGTTTCCACCCTTTTAAGTCTCCTTTATACTCAGAATGACAGATAGGAGTCTGGCCACAAATCTGTGTTTTGGGTTGTATTTGATTCACACTAGCGAAGACTATCCAGCTCCACATCCACTTCTGTGGCGATAGGGGAGTCCTGCACAGCTACTCACCAAGCAGGGCTTCATAGATGTCATGATATGAAGGTCAGGTACAGACATTACACTTTTACCGGTATAAGTGATCAGAAACCGATCTATACCCATAACAGAGCAGCAATTCAGCGCACAGAAAATGGCAGGACCCAGTCTCATATTTGCACCTCTCCCCCACCCCCATCCAAACAAAGGATGAATGTGCACACTGTTTGCTACCAATCTGAACTACGCCACTTGCAGAAAATCACGTCACTTAGCTCGACTCTGCCTCCGGCTTTTTGAATGTGTGTACCTAGCTGAAAGGACCCCAAGGATCCACTCATCTAACCACCTGCATACCACAGAATTTCCCCCAGTTCCCCTTGCTTTGATCAGAGCGACCGGTGCATGTGGGAACACTTATTCCCTAACCCCATTAAGACGAGCAGGAATCCAGCCCAAGACTGTCATTGCACTGGTGGAGGCCATGACTCCTGAACAGTGCTGCTTTGGGTTGGGGGGGGAGGGGGGTTGTTTTTTAAAGCAGGAACATGATATAAAAGTCTGCAGGGCATTTCCTTGAATTTCTGAACATCTTGCTTCCTTTCCAGGCAGCAGCCTTCTCCCTGCAACTGGCTCCTTCCTTCAGGTACTGCACAAGTCACCAACACCTCTGACAAAGTGTCCCCATTGTGGCATGGTGTTTTACACATCTGCCTCAAACAGAAAGCACTGACTCCAAGTCGATCTACCACAGAAGCCCAGACAGGACCTGTATGACGTTCCATTTCTTCTGGACTTAGTAAACCTTTCAGGGCAGGTTAAGGCTACAGCAAATGTGAAAACCAGCAGCACAGAACACCCTTTGAGTCCTCATTTATCAAGAGCTAATTAAAACAAAAATGCAAGCATAACTCAACCCCTTAATCCAGGTTACCAGATGTGTAGTTGCCTGACCATACTTGTGGAGAAAGCCTGTTTTTAATAGCCATGATATTATTTAGTAAATGAGTACTGTCACATTTAGGGACTTGCCATTACTTTAGTAACAAGCTCTGCACCTTACGGAGTTTTAAATACTGGGGAAAAATTGCTTAGGCCTAATGTATGCTCTCATCCTGGGATTCAAATCTTTCATGTGTGACGTGTTTGTACAATACATTATAAGACCCCGTTACTACTAACGATAGACATTTCCCCAAGGAGATATTTTTCTATTTGAATTAGATGGAGCAAAACAACTTCCAGAACGGCAAAGGACAGGTGAACTGATCTGGATAAAATATGAACTAACCAAACCCCCATCCAGAACTCAAAGTGAGCCCATACTTTTTGAAGCTCATAAAAGACTGAGGTGCCTGTATGGATGTGTCTGTGGCCATTTTAATAAACCTCATGGTTTCTGGCAGGACTGGAAAAAAAGTACAGTGACTTCGGAAGAAAGGCAAGTTTCTAGATGAAAGAACGTTGGTTATTCTTGAAACTAAGCATATTAAGATTTGTTCATCATTGATATCATCCTATTGTCAATCGCTTTCAGCCCATTTGACCTTTTCAACTACAAGCATCAATGTCCTGAATGAACAGCCTCCAAGATCTCTTTGCTACTGTGCCCGTCAACGTGTCTCTTGTGCACAAAATTTCCAAGTGCTCGGTATCGGTTTAACTCTTCTAGCACTGACTGCAGCTGAAGCAGTTGGGCTTATTATGTTGGTGTCTTCTTGGAAACCCATCACAATAATGAACCTAGGCCTAGCATAAAGTCAATGAAGCTGTACTTGTATTACATGTTTTCTACTAGTTTTTGAAAATCCAGCCCTATTGTACCGCATATGCTGTATAAAGATGTATTATACACAGGAGTTCTCCTTAATCAGAGTGGAGGGATGACTGCAGATAACCATATTTTTTGATTTAGCAACTATATACATAAAAAAAAAAAAACATAAATAACCAGCCATATATACAAAGCACAGGAGCAGAGTCGGTGCTGTTCAGATACAGAACACAACTGGACCTGGCACGCACAGAAAATTCTTACAACAGTAGAAATTACCTTTGACTAAAAAAAAAAGACAGCATAACCCAGTACTTATAGGAGATTGAGAAGCAGGACTTCCTATCTGAAATATAATTAACACGCATGCAATATTGCCTCCCAGTTCACCCAGGCCGTCTGATGCATAGGAAGAGAGGCTTTTAACCTGTAGGCTGCCAGACACATAGGTACGTCCTCAGCCAGCCACATTTATTTGGCTGTCAGATTGAAAAGAAAGGCAGCAGATTCAGGGTTAAGTACTATTCCTGTCATGACTGCCCTGAACTCGCCCAGTTAAATTGCAACAGCATGGGTCTCCATAATTATCTAATTGTTAGTGTTGTGCCTTTACGTAATTTATGATGTAGCATTAAAGTCTGACCTCTGGTTTGAGATGAAGTGCGGTACTGCTGACATCCAAGCTCAAATTAGTAGGTAAGTAAGCACCCAATTAACGATTATGCTACTGAGCTTTCATTTCGATCTGACCACACTGCTACGCTAATCAGTTTTCTAAGCCTTTCACCTTCCCCATAACTAATAAGCATTTCTCCTACTTTTTATGCCTGCAAATGCCTTGTTATCCTCATAAAAAGCACTCCAAGATTGCTGCTTCCAGTGATTCCTGCATTAAGCTATTAGCCCAGTGGTGCTTTTCCAAAGTCTTAGCCATTTGTGTGCAATCAGTAAAACCCAAGGCGAGTTGGACAGGCAAGAAAGTTGCCATTCTACCAACTGGCTTCCTTCCTCTCTTTCTGACTCTAGCTTTAATGCCTCTTATAATCAATACTCTGTCACAAGGGAACAGTGGGAACACCATCCCATTAAAATCTGGAATAAATCTCTTTAGTAGAGTGACTTGGGGTTCGATATAGCTTATGTGAGACCAGAATTCATCCCAGGAAGTTCAGATGACTCCATCTGAGAGCTTTAAGATCTACAACTAAAGGACTGAATTTAGTACCATCCCATATAGCTACCTCAATCCTATCCCACTAGCTAAGCAGTAGAAATGAGTTCTAGGATTGTCTTAGGATTCAGGGTGTCCTGAGTTGACAGTGATCTTAGGCCAGGGAGGAGAGGGATGTTAATGTTTATCCACTTCCCAACATGTTGTGGCAATGAATTAGGTCAGACCTGCACAAGGTCTGAATCTGTGAAGAGTTAGAAAATGCAATGTATTGTGTTTGCTAGAAGAGAACTGACCTGGACAAGACACCCAGCGTTGACAACATTTTGCAGTGTTTGAAAAAAGTCGTATCTCCTTAACTGCTCAGGGGAGGTCGCCCCTGGTAGTCTAAGACGCTTTATTGTTTAGCAGACGCAAAAACAATAGTGGTTACAATAGCATCACAGATATTACCTTCTGCTTGCTGGTCATTAGCTTGCTTCCTGAAGGATAACTGAGGAGTCGTTTTGGTCTCCAGGAAAGGTTGTAAAGAGTCCAGTCACTGGTGCTTATCAAGTCACTTAAAAATGGAGTGTCTGAGAAGTTTTATTGCTTTTTTTGTTTGTGCGTTTGTTTTTTCCTGTCCAGTTGAGCCACAACATGTATCTAACTTATGACAGCCACAGGGAAACCCAGCAGGTGGACGTGGGGAACAAATGGGCCTACCTGGTTATAAAAAGAGAAACTCCCTGTAACATAAGGGAAATAGAAAGCCAAGATTTGGAAACAGACTTTAATTTGGTCCCTAGAAGAAAGGAGATGGCAGGCACAAGTCAGGTCTACCCAATGCTTGTTATTTAAGCCCTTTCTCTCAAATACCTAGGTTCAATGGATGGACAAGCAATAACTTGGTCTGAAGAAGCTGCTTGGTGCTGTTGAGTCTCTCAAAGGGAAATCTGGAGCTAGGTGTCAAGACCAGGTGGACTTCATAAGGGAAGAGTGGATAGAAAGAAGTGTCAAGAAAGGGGGTGAAAGATAGGATTGTACTTTGAGAGAAGTGCAGACACCGGGCTTGATATTTGATAGAGCTGCCTAAAGTAAGTCTAAGAGGGAACTCAAAGGCAAAGTGCATCTTAAAACCTTGATAGCATCACACCGTGCTTCATATGTCATAAAACATGAACATCCCAGAAGCAGGAAAATATAAAACAGGCAAATATTGCTGGGGGAATTCACTGCAACGAAAGTAATGTCAACAGACAGGAAAAAAGACTCACTCTCCACATTGTCTTCTAACATGGACGTACACAATAGTTGACTTGCTCTTCCTAGAGATGGGCAGAATTTGCAACGCTTGGATCCAAAAGCGAAGTCGGAAGGTGCCCAGCCCCAGACTCCCGTTAAATTTATTACTATAAGAAGGTGACCTGCAAAGTTGAGATTGAGGTCTGAACCTCCCCAACCTGCCCTCACACGTGGCTCAGGTTGGGAATAAAAACCTGGGACACTTCTCAGCTAATAAAGCATAGTATTTACGTGATAAAAGGAAGAGAAAATGGAGGAGAGATGGCTTCCTGGAAGATACAAGGTTTGGGATACATGCACGATAGGCAAGAGTCTGGAAGGGATTTGTAAGACAATAACAAATCATTATAAGAAGAGCTAGATATGCTGGAGAGAAAATGCCGCACGCTTCTTCAAGCTCCATATATTATTACAACTGTCCTCATGGCATCATATTCAAACGCCGGTTTAGAAGCCATCAGATCAAATGCTCTTTGGGTGATAATGCCCTGAGGTCTTGACACAATTTCTAGCTGCTTCTGAAAGCTCCTACCTTTTCATGGGTGTCAGTCACATACACG
The DNA here is from genome assembly GCF_052110815.1 of Crocodylus siamensis. Taxonomy (NCBI): domain Eukaryota; kingdom Metazoa; phylum Chordata; order Crocodylia; family Crocodylidae; genus Crocodylus; species Crocodylus siamensis. The sequence goes on along the minus strand of NC_143409.1, from coordinate 8,743,047 downwards.
GTGGTATCGCCTGCCTACCTCCATCACTGTCAGTGACTAGATTAGTCAACTTATGCAAGTTCTGATATTTTTTTTCAGTTGCACTAATGAGTACCCAGGTGGATTTGGGACTGACCCGCCCATTCATTTCTTACAAATTACCACGAATTTAAAGACGAAAAACTAAGAAATCTATCAGGACTTCAGTCTGGGTTTCATCTCCACCCTTGCCCTGGCTGAGTCAACAAGAAAGCGCTCTACCTGCCTAATTGGGAGTCATTTTGCCTTCTGCCAATTGTGCCTTCAGCTTTCATTCTGAGCTAGTCAGAAGAAACGTGGGAATGTTTTAAATTATTGATAAAGAAAGGAAACCCATCTCTGAAATGCCTTTGGCAAGCTCTTAATATGCTGGAATTTGGCATTGCAGACAATGCTTCTCTCTTGCTTGTGCTGATGTTGTGTCTCAAAGAAGAGAGCTACGGTTTCCGATTAAGACCATACGGCATGCGGTAAATGGGAAGCGCACTTCCAGCTCTGTATGCTTCTAGGTTATCTGGCTTCAGAAATGGTGTCCATCAGGCCTCTCTACTTGCAGAGCTTCCACTCCTGGTGAAAGAGCACAGGGTCTTTGAGGGAGCGGAGCCAAGCTGGTCCTCTGTCATGGACACAGAAACACTGGATAGCTTTTACTGCCATGCCCATATAAACAGAACCAGTAGCATGCTAGTGCTGAACAAAGTATGGCAATGAGGCCCTAATTTTAAACGGGAGTGAACCACATTATGCAAGAGGGAGGGAGGGGATGAAATGAAAAGCAATCAAGTAAGCTCCATGATTTTGATTTGAATTTTGGGGAAGACTGACTTCTATCAGTCAAGAAAGAATTAAGGTCTTGAACCCCTTTGGGATGAGAATAGCACTCAGGTACTTCTTCCCCTCCATCTTCCCAGTTTGAAACTGGAAGTTTATCCACAATTCACACAATGCAGTGCTCTGGCTAGCTTTCCTAATTATTCTCCCCAATTAAACCTGAACCCAGATGAGTTTTAGTTATGTCAAACACTTCCGTTCTGGTGAAGTTACGTGGGATTTCCTCATTCAGCAGACCTGAGGGGAATGTTATATAAGCCTAGCCTGATTTTGGCATAACATTAGCAAATAGGGCTAGGAGTGGTGAGCAAGCAACTCACAGTGGTTTCAGCTCTTTAAGGGTTTCGAGCTTTTGAGAATTCCAGCCTCGAAGTAAAAATTCGGAAAGCGCGAGCCCATGCAAGGTGAAACCCGCTAAACAAAAAACGTTTCTCACAAACGCCTAGAAGCTAACACTGCTAAATAAAACACTGGTGCACTGTCCACCTGTGTCTGGTTGTACTGTCCTTTCCGAACCTGAAACATGCATCACTATACATATTTATATGCTCCTCATCGTGTCTAAATATCCTGCAAATGTTTTTTTGCTAACAGAACCTCTGGGAAGGAGGGAAGAAAGTAGCATCCCGGTTTTACACCTGGGGAACTGAGGCAAAGTGTAGATTAATGACAAGCTCAAGGAATTTGTGGGGAGAGCAAGCAATTAACCCCACTCTCAAGCTACAGCCATTAAACCAAGTTATTGCTGTCCATTAAACCAAGTCAAACAATGCTTTCAAGTCTTCATAGGCAATCACAATCTGTGGATGGAGTGGACTGGCAAGACTTGTAGAGCCTTTATTCCCTCACAATGACACTTCTACCTGGACAAGGACATCCTCCAATAGTGGTGGACAGAGAGTGATGGAGTCTGAATTACTCTCTCATCCATGGATATTGTGAATGCCTTCTGCCAAAATGTGTTTTTTCAACTGGTTGGTGTACCGGTCACTCATTAATCCACCATCTTTTAATATCCATTAGTGTACATTACACTAAAAGATGGATTTGGATCAAGACTCCCATTCTTCTTGTCTTCTCTAATTTTCCATTCTCAGAGGAAGTTTATATTTTTCAATCTGAAGGGGATAAAGTTACTCCAAAAGGGGCTGTCTGTATTGACCGATCTAGTTTCCTCCCCCACCCTTTTCCACCAGCTGGGTTATTATTAGACCTGGCATAATAATTCAGAATGAGTAATTTGACACCTCTTTTTCTGTTCACATATCAAAAGTTCCTCAAATGTATTCGGTGCTCAAGATTATTCACTACAGACTTTCTGCCAATGACTCCCAAAGGGATGTTATAGTGGTACAAGCATAACTTATTCCCTGTCCTTCCACCAGAAAACCCTTTCATTGAAGTCACAGTTGGGACTGTGAATTATTCCTGATTTAAAGGCAACAACTCATCATCATCACCCACAGCCTCTTTTTATTGGGACGTGATAGTGAGATGACCAAAGCTACTGCAGAGTTTGTATCCTGAATTGGAACGGGATGTCAGCTTACCCAGAGACTAGAGAAGACCAGTGATAGTTTCCTGGTTTGTGTGCACACAGGCAAAATGTTGTTCAACTTTGTTGTTCTGGATTGAGATCGAGTCCATAAAAATAACTTTTCCCCACAGGTTAAACTCATGCAACAGCAAATACATGTGGCTAAGCCATCATTTAATTTGTTTTACTTCAGAACAAATTAACCTCCGTGCCATGTGACTAGACTAATGTCCCATGTGAGCCATAGTCTGAAAGGTTAAGTAAGACTTAACAGATAGGGCTTCTTTGGGCACCCAATCATGGGTAAATATTACCGTTGGTGCATGTGGCAGTACATTGCATGCGTTCACATCAGACTTAGCATGAGTTAACTGTATTTACAATGTGAAGTTAAATGAGCATCCACATGGTCAAAAATAAAACACATACTAAATACGCTCATATTGTAACAAAGTTAGGACTCTTCACAAGGAGTATCTCCAGCTCCTATTAAGTACACCTATTCAGTTATTATTGGGCCACTCCACAAGCAATCGGTGATCCTCACTCAGCCATGACATCAGCGAGGGATCCCCCTACAGTACCAAGCCTCCAGCTGGGACAACACATGTCAGGAGGAAGGATTCTGAATCTTTTACTTGTCAGTCTCCTCCAGGATCAACTTGAAAGCCAGGTGCCCTTAGCCCCAAAGGGTACTGGAGCTGAGACCAACAATCAGCTGATCAGCCAATTGTTGGTTCCCCCCGCCCTCCCCAGCACTGCACTGGAGCCAGTTCAAGATACCAGTGTGGTACTGGGGCTAGGGCCAAAATCTGTGAGCCATGCATGTTATAGATAGCAGTAAGCATCACTGTATGACCACTCAGAACATATTCTAACTTTCATGGCATACAGATTTAACACGTACAACAGTAACTGCCCCATGTGACACTTACTCTACTGTGTGGACAGTTACTTTCTGCCATTAGCAGGAGAATTCAAATATATCTCTATTTCCTGTTCAGAGTACCTAGTTCATAAGTAAGACATACAGGAAGTGTCTACACATGCATTTAGGCCAGCTTAAATCTACTGTGCAGTAAGTGGGAATAGGCTGGCAGCTATAGGTACAGACATTAAAGCAAGCATTAAAACTAAAGTTTGCTCCAAGTCAGTCCACACACACAGGGTTACTGCTCAGTAAGGCATTTATGCATGCATTACTGTGCAGTAACTAATCAAGAATAAATTTGATACCGGTAAGATGCAGGTATCAAATTTACGCTCAAGTCAATGTAAGTCGCCATGTGTATTGCACAATACAGGCACGCACGTGTAGACATGTGCCCATACTGCACAGCAATTTCGGTTACTGTGCAGTGAATGCGCACATGTAGACGTGCCCACATGGTATTACAAACATCCTGCCCATGACCACATCCATGCAGCTGTACCTCCTTCCCTTCTTCAATAAAAGGACTAAGGTATATTGCCCATCTCTTTAAAGGATAAACTGAACTCCTCAGTAGGGGTGCATTTAAAATGAATCAGCACTTGCCTGCCAGGACACTTTCATGACACAAAGGACATGTCTATAATCCTCCAATATGGGGCTAGCAAATGCTCCATTGAGACACGCCACATGTACTCCACATGGCGCAGTTCCTGAAACAGAAGTATTGTAACCTGCTTAGTGGAGCCCTGTGTATATCAATAAGCTCTCCTAAGATGCAAAGTTTATTGGCAAACACATAGCACCATGTGTTAAGTCAACTAAGTTATTTCCAGTTCAGGAGGTAGTATACAAGGAGTAAGCCTGAACTAGGGCAGGTACAGTTATAGTTCAGTTTGTGACTGATATCCATAAATCTGCTGTCTGTTGAGATCTAGAGTTTTGACTGAATCTGTCTACATACTCTATAACCCCAGTGCTGAGGACTACATTTACCAATGCAGTTAGTCGCATCGGTTACTGAAATGAGGACTTCACAATGGGCAACATGCACACAGACGGAAACTACTCTTTAAGAGTAATTACTGATTAATGTCAACTCTTTAACGTTACATTCAGTCAATGTGCTTAGTTACTTTATTTTTGGCTAATATTGTACCCTTTTCAAGACACCTAAACCTATGTGCAAAATAACAGCACTGTCACAGTTATAGCTTTAATCACAACAGTGGTTAAAAGTCAAAAGTAAGCTAAACATATTGGCATTCTGGCACCTTATGCTGAATAATTTGTATGTAAAGTGTTGTGGAAAAGAAACATATGTTCTTTAAGAACCAGCAAGAGATGTAGAGACCAAATATTAACTTGCAGGTGCAGAAAATGACTTTATAACTAAAGCCTGTATCAATCCCCTTTCTATCTGCATGTAGTGTTTTGATGCCATATGAGCACATGATAAAGGCTAATTATCATTGCAAAGAAATTTGCTGTGAGATTTAGGCACGTCAAGGATCCTAAGTAGAAACCTGCACGCAGCTACCCTCAGCACATTACACAACGGCCGCATTGAAAGAAGTTGCTTGAAAAAGGTATTTCTTAAAGACAATTGCTGCCCCACCCCTTTTTTGACAGGGGCAAAGATAACAAAAAACAGGATCTTTATATATAATTGGTCAGATTTTGCTCTCGCTCATACTGTAAGGGTCAATGTCTTTAAGCCAATTAACTCATACATATGCCAGGCCCGGTATACTTAAACAAGTGCATGCACACACATGCATGCACGTACACCGACACACATGCACCATGAATCGTTTGGCATATCTTTGAAGAATAGGCCTTCCAAAAACATCTAGTATACGGATGAGCCCTCAAATTAGTACAGAAAGCATGACGACTTCAGCAGTGGTGGCTGATGAAGAGACACACACATATACACCTCTGCCACCAATCGTACTGCTAGGGCATTCATCAAATTAAGTACCAAGAGGAACAACACCTCTGATATCTCTTCATTTGGGGCTCCAGTAAATGAGGCACTAGATTAGGCCTGACAGAGGCCTAATGCAGCCTGAGCTTTTCCTGGTGTAATTAATTGGAACTTCGCCAGCTTGACAAATTGGAATGATGAATCTATCTTGTATGAATAGAAAAAAAATGCATAATCAGTCAAAGATTTAGTTAAGACAGCTTCTCTCTGACTCCCTGCCATAGCGAAATCCATTAAGGTGAGGAAACATCATTTTAAGAAAAGGCACTGCTCTCCGCATGTTCAATTTATAATTTTTTGTTCTTGAATTTAATGGAGCAGTCAACCTGGACAGATTTGACTTTGAAGGGGGTAGAAAAAAGCAAGGGGGTGGGAGGAGGGGAGGCTTGTCTTATTTTTAGCATTCTCATCTCCCATGCACCCAAGGAAGAAAATATACTGTGCTTTTAATGTGCACTTGGTTTAGCTTGGGGGTGGGGGGGTTCATATCTTTGAAGTTGGAGGCGTGAATCTAATAAGATTGCCCCACACACATTGCCACCGAGATGATTCTGTGATAAAACTTGGTTGTCAAGTTTTTCCCCTCCTAACTTGTATAATTGCCAGTAACATTTAGGCTGTGCAGGACGTGATGGATTGACTGCTCTGCAAGCTCTACTTTTTCCTCTCTAATTACCATCTAGTTTTAAAGGCCCTTTTCTGACACGTTTAATGGAGAGGCAGAGGCAACACAGGTTTGCTTACTTTTAAATTACATATTTTTCATCATTCAGCAGTTATTTTCCATATATATTATTTAAACCATGTGTTCTCCCTCCCTCCCTCTAGTGGGTATAGCCATGAGCCTTAATTGAAGAATCAATTAAACAACTAATGCTCCCATTTGTATTGAATGTTTAGAGAAAGCCTGCATCTCCTCTGAAAGGTGGCGGCTTTGCAGAACAGGAGTTGCTTGCATGCAAGGGAAGGAATGCGTCTTCCTGAAGTAAGAGTTGATGGCTTTGATTTCAAACAATCCATAATTCCTCTTTGGCCACATAGCAAAGTGTTTAGTTTAATGTGTTGCAATTGATGGGACCTGAGATTCCGTCTTACAAACAGCTGAACACAGGGAGCCAAATTTTGTCCTTTCTTGTACCAGTAGAGGTGCACGGGCATAAGAGAGAACAGAATCAGACTCAAACACTGTAATTCATGCATTGAACCATTCACTCTTGGCCAGTTGCCAATCTGACAGCCACATTTAAATAAGCCACCTGCTGAGTAGGGAGTTTATAGAGCTAAGTGCTCGGGAGAGCATTAGCCAAAAAGTATATTGAACTTATGCAATAAGGCATAAAGTGAAAGGATTTCAGTCGCGGGAAGTCCTAGGGGCAACTCTGTGGTCCTGACCTGCTGTACTAGGGCAGTTACAAGGTATCAGCCTTTCCCCACTGTGCGCCAAACAAAGAGCCCTTTGTGAACTGGCATGAAACGTCACTGCAGAAACAGATAACCCTGTCCGGTATTGTAAATAATACATAAGCTGCAGTGACTTTCTTTCAATCCCCCGTATGAATCTGCACAGGACGACACAGTCAGCCTTTTTCTTTTTCCTTCTCTTTAAATATTTGTGTTCTTAGCATTCACAAAAGGAACTGGATTGACTAGAAACAGGGGTTCTTTGTCTATAGCCAATAGCATCAGAGGGCACGTACACACATACTAACTTTCTGACAGTTAGGCCAACTTAACTTTTTTAAGGTGACTTAATGGTCAGAGCGTACACACGTACATGGTGCAATGTCCACTTAAATGCAGCACAAGATAATACACCTCCAAGGTATATTATCTTGAGTTGCACTAGTTAAGTCATCACGGGTCACGTGCCACGTCCAGGAATTGTACGTGTGTACACTTAACTTCAGTCAACTTAGTTAAGTCGCCTTAAGTCAACTTAGTAGATGTGTACACAAGAGTAGTCAATAGCACCAGTACAACTTTCTCCTCTGACCCCATGTCCCTGGGCCTCAAGTCTGGCCAGATAAAACACCTCACAATCCATCCATATGCAATTCTTGGCCTCTGCTGATGTCTAAGGTTGCCCTCTGGTACCAATTAAGAAAACGCTTGGTTTTTTTGTTTGTTTTTTTACAATGTAGACACTTGCCCTCTTGCCACAGGCCCAGTTTATATGAACTGCTGAGCAGGTATCAATAAGTAACAACTTGTTGCGCCTATCAATTGACCAAATATACCAAAAACCTGACCCCATAGTAACAGGCTGAGTAAAGCTACTAAGAAGTGAAGGCCTCCATAACAATATCTGCTTGTGGTTTGCTAGTGGAAATAAGTGAAATTACTCGAGTAGTGACATCTGGCCTCTCTCCAGCCATTCCTAACACCCTGAACTGTCTACATTAAGTCACTGAATCAAATCTAGTCCAGTAAATGAAAAGATAAGTGGGGCAGACCCTCAGCTGGGGTAACTGCAACTGGAGTGAGAAGAGCCAAATTACACCTGCTGGGAGTCTGTCCCAAAATAAGGTAGTCAAGCACTGTTCAAACCTGATCTGACACTCAAAGCAGTGGCCACGGTTGACTGGGCTTGCCTGCATTTCATCCGACTTCTGGCTTCCTTCTTCAACGGCCTTAACATATGACACACAAATATGTATGCTCCATCACTTTAATCAGTGTAATTAATAACATGAAAGCCCCTGATAACTATTCTTGTTTGTTTTCTTTGTCTCATCTCCCTCCCTGTACAAAGAGCTGATAAACCCACCAGCGATATGGCAAGCCTCAAAAGACATTCATCTATTTTTTAATCCTAAAAATGTCAAACTAGTGCCTCCTCTCTCAGTGGCAGATAGAGATAGTAGTGTCAGGATTAGCAACGGACTCAGAGGCCATTATTTACACAGTTGCCCGTCTCCCTTTAATGCCCCCCCCCACCTGTGCTGAAGCCCCCTTGCCCTGGAGCTGTAGAATTTTAAAACCTTTTCCAAAACTTGATTCCAAATTGAAATGCGGAGACAAAAGGCTGCCTTGCCTTTCTGAAACATTCAAGATGCTGACGAGCTCTTCCCATAGATGAATAGTTGAAATGGCAGGCGTGTTGAACACGTACTATTAAGCAGTAGACTGTTACACAGAATTGTTTCTGAAGAGTGGGTATTCAACAAGCTGATGATTAATAGATACCAAAGATGTAATAAAAATGGCTGTGGAACTATTGAGGAAAGATGTTTTTAACCAGTGGTATGTGAAAGACTACAGTCAGGGCAGACAACCCAAACCCCACTCTTGATTCTTCCCCAAAATGCCATCAGTAAGTGAGAGGCAGTGCCTAAGATTTTCCTAATTCTGTCTCAGTTCCTACTCTGATGGTGGAAAAATATATATCCTTGGTTTCCTCTCCCATGCTAACTGCGAGCTACATTTTTGGTCCTTTGGTTAAGAACCAGCCTAAGCCCAAGCAACTTTTGGGCTGCTCTAACCTGGGACAGGTACACGCATCTTCCACTCAACCGCATTAGCATCAGGAAATGCAAATGTAATCTTTAAAATTTCTGTTCATGTATATACCTTAATCTGTGCTCTCCACAGAGCAGCCGTACCCAAGGATCTGGCCCGGTGTCCATAAGAAGCTAACATTAATCAGAAAAAATATGCTAAATCAAGAGATGTGTAAAATCTGAATTTCAAATACTCCCAGTCTTGAAGGGTTCAGCTCTGAGGGTTGATGTCTGTCTTTTACTAAGGTGGAAATTCAAATTCAAGTTTTGATCATAGACACTGCCTGAGTTCAGATTTCAGAGATAATGGTCTGGATCTTTGGCTGTGTTGTGAAACTGAATCCTTCTCTCTCTCTCTCTCTCACACACACACAATCACACCTACACACACTCTCTCACAAAGTGCTGTGCCCCAGATGGGAGGTATCTTTTTTGCTGTTTGTTTTTTAATCACCCTGCCTACACAAGAGTGATCAATTTTGTACATTCCTCCACAGTCATGTTCCTATTACAGAAGACTCTGTTCCCATAAAGGATTAGTATGTGCAGAATGCATTAAAATGAATTATAATGGCAATCTGATCCCCAGTGCCTTGGCAGAACCTTTCCATCATAGGTGACAGTTTGGTTCCCTTGGGTTTATCAGAGAAACAGAGAGAGACCTCAAAACTTGACCCAATAACTGTATGAACCTAACAGAATACACGGAACGCGGAGTTCTTCTATTATCCCTGAATTAGGAACAATAGAGCCAACAGGAAGCTGAACATCCTAACACCCAAGCAGCCTTCGATCAAATAAACACATTTTTCCATATATTACATGATTCCAGCCTCTATCTGCCTATGGTGCTGCTTTATTACAGGCCACCAAAATAATTAGTTGGTGACCCAGAAAACCGATATATAAAATCCTTTTAATCACCAATATGGCTTTCAATTATATAGAGTAAACTTATTAACCTTTTTACTGCTGAGATTTGATTTATGGAATTCCAGCTGCATTAACATTACAGGAGGAGATAAAAAGTGGCTGGTATGACGTGTTGGGATTAACAACTGATAGCTAGATTTCCCATCGTGAAAGCTTAAAAAGCAACAGCAATGTCCTTTCAGTCCTCGGGGACTCATTTCTACCAGAGCTGTGTGAGAAGTTTGGTCCGTGGAGTGAAGCTGGTAATTTCTCATATATAAACTAAAGCATACAGGCAGTTATGGCTTTCAGGAGGAGCAGAAATGAGTGTGAGCTTTGGATCCAGCAAAAATCTAGGTGAATAAAGATATGGAAGCAGACAGCTCCACTCCTTACTGTGAATGATTACAAATAATCATATATCAGATACAGAGCGGATAATATTGGCCAGATGTGAATAGAGAGGGAGTACTGAGAAGGAATCTGGGGGTTCTTTCTTTGCCTTTCCGAGAGAGCAGTTTTCATGGGCCTGTCTGCTATCTGCTTTGCGCAGGTGAAAACTCAGCATGTGAAATCCTAGCTTTATTGAATTCAATGGGAGTTTTGCCCATTTAATTTCAATAGGGCCGGTAATTCAATTTGTGACCTGTAGTGCAAAAGAAAGTCAAAGATCTTTTCAAAGAGGATGCTGTGTCTGTTGCTTATTGATTAGAGCAGTGGCGACTAAATGCAACACATACTTGAGAAACCTTCTAAAGGGAGGTTAAAGAGGGTGTCAGGAAAGCAAGAAGGGGCAAAAATAATAGAGTGATAGAGGCAAGGCAGCTACTGCATTTCTCTGTTTGCTTAACTAGCATTTCCAGTTTAATCCTACTCACTGCTTGTTTGCAGCGGTCAAAACCAAACAGATTCATTAACAGCTAAAATGAAAATGACTCACAGATGTAAACCCTACGGACAGAATTCCCGAGGGGAGAGGGTCCTCCTTTTCCTCACTTGACATTCAGACCTTCATTTGCTGATTGGTGACTGGTGCCGCCAGAGTCTGGGAGGAGGAACATTTTGTGGCTGGGCCTGGGGGCAGGCCAAAAGCTTTCTTGGGGGCTGGAGGGACCCAGCCCCATGCACTCCGGCTTACTGCCCCCCCGCTCCAGCTTGCTGCTGACCCATGCAGCAAAATGGACCCCCTCCCCGCACTTTCCAGACAATTTTGTAGGGGGCATGTGCCCCCCCATACCTCTACCACCAATCATCTATGCATTTGCTTATGGTTTGTACCCATAATTCCTTGGGGACCATTTAGGATGTCTTCATACCTAGTCAGAGGCTTGGTTTAAGCAGAAAAATTGGCTCACAGAGTGCTTTGGGAGGGGAAAGAGGTTTTTCCCACCCTATTACAGCTTATTTTTCAGCAGCTAGAACTTTCTGAAAGGTTCCTAAGCATTCCTGGCTGTGCTCCTAGGAAACTTGGCTTTGAGAAACAATACAGAAGAAGAGCAGCAGAGATAAGTAGAGTCTTATCAGAGTACACTTATGGAAAGGCTTAGGCAGGAAATAATGGCTGAATGGCTCAGACTGAGACAAGTCTGCAAAAGACTGGCACCCAGAAAAATGTAAAGGAGGAAAGAAGCTCTAGGAGACAGGGTGCACTGATAGAGATTTTTGGGGCCAATACCGATGACCAATTTTTAATGAGCCTTATTGACCAATACCAATCCGATTGATAATATGCAGCTGGGCAGCTTGGAGAGCAGCATCCAGCTGGTAAGTCAGTTGTGGGGGAAGGGGCAAGGGGGGAGGGATGGGGCATGGGGGGCAGATTAAGGCCCCCATGGTGAGGGAGGGAGTAAGGCTGAAGCAGAGGCAGGTGCTGCTCAGCCAAGGCAGAGCATGGGACAGAGCCACAAGTGGCTCATCCAGGGTGCGTGGGAGAGCGGGAAAGGGAGGGGTGGCTTCTGCCACTGCAAGCACCCTGGCAGGGTGTGGCAGGCATGTGCCCCCAGATCTGTGCGCAGGGCAAGGGTGGGCTGCTGCTGTGGGCTGGAGCTCAGGGTGGCACCGGCTTTTCCCAGCAGGGAGTTGGGTTGGGGCTGCTGAGCTCAGGGCAGGCAGCAGCCATGCTGGGAAGGGGGCCAGGTGAATTTTGCGGTAGCTGAAGGCCCCCACCCCATAACACCCCCACCCAGCACCACCGCTGGCTACCCCAAACACAGCTTGGCCCAGCCCCTGCACTGGGAAGAGTTCAGCACTACTACCGGCCCCAGCCCACAGCAGCAGCCCACCCTTGCCCCATGTACAGATCCAGGGGCACACGCCTCCCATGTCTTCCCAGGCTGTATGCATTGGGGGGGAGCCACCACCCCCACCCCACACCCCCTCAACAAACCGCACATAGTTCCATCCCATGCCCCACCCTGGCTGGACAGTGTCTGCCCCTGCCCCAGTCTCAACCCCAGCCCTACTCTCTCCTTCACCACTGCAGCCTGGATCTCCTTTTCCTCTCCACACCCCATGCACCTTCCCTCACAATAGACTTACCAACCAGACCCAGCTGCTCTCCACACAGCCAGGCTGCACTCCTGGCCAACTGCATGCTCCACTGTGGCTGTGTACATGCACAGGGCATTTATTGGTGACATTATTGGCCACATCAGCCATAAAAAGATGATTGCCGATAATGTCAATTTTTCCTTATATCAGTGCCAATCCAATATGAGACCGATGTATTGGCACACATTAGGTTTTGATCATAATTTTAGACTCAGGCATCTAAGCCCTTTATTGAATCTAGCCTGTGAACCCTCTAAGAACGATCAGGGAAGCCATTCCCTTGATACTTGAGATGTAGAGACACTGCCACTATTGCTACTTGGTAGCAACAGAATGGAATAATATTATTAATACAAAGAAATATCACCAGCTTTCCCACCGTTCACATTAGGTAGCACTTCACCACCATTTACAAATGACAGGCCAAGTTTCCAATTCTAATTCTTCTCATTCAGTTTTTACTAATCCTTCTTCTCACCCCCCTCCTCTTTTGTATTAGGCCTCTTTGGGGTGGTTTCCCTGTAGACACAGCACGAGTGAGTCACCTTAAGCCTAAGAAGGAAGGCGGCTGCACAGGTGACACCAAAATTTCACAAATGGGTACTGCCCCACCAAAATGGCTGTTAGCCTCCCCGCTCTAGATATAAAGCTTTCCCATTGCCCACTTACACTTGTATCACTCTCCCCTCACTTTTCTCTCCAAACCAGCACTGTTCCCCTCCTCTGAAGTTTGGCTCCATTTTACTTAGGAGGGCTCTCAGGTGCCCAGCGTTGGTGACTGTTCAAGGACTTAATGACTGCAAACAATGTAGAAGACTTTTCCCAGACCCCTCCCTTCCATTATTATGATTATCTATGTTGCACTGGTCCTAGGAGTTCAATTTTGCTAAGCACTGTACAAACAATGAACAGAAAGATGATCTGTCCCCCAAGAAGCCATGATCCAATACATCTTCTATGAGGAAGGGAGACCTTCTCACCTTTCTTTCCTCCCCAGCAGGAATTCCAAGGTCGGCTCTCAAGCCTCCCCCAGTGCAAATATGGATTTCAAGCATAGTAGAACAGCGTTCATTATTACCATCCAGCCCCCCACCGGCTCCTCAGAGTGCTAATAATGCCCATGACACAGAGAGCAGTAGGATTTTTAACCATATTCCATGAAACAAGAGGAATAAAAATCAATGGCAGTACATAATCTAGTCAGTGTCTTTCTTTGGTCACAAATCTTCATTTGTTCGCCTGGGAAAATTATGAACTGTCTAGAAATAATACAGTAAAGACGGTCAATGACAATTATAGCGTAAAGACTAATACAGATGGTGGTATGAATCTGGCGCATTCCATCCTGCTGAAGCCCATTTATAATTTTTAATAAAAATGGTAACACTTTACAATAAGTGGACATCATTTAGTGCTCAATTACTATGAAATTCCTTTGGAAATATATATTAAACGCAGCAGCTCTGTATTAATACCAGGAGGGTTCTTTGAGATTGATGTTATCACGGTGAATACTAGGGGAATGTCAAGTACAACACTGACGCGTTCAGTATCCTTGCCCCCTGGATCAGGCACCTTTTCCTCCCCTGCCCTGACATTTGAGATGAGCCCTTATCTCCATGGAGAAGTGCCACATGAATTAGAGGTGTACTGCATTTTTTGAGGAATTTGGAACGCAGGCTGGAGAGGCCTTTTGAAGTGATTAACTAAGCGAGGCATTTTGAATAACAATGCAAAGGGTGCAGAGCCCAGACAGACTGCCTTCTTCTAAAGGCCAATAGGTTTCTAAAACCACACACACACACACACACACACACACACACACACAAAAATAAAACAGGATATATATGAGATTAAGCATCAAACCTTTAGAGCAATACAAATTCCAGTCATCTTCCCAAAGAAGGGATACCTCAGTTGCATAGCATTTGACGTTTTTATGATTTTTGTCCTTATCTACTTATGCAGTAATACTTATGGGAATGCCCTTGCTGCAGAGTTAGTTCGCCCATATTTTCCTAGCCCGGATGTGGGCAGCCATACAAAGCCCTACCTGAGTGAGTGAGGCCTTGGTAGTGCCGAACTCCTTCATGTGCATCGCAAGGGTTGCTGGGAGCAGATCTCTTGGTTCTTAGCACTGCAGTAAACTGAGACACTCTATCTCTGTGAATTGTGGGAAAACATGTGTGTTCTCCTAGGTCCATAGAGGGAATCGTGGGAAGACATGGGAGAACTGTCAGCAAGGTAGGAAATGAAATCCTAGTCTCCCATATTCCAGACTAGCAAACTAAGCTTCTTCTCAGGATGCATCCTCTTTGCAGGGGTAATGCTGCAAGCTCTGCCTTGGATTCTGCCCCTAATCTGTCTCCTGTATACACACAAAACTGATCTTGGTAGGGATGATAACCCAGTCCAGCTGTTTCATCTATGGTTATAAGGCTTAAATCTGAGTGCTGACAACCCATTCCCTTTGTCGTGAAGGATGCCAGTTGAACACAGTCTCTACATCAAATCTATCACTGGCAGTTTTTAAATCTAGGTCAGACAAACATTGGATGGGGTGATTTAGACAGGGATGATCTACCTTGGTAGTCCATGAAAGCCCTTGAAAGACTCCAGCTTCCATCTCTGTTGGGGTCCACAGGAAATAATAATGATTATTTAATGGTATGATATGGCAATAATAATGATTAGTGCCATATCTTAACACAATGACAGCTAATGATATGGCAGTAAAGTTAACTGTCTGGACAAATTGGGCACAAGAAATCCAGGACAGAGCAGGAGCAAGCACCAGAACCTGCCAAGATCCAATCTCACACCCTCACCACCAGACAATCCTTGCTCCTTTCAGCCTTCTCCAGGTTTTTACAGGTTCATCAGCTCCAATTTTTATGTGTTAATGAGATCTACACCCTTTGCTAAGTTTCCAGGTACTGGTTCACTTGGGAACCCTGGGGAAGTTGCTTAGACTTCTCCGTACTTGTTTTTCTTGACTGCCAAATGTGATAACACCATCCACCTTTTTTAAGTACTTTGATATGTAGGGGTGAAAGGTGTTGGCTAAGTACAAAGCACATTGGTAGCAGGTCAGAGAGATCTGTCAGCATCCGTCTGTAAATAATTCCCATAAAAAATTGAAGCAATGTAAAAGCAAGCTACATCCTAATTGGGTACAGTGAAAAACAGTAGGGTTTATAGTGAGAGAGAGAGAAAGAGAGAGATAATGTATATGTTAGCTGTCTTGCCAAAAAAAAGAGGTTCGTTATATGAAGGACACATTATCCTTTTCCCTTCCTATGATTCAGCATGGTAAGTAGTCATTCCTAATTGGCTTAAAGCTTAGTATGAAATATTAGAATGCCAAGCAATGTGATGACACAGCTGTATTCCTGTGGGAGGCCAAAGCCTGATCCGAGAACAGAAGAGAGACAAGAGCAGATGCAGGTTTGAAAAAAGAAGAGTATAACTTACAAAACAGAGTTATATTCTTTACTTTCCTCCACACCTAACACACACACACACGTACATGTACGTCTTATGCTCCTTACCACTTACATGGGGAAAATACAGGGAAGATGTAAAAGTTGGGTATCACTTGACTTCCTAAATCAGAGGCAAAATGTTGGATGGGTGGGGATACGCTAGCAAGAAAAGGCCAATGTTCGGAACCGTCTGATTAATTTGTAATAAACCATGTATTGCAAAAAATTCACTTCTCTCTGCCTATCCGGTTGTGGTTTCCTCAAACTTATTCTTGACTTTAAATGATTTGTTCAGACACGAGGGAGCTCATTCACAAAAGTCTGGTGTCTGAAACATGATCTATTTGATTGGATGCATGGATCACATGTTACGTTTTATGCATCAGATTGACAGAAAATGGTATACAACCAACTCCATTTTATGGTGCATAAAGTGTTTGCTAAAATAAATAACCAAGGCTGAAAGAACCTTGAAACCATGAAAAATAAAATAGTGGAAATTATTGGGGCTCACTGTGATTTCCTTTCCAACTCTTACAGCAGTTGGATTCCATTGATTTCAGCAGACCAACGCTGCTGGATTTGTAACTGTGAAATCAGAATCGGGCCCATTGCAATTTATTTTGTGGTCAGGATTTAGCTCTTTGTCGTGGATCAGTCTTAAATAGAGTCACCAGAGACTCCATCTGCACAATGCAAATAAGCCTTATAAACTTCAGCATGTTCTCACACCCGTAATATAAATATCTGTAGTCAGATTCTGTGGCCTCATCAGTCTACTTTGTGTCACTCCTGCAGCACAAAATAGCCTTGGGCCCACAAAGTGGATATTGAGGCCATGTTCAGTCACTATTCGCCTTTCCCTTCCACACCCAGTCCTGCTAACTGCATAGGGCACCCCCCTTTTTGTCCCCATTGATCCCAGTAGCCAGATCAAGCATCAGCTGATGTAAAATAGAGCACATTTCCAAACTTTCTGTTTTATGCTCAAAATATTCTGGTCACTGACACCCCAGATTTGTGGCACAGGATTGTGGCGTATCGTATGCTTTGCTTCCTGTTTTAGGACATGCTTCAAGCTGTGCCAGTTGAGGGAAACTGGACTGGTCCTTTTCTATTAAGGCTCATGTCCCCCTTTTGCTCTCCAATCCCTTGAATTTAGGCCATGGACTATGGTAGAGCAAGACACGTATGCAAGTATCCTGCCTACTCCGCACAATTCTTTACATCTTTTTAGCAACCCAAGGAATGGTGTGTCCTGTTCAAGGCCTTTGAAATACTGAAAGAATAATTTATTTCTACATATCCACAGGCTACAACTAATGGCTCACACTCATTGGCGTCATATTTTTTCCCCGGCATCAGGATCCTAAAGCGGTACTGGAGGGAAGTCACATACAGCAGATGTTTTATGTTGATGTGTCATACAGAGTTGAGGGCTTTGGTTTAAAGGCTTTCAACAGTTTCTTGTTCTCAGGGTCATCATTGCATGAATAAGCAGACTTTTGTCAGGATGAACCGCGCTTTGAGTTTCTGGCTGCAGAGAACGGCATGAAATTAATTATGTCACAAGGAAGAAAGGCCCTTTCTATCCCCAGGAATGCAGGGGCATAAATGAGTACCCTACATACCACTGAGACATCACTTAATCGCGGTGGCACCTGGAAGGCAGGTCTGCTCACTGTGAGAATGTCCTTATTATCAGCGGGATGGGGCTGCAATGACCACTTGTAGCAACCATAATCTGTTTTCATCATATTTCTGTGAGTGGAAGTTATTGAGGTGTGACTGACAATCATCCCTTGCAGACTGATGATCACAGGGCTTCATTTGCTCTTAAATCTGTTGACTCACTGCAGATGGCATTTCTGGTGGTGCTGCCGTTAGGGGGAAAATATCAAATATTTATTTGATTGACAGCTGTCATTAGCAAGCTTTCCTATATGCCCAGGGCACTAAATAATGCAGCTTAATTGCATTTCAAATTTCCAGGCAAAGACATATCCTTGGGTAGCGGGTGCAAGAGATGTGCTAGAGAAGAGAATTCCCATTGATTTGAAACGTGCTGTCATACAGCCCTAGAAGTGATTAAATATCCATCTGGTCTAACAGTGGTAAAATTTCTAGGGGAAGTAGGTACCTAGACGTGATGAACCAATTCCAGGTTTGTTCTTAACTGGTTACATTGAACATTGCTATAAGGTATCTCAGGCTTCTCTAAATTCCTGTAGAATTCAGTAACAATAAAATTATTAGCCCTAGAGAAATACCAGAATATAGCCTGCCCTCCAACCCACTCCAAAACTCTGAGAAAGTTCATACTCAGCTGAATCCCAACTCATCTCCACAGACCTCCATCTTCATGGTCAAAGGAAGGATCACAAGGATGTAATCAACCGGTTCACAATTTCTGGGGGTACCTATAAAACTCTGGTGCTCAGAGGTGATGGTGATGGCACCTATAAATGCCAGCAGAGATTTAGATTTTGCATTTGCAGAAATTGATATAGGGACATTAAACCTTGCAGCATAACTTGGATGCAGTTTTCAACCTCTTGTTTATGCGCCATGTCTGCAGTAGTATGAACCAATGGGTGCACTGTTTGCAAGTACCAGTTTTGGGTCTGAACTAGTGTTCATGAACGCAGTTTAGGTTTAAGTGGTTTACTTTAAGCTGCCTAACCCTAACCCAGGATCTGTGCATACAAGTGCTTGCCACTTGCTGGGAGTGCTGCAGGCAGCCTGAGATAAGGAACCTGAGGGTGAGGGAGTAGAGGAAGGGGCATGCTGGGGAAACTGTGGGGGTTGGTGCATCCAGGAGGAACAGTCGGCAGGGTGGGTAAATATAGCCTGGTCAGGAGGTAGGAACAGCACAGCCCTGGGGCTGTGGCAAGTGCTGGGCTTCCCCAGCCGCAGGGCTGTGCTGTGAACACATGCAGGAGTTCACTGGGCCAGGTTAACATGGTGTAAATCAGGTAACACAGGCCAATCTAAAGTTAGGTCACCTGTGGGATCAGCCTAATCTTGGTTAGGTCTATCTAAATGTAACACTTTTATGTACCCTTTGAGTTCACAGGGACAGTAACTGTGTATGCAAATTAGGCATGTAAAAGCTCACCCTTTACTATAAATGAAGTTTAATAAAAAAAAACCTATAAAACAACTTGTCCACGTCCGCAGCCAAAATTAGAATGTGGCAGTTTCTTGGTCTTGGTCTGTTCAGGCCACTTGACCCACACTTCTCTGTCTCTCGGTTTCATTCAAAAGCACCATATGGAGGAACTTCTAAATCAACAATCCATTACGAAGGGCAACAAAAGTATGGTCTTAAAAAGATAAGTAAAATACAACCTTTCCCTTTAAACTTTGTTCTCTAGGATTATATATTTTGGGAAGATCATTTCATTTCATGTCTTGATTTCTGAAACAAGACATACACGTCTGAAATTCCCAAATCCTCAGGCAATGTTCTGAGCTGGTGGATTGTTCTTTAAGTGTTCGTGGCTGGAAATACCATGCAGAGTAACAGGGTAAATACTCAGACAGCGTTCTGCAAGTTCCTTGTTGTTAGCAAACAAATGCAAAGAAACCATCAAGCTAAATGGGCAGTTCAGCACAAGGCCTTTCCCATATTATTCAGAGGGGTTTCAGAGATATTGCAATGCACCTTTCTCTTCGTTTCTTATACTTGCTTTATAAAATAATACTTTGAGACTCATTTGAACCAGAACAGACAGGTCTAGTAGCCAGGATCCTGGCCTAAGTTCTACCTACTAGTGGCTGCTGATCTACTGAGGCATGCCACTTCCACTTTGTGCTGCCTCTCGATGCTTTAACTGTCCTGCCAGTTCTGCAAGTCCCCTGGATTAGGGATGGTCTACCACCACGTGATGCAGCGAGACCCAACAATCTCATTCAAGGCCTTCTGGTAGGATTCCATACAGCCACTTAGACCTGCTCTTCACACCAAAACTTCCAATGAAGCTGAAAGTGAAGATACCATTTTTCACTCTTCTTTGATGTGAATATTACTTAGTGCCTTTGCAGTCACGCTGGCACTTCCCTGCGCAATTTGCATTTCTCATTGCCAGTTCTGAGAAGACAAGTCCATCACACTAGGGCATGCTATATTCATCTTTTCCTCATTCGTGACTTCTTGTAGATCATTCCCCAAAAATACCACATAGCAAAAACATCTTAATCCATGTTGTTTTTCTAATTTCTGGGTGGCTTTACAAGCTCAGCCCATATGTCACCTGAAGGCAGTATCCGACCTGTGGCTAGGGGTGCCATCACGTTGTTTAGCTCCTAGAATTATCTCCATTGGACAAGACACCACAGCATTCAATAGCAGATAAACAGGATGCAGCAATACCTCTGAATAGGATTACCTTGGATTTCTGATTCCTAATCCTGTTACTTGAATAGCTATCCATTCCTCTATTCCTTCCTCCCTTCTGACTAATGTTCCCCTGGCCAGAACTCTATTCATCCTCACCACAACCCTTATATGCATTTTGCAAAGCACTAAGATTACACAAATATTTACAGTTGCACAAGCTGTATTGTTCCAAGATTTGTTCTTGATGACCATTGATCCAAAAAGATGGTTTGACCAAATGCATCCCTCTGTGAAAAAAAGCCAAGGCCTGCAATCAGTGGTACCATTTCAAATAAAATAAATCCTAAAATCCCGTGCCTGTCCGTGGTATTCCTCTAATTGCGGTTTCTGTCTGACATCTACAGTTTAGTTCTATTGTTTGAATGTCACTAGAAATCAAATCAGTGTTGTGGGTACAACAATCCTTGAACCTTTTTTTTTGTCCAGCTGTGAACTTTAGGCCGAACACCTTCAGGGCACTCTTGTCTAGGAAGCTTTAATTTATATTAAATTCTCTAAAAGGAGAGTGAAAGTGGTCAAAGCAAGATTCCGTGTTTCATAAATTAATAAGCATCACCAACTGCATTGCTTGACCCTTTAAACTCTGTGAAATTAATATAAGTAGACAACCAAAGTGCACTTGGCCCCTGAAGAGCCTTGGAAGTTCACTTAAGCAATACAAGTTTCCTTAAAGTTTTATAAGCCAGCTTTTAAAGCAACTCCTTTGTACTTATTACTGGTGACAGTGAGCATTATAAGAGCCAATGAACCTTTGCTGACTTCCGACCCCAATATGGTAGAGCACAGTTATCAAGGGAAATATCAGAATCAAAGCTTGTATATTACATTGAGGTCCTGACTCCGAAAAGAGCCCCCTGTAGACTCTTCAGAGTACGTCAGTGAAATAAACAGCTAACACTGTGAGACATCTACTTATGATGTACTGATATTATTGTTTATTTAATCACTTTTGGCTCTGTAGCCCCCACTAAAAGCTCAAAGCCTCATCAACAGAAAGCTTGGGTACCCCGAGTTCTTTTGCAATAAGATTATATTTAAAGGTCCTTTATTTAGACTGGAAAAACAAATGGCACTTGGCCGTGTTGAGTCAAGCAACGCTAAGTCTTCAACTTACACGATTAATGGGCTTAAATTATTAAAAAGCAGTGGGTAGGCAATGTTGGGAACGCAGGGTCTCATCTCTCTTCTTAGCACCGGGCGAGATTGCCTTGAACAATGAAGAAAACGTGCATCCACGCCGACCACCTTCTGGCACTAATCGTGCAGTCACTTGTAATAGTTGAGTTAACGCCCTGTAGAAATAAGATCTCTCACCCTTGTCTGCCGACTACATTTTTCATAATATAAAAGGTTCTTGCTGAATTATTCAGGTGTTTTCCCCACTGCTACAAAAAACCCCAAAAAACAGGCAAGGCAGGCTTTTCACAGGTACACTTGGAACAGCTATGCTAGTCCAGCGTTATTAATTACTGAAGGTCTTTATAATGCAATTATCGCTGAAGTTCAAGAGGTAGCAAATGTGCTAAACAAAACAACCTGTATATTAAAAGCAGAACAGCTGATGAGGAATCAGAATAACCACCAGTTGAAGGACACTGAAACTCCTGCACATAATCCACCATAGCAGGAAAGTCAGCTAGGGCATTTGTTATCTAGTCTAACCAGCTGTTTGGAATGTTTGGGCAAGGTTTCGGGGATATTTAAAGTTACCAGCCACCATTTGTTCAGCTCATCTGTCAGCCTTGATCTGGACTCTTGCAAAGACAAAAGCATTATGGCACGGAACAAATAAAAATAATGAAAGTTAGAAGAGAAATCCTCAATTTAAAAAGGAAACACCACAAAAAGGCAGTTGATGAAATCATTTAATGTAAACCCCGTTAAGGTGGAGGTAGTGGAGAAACAAGACGTTTCCTTTGGATGTGGTTCTTTCGTATCCAACAGATTTTATTCAACCTGGGCACATCTATACATGCATTAATGAGCGATGGTTACTGAGAATTTAGTTTAGTACCTGTAATAACAGATACTAACTAAATGCACAGTAATCAGCGCTAGCACACAGTAGCACCAGCACACATATTTTAAGTGACTCTAATGCACAGTAGACTAATTCTACTGCACAGTAGCACAAGTTTTGCCCACTGCACTGATGCACAGTAGAATTAGTCTACTGCGCTCAAAGCATCTCATGTACATGATCCCACTGAATGTTAACAGGGACATTTTGATGATGCCAATGTAATCCTGCTAGCCAGATGTCCCTCCTAAAAGCAATGATGAGTTCCTTATATTTTATAACTATAAATTGGCCCATAAGTGACCTCTGAAAGGTTTGGGTCTGTTCTGGACAGCACGTTACAGATTCAGATTACCATGACTAACAACAAAGCATTAATATTTATAAAGGAAACTGCACAAGTTGATGCTAATTAATAACATAACTAATTCCAATTGATTGGTTTTAGTTATGTCCATCTACCATGGTGCTGATTGTTTAATTGTATGGACTAAGCCTGAAGGAAATATCAGTGTGTGAAGACTGATCTCATGATCTGATTGATTAAATATTCTAAATGGGGAACTTTCTGAAGCTATATGTATAAATTAATTGCAAAAACCTTGGCAGGATGGACAACTTTGCATTCAAAGCTATTTCACTTCGCAAACTGGTCACTCAAGGGCCTATTCCATGCTGTTATTTCCCAGTGGGCACGTCTATGTGAGACACTACAGTGACGTAGCATTGGTGGGCATGAACCGTGATGCCAACGCTACTGTGCAATAGCAATGAGTAGCTCGGAAATGACCCGTACACCCCCAGGACTCAAAGAAGTACTAAATGACTGCGTAGTAACAACTGTGCAGTTTGGTGCATGTGTAGATATGCCTAGTGCTAGCCTTTGGATAACCAGTTAGAACGAGGAGGTAATGTCCTCCATGGTGTGGGATGATAAGTATTTGGGTGGAAGAATAAGAAGAAATTGCATCTCCTTGTGAAGAAGCCAGGGTACTAACCTAAATGGAGCACTAGTATCTGCTCACAGAGCAGGTCCTAGATTTTTGTTCATCCTAATAAACAGAAAGGGCAGGTCTTCCAGACTGCCCCTTACATGGGGTGGGGGAGGGGAAGGAGTACAGGAGACAGAGCAAGTAACTCAGTGTCCCGCTTTCCCTTCAACACACATACGTATAAACCAAGAAGATGTTCAAGCATATCCACCTGCTAAGAGAGTATCTAGGATGAGCTATTTCTCCTGTCACCATGGAATAGGTAGGGAAGTTCATCCCATAATCCACACAGTTGTCCATGATGTTCACTGTCTTCAGGAGCTTATGGAGGCCGGGGTTTCCAATGCAGCTCCTGCGCCCCAGAAACATTTCCTTTACTACCCTTGCTCAGAGCTTACACAGTAAGTAATACGGCTTCTTCAGGAGATGCTTCCTCCTTGTCATTGCTAATTACTTTGCCCCGAGAGTCAAGACTGATTCTCGTCATGGGGGGGTGAGACAGACTGACGAAATGCTGATGGATGGAGTTTTGCTTTGGTTTCGCTCAGCTTCCCCTGTTTTGTAGTGCCTCTAAGGCAGCCATGCCCACAACCTGGATCTTTCCTCATTGCAGAGTCTGCTTCCTACAGGGCACTCATGGAGATGGGAATGGGGATTTGAGGAAGGTTTAAACAACACCAGAGGTCACATTGCAATGGCAAAGGACCACAGTCTGGCCCTTTATTATTAGTTATTGCCAAAGCTCATGAAAACACTGGAGGAATTTGGCCTTGACCTGTCTCTTGCTCTGCACTGATGAGTGGAGCTGTAGTGGCACAGAAAGGGCAAGGAGAGGGCACACTCTCCTGTGGTAAAAGGATGCAAGTCACAGATCCTCTGTATGTCCAACAAGCCTGCACCTGCATCGGTCCCCCTGCTTTTGGCTGTGTCTGTCAAAGCATAAGCCCTCCTCACACCCTCCGCTTGCAGATGAAAGGATCATTCTCACCTTGGCGCTTTTTGTGCAGCTCTCAACTGAATGTCTGCCCATCTCATACACCTGAAGGACTCTCTCACCATCTCAGAAGTGTCACGGGGCATCTAGCAACATCTCTGACAGCAAGAAATTATTGGTGATTTCAGCTTAAAAAGCTGAGCGCTGAATCTGCGTAGAAAAGAAAAAAGGAAGGAAAGAAAATGCGTGCACACCCACACACACAAGCAAACTCCCATCGCTTTCTGAGAAAGCATTTTCTGTAACTATATCTGATCTGGAAGAAAAGCACATTTTTTCATATTTTAAAACTTACTCTCTTCACTTTGGCTCACTCCATGTTAAAGAGCCAAGAGGAACTCGGAGAAAGGACGTTAATTTGTTTTCCACCTTTCCCTAGGAGAATTCGAAGCCTGCAGCACTGATGAATGAGCGCTGTCTACCCACCTCCTACACTCATTCAGGCCAGTGACACATTTTTGGTTTTGGTTCCTCAGATCAGAAAACCTGATCGAGTCTTGAGGGAATCTCAGAACTGCTGTCTAAGTCGGTGCAGTCTTTTGCAGACTACCTTTCATTAGCCAGCTGGAAAAGAAAAACCCCTTTTATCAGATCCCTACAGACTAACTCATATTGCAAATTATTTGTTCTTACTACTTTGAGACGCTGTTTTTCAAGTGATGAATGAAGAAAGAGTATCCCTGGCTGCTGGTTTTGTTTTTATTAGTAGTATTATTATTTAACTCCTGATGATGAGTTTGTGCTCTTTAGAACTGTGGGAACGTTGCTTTCTTCTGCCTTTCCCCTAATGTTTTGCATAGGCATGGGACCCCAGATGCATTGCAGAGGTAGTATATCAGCTAGTTTGGGAATAGACATTTTGAACATTTTTGTAATTAAGCTAATTAGCTAGCAAATGGTTTGAGGCAAGGACCTTCTTTTACTTCTGCATACAGCACCGGGCGCAACAAGGTCCTG
Source organism: Crocodylus siamensis (assembly GCF_052110815.1). Classification (NCBI taxonomy): domain Eukaryota; kingdom Metazoa; phylum Chordata; order Crocodylia; family Crocodylidae; genus Crocodylus; species Crocodylus siamensis. Next base: position 8,717,928 of record NC_143409.1, on the reverse strand, counting down.
ATCCAAACTAGGACCTCACATCAGCATAAGCACTGCCACTACCACTAGTGTTACATCATATACAAAGGTATGTTTAAGGAGCGATTGTGCTCTGTTACATGATATACGAAGCAGCATACACTGCTCTTACATGGTATATGTTTAAGGATTAAAAAAGGAGGGTTTGTTTTGTTTTTGTTTTTTACTTATAGAGCATTTTTTAATTTCCTTTTTTTTTTTTTAAGAGTAACTGTTTCCCCTTTTAGTTGAAATTGCAGGAAACCTTCAATCCTTCCCAGTTATTCTGGAAAATAACCAGAATCAGGGTGCGGACAGCAGGTTGAAATTTCTAAGTTTGAAGGTGTCCAACCAACTTGCAGTAAAATTAAATTTAACAACTTAGTTTTGGGGGGAGTTTGGTTGGTTTGTTTGAGTTTTTTTAAACCAGCAGGTCAAATTTTTTTCAATAGTCAAAAAAAATGTAAAGTATCTCTAAAGCCTGATAAAGTTTTGAAATGTTTTAGCACAAGCCATTGTAAATCCTGTTTCTTTCTACTACTTTTTATCCGGTCTAGTTAAAAGATAAAATCTCATGAAAAATACACCAGAGAAAATTCCTGAGCTAGAAGAATTTGGGCATAATAAAATAAAATAGAAATTTTAAAAAAAAGAAATTAAAAAAGTGTTTTAAAAAATTTTTAAAAATAAAAAAAAATAATAATTTAAAAGATAAAAAATAAAAAACTTCTTTAAAAATGAAATTTTAAAAATGTAAATAAAAATAGTGAAGGAATGTACTTTGACCAGAAGATTCAATTTAGCACTCACATTTTTAATAGTTTTTAGTGGTACAGGTATTAAACTTCATCATTGTGACAAACCTTGGTTAACGTACTACCTACTGCCTGTTTTATGTGCCCACAGATTCTAAGAAGAAAATGCCAAGATCCACAAAAGAGAAATCTAATGGCCGAAAACCTCCTCAATCCTTTCATTACAGTTGAAGACAGGTTTTACCTGCTCCCACAAGAGCGCATGGGACTCGCTGACAAATCATGGGGATTCTCTAGGATCAGGAAATGGTCTCCTGCAACGAGGTCCTGGGCCTCCAAACCAGCTCTGCCCCTTGCAATGTTTAAATCTAGTCTTTGAAGCAGAGCCGCAGTACAGCCCCACTGCCATGGGCTTCTTTAGCCTTCATCAACCTCCGGGACCTCCTTTAAAGGAAGAGGGGCGCAAAGAGCAATAATGAAAGCCGGCAGCAGCAATGACAAGGGCGAGCTTAATCAGCTGTGACCTGAACCGACAGGAATTGCCATCTACCCCCAGAAAAAGACTCTCTCAGTCTTTTCAGGGTTTTCTGCATTTATCTGGAAAAATTAATGTGACAAACCAAGCCTCTCTGTGAGTGAAGTGAAGAACCCCTGGTTATAACCCAGGTGATATTTCTTCTGTGTAAGAGAAGTCTTAAAGGCTGGGAGTGCACCTTGCTATTTCCCTCGCTATTTAAATTAACGCAATTTATCATGAGGCTGATCATTTAAAACTAAGCCTTGAGCCATTAAAAAAGAATGGTTAGCAATAGCTGTGCCTTACACTAAGTAACAGCTAATTAATCCATTGCCACAATCACGCATTTACCCCAGCTTATGACTTACTCTGCTGACAGCACAGCAAATGCATACATTAAGTTAACCACTAGACAGAGCCCCCCCACACACACCCCTTCCCCCCCAACCCGCACACACACGCACGCACACACACACACTTTACATCACATCTCCCACACAAGAACAGAGATAACTCTGTGGCTCCAAAAATATTCCTGACAATACTTCCCTCCTTGGCTAAAGCTATGGTAATTGATCTGCTCTATTCTTTTTGTCCCTTTCTTCCTTTCTTGCATTTAAATATGTCCTTCATATTTCTGGAGGGGTTTTTTTGTCGTCCCCCCACCCTCCCTCCAGCCTCTATCTCTGCTGTTACATTTTTTTTTATCTCTCCTCTCTATTCCTCAAGTGTGAAAAGGGTGCTCTGTTCTCTAATATTCATTTCTCTTCTTTATTCTCCAAGTACTTTCGTTCCCATCTGTAACAGCCCCTAATATGCACCTCCATTCGATTTTACTTACCCAGCTTGAAACCCTCTCATTCTAATTACCTTTTCAGTTTCCTTCTATTTCTCCCTTGAGATGTCTCAATTAGTGTACTTTTTCTTACTGGCTGTCACCTCTGAGCTACAAGGTGGGTCTAACTCCAACTTAAACCATGCAGAAAATAAATGAGGAGCTGTTCTTGCAGGCCCTGCTGAAGGTGGTGTTACTTTACAAACTAGTGCACCTTTAATAGATGATAAATGGACAGAAAAGTGGCCTTGTTAATGCAGCAGCCCTTGATTTGGTTGGCATGCTGTGTCCTTTCATTACTCAAAAGATACAGGAAAGCCAAGCTATGCTAACTCCTGGGTGATGTACTTCCATACAATGAGAGTGAGTGGAGGCTAATTAACATAGTTCTGGTCAAAGCCTGAAATTAACTCTGGTCTTTAAAGACCGGGGCTAAAAATGCCATTTGTCTTGCATGTAATTACATTTACAGGTAATTTATACTAGCAGAAAAACAGTAAGCAAATGGATCTAGAGGTGGGGTTTCTCCCCTTTTTTCTTTTGCACGACTCTGAAGACCTGTTTTTATGTCAAAGACAACTGTTTAAAGATACAGGTGGCAATGTCATACTAACGTCCACACAGAGCTTTCAAGTCTTCTGCTCCATATTTACACAGTGAGAAAAAAGAGCATTGCCCCCAATCTTCCCCTTCAAGAGCAGTTAACCCGGTCCTTGGGCCCAGGGCTGACCTTGTGATGAAAGTCCTCAGCTGAGCTCTCCTACTAGAGGCCTGGGCTCTCTCGTAGGTGTAGCTGCTCGAAATTTAATCCATTTTGAGTTTTTAATTTTTTTTTTTCAGAATTTGATTTTTTTTCCAACAAAAAGCACACTGAAAATGCTCCTACTACCCTCTTCATACAAAGATATTCTGGCTTTCTGACGACCTGTGACAACCCCTTTTTACACTTGAACACACACATTCCAGTGTTCTTTTTTAAAAAAATGTATTTTAAATGTATTTACTGCTGGAAGAGTTGTGGGAGGTTGTTTCGTTTTGTTTGAGGGGGTTGCGGGGGAGGCGTCGGGCTGTGGTGGATTTCTGGACTCTGCGTCCTACATATTTATACCGCTCCCAAAACTGTAACACCTCAATATTCAATCAATTTTATTTGTGAAATCCCCCTGAGAAACAGGGAAGTGTCATTATCTCCATTTTACAGATGAGAACTGAGGCACAGAGGAGGTTAAGTAACCCTGTACAAACCACAGGGAAACAGGCATGGCCCACAAAGTTCTTCATAGTTCGCAGGACCTTGGAGACCACCACTATTGGCCCTGTGACCCCCTTCTACCCCCCCGCAACATCCCAGCATTATCAGCTACACCTCTCACCCCTGGAACTGGGACTGGACTCAATGGCTCAAGTGGCAACTAACCCTAAATGTACCGATTACCAAGCTCCATGATGAGCCACAAGACTGCACCTGCTCACTACATGGCTGTCAGCCTGTCTGAGGATTGCCTGCATTGATCCCCTATCCCTGGAAAAGTCAACAGGGTCCTTAATTTTTAACTGCGCATGGAAACACGGCACCTAGGCCCAACCGTACAATCATTTGGGGACCACTTTGGCGCTTAACGAAATCAGTAGGACTATTTAAAGTGAGTCAGACTACTTCCATAGACTAGCAGCGGTGGAGTGGATATAAGCCTCCCTCTTCCTCCAACTCCATGGGCCTCAGCTCCTGTAAATTGATAATGGTGCCCTGGCACTGCCCTCAAGACCAGAGTTTTTATCAGTCCAGAGCAGCAGCTAGGGGCAGCCTCAAAGCCTCCTCCTTGTTTCACATCAGGGTTTGATGGTCACGAAGGGGGTGAGTAGAGCTATTTTCCTTAGCAGCATGGCTAAATCCTCTGCCACCGTGGCTCAGATGCACACTAGCAGGACCCTGGCATAAATGCTGTAGCATGATCTATGACAATGCTCAGGAAACTCAGGAGGGTCAGGCTAGGGACCCGCTGAAGTCCCTTTTGATCTTGTCAATAAAGGTGAGCTACTCTTATTGATGCCTAGCAACGCCTCAGTGTAGAGGATGCTTCTAGCAGGTGCCTCAGCACTTAGCAGGATCAAGCCCAGTCATACTGCATTTTTTCGCATTTGAGTGAAGGAGCTCGTCTCCTTTATGGAAACACTGTTCATTCAGAGGGAGCCAATTTGCTCGAACCACTATCCTCCTTTGGTTTCTCGTTTGAGATCCGCTGTGTCTCTGTAAAGGCTGCACAGCACTAGCACAGCCAAGTCTGAAGTGTGTTCTTCATGGCAGCTCCAAATGCTTACAGTTTATGTAAAGCCGTGGAGCCAGCATGATAAGATCTAATTACCAGGCGAATTAGGAAAAAAACAGCTGCAAGGTTTGCAGAACTGTCTGCAAGTGCCAAGTTAATGGCCACAATTGATAGAGTTATTGCCCAGGCATCCCGAGGGCACAAACTGCATCAGTTGAGTCCTAACCAAAATCACTGTCAACAGTTGTTGTTTCCTCCATTCCGCTAAATGAAAAGAGCATGAAAATGATCCTACAAACAACCATTTAATATTCTCATGCACATGAACTGCAATTATCAGCAGCAGCAACAACAAACCCGGCTGTAATGTGTTCATGGTTAATCAATTCAATTGATCACTGTTTATTAAATAAAAACCTGCTTTCTAAACAGCGCCTTCCCAGTGTGTTGTTGGGCTTGGTTTTGTTTTTCAACATGCTGCTCAAAAAATCAGGAGACTAATTAGAGCTTTTGATTTAAATCTAAGCTAAGGGAAATGCTAGCAACTTCAAGTGCATTTAAGAAAGCATTAGCTCAAGAGAGGTTTGAGTAAGATTAGCACTTCCCTGGAAAGGCTGCATGGAAGATGATTCATTCCTATGTTAAAGGCTTTTTACAGCCCATGTTAGCAACAGCCGCTTATTTATCTGAATAAGAGGCAGTTGTGACCAGGTCAGCTCAGGATATCAGGAAGTGAGCCACTGATAATGCAGATTATGGAGCATGCTTTAGTGACATCAGTGCTGTTAAATTGATCAGCCTCGTTCTGCACCTTTAGAAACCAGATTGGAAATCAATGAATCTCAGGCTGGAAAGGTGCCGGAGATAACTGACCATAGAGGATTTTTGTTATCTCCCTACAAGGAATAATGATTGGACACAAACTTGAATGCTTTAAATGCAAGAAGAGTATACCCTGCCAGTTCAATAAGAGATTGATACCACCCTAGGAAGAACCTGAGCAAAGTCCCCAATCCCTGTGTGACCAATGAACTTGAATCCTACACCCCTGCTATGCAAGAACCAGCCTGCCCTATCCCGTTCCAAATGACAAGCATTTCTGATTCACAAGATAGCTTCTTGGGATTGAACTGAGACTAATGATCTCATGTCATTTATGAGCTATGGTGGGTTTGAACCCATGCTTCCAGCAGGGAAAATCAAGGCATTTCCAGTAGGTTAGCTGGTTTCAATAGAAAAGTCAAAACTGATGTCCTGTGACCCTCAGCTGTACAAAAACTAGAGATTCTCAGTTTTTCCAATTATTTCTGACTCACTGTGTTGAGAGGTTTGTACTGTTCTGGATAGTACAGGAGGGGACAAGTGAAGAACAAGCCCATCTCACTGGAGACTCCCCCAGCAAAATGCAGTCACTAATGACTAAGCTCCATAGTGCATAAGGAAAAGGGCATATTCCCAGTCCCACAAAAAAGCACAAGGTTTCCACAGAAACAAAAAAAAAGTTTGTAAACAGTACTCTTCAAAAATATGGTTTTTTTCCAGCAAGCCAAACCCAAAAAACAAGGGAAAAATTGTTTTGGGTCACCCCAAATGAAACTCTACACTTTGATTTTGGCCGTCTCTGATCCTTTTTATTTTTTTTTAATATAGGGATATTTAAAAATGAAAGCTCCTTTCAAAATGAAAAATCAAAATGTCTCATTAGAGAAATGCTGGAAGAAACTGTGTCATCCCCTTTCAATTTTTTTTTTTTTTTGGGGGGGGGGTGTTCATCTGACATTTTTTTTGCCCAATTTGCCACAAATTGACAAATGGTACCAGTCAACCCAAAGCTGCGTTTTGCAAGGAATAAACTATCTACCCAAAAAACTTCATGCAGCTCTACTTAAAGAATCCAAATAGGGGTTAGAGAGGTACTTCAGTGGATTTTAAAAATAGGGACGGGAATCCTTTGTGACTTGCTAGACTGAAGGAGTCCAATGATGTATTATAAAGAGCAAAACTTTTCACCTGCGTGTGACAGATGGGCTGCATGGCCAACTGCCTCTCAAAGCAATAATATCAAAATGAGCTGGGCTGAAAGCTGCAACTGTAGTGACAACCTCTCTAGGTTGACCTGTGCGAGAGAAAAGGTAAAATTAGAGAATAAAAGTATGATCTTTTCCTTGCAGGTTCCTTAGCCAGTGAGTTTAGTACACAGATGTCTGGTGACTGTGTTAAAGGCATTGGTACCCCCAGGCTCGTCAAATAGCATCAACTAAATTAATTCCTGACAATTCTGACAATATAACAGACAGTTGCTTCTAGGAGAGAGAAAGAGAGATGCGGGCGGATACAAGGCACGGAGGTGCCAGGAAAATGCTGTCCAGAACGACATGCTGGAGGTCTGCTAAGATTTCACGAGTCTGTGCCTGAAGTATTTGGCTCAGGCTGGGTACTTTATGAATCACGTCATCTAAATTTTGGGGGGGAAGGAAATGGATACCGTGAAGTTGGGACAGGAGCAATAATGCACTGAAGCAGCTAATAACTGGGTACAAATTTTCCCTGTAGCTCAGCAATTGGTATGTATTTGCAGCAGCTGACCTTCCTAAGGCCCCTGCAATGACAAGCTCCCATCTCTGGTCACAGAGTGACCTCTAGTGTTAAAAAGAATGGTACGATGCCTCCGTCTGCCTGGAGAACGGACCAGAGCATTGCTGTCCTTCCTATCAAGCACTTCACAGCCCCATGCTGTTGCTTTTTTACTTGACAGCAAAAAAAAACTTCCAGCCCAAAGATCATGATCAAAGCACTGACACCGCTGAAAGAGCCTTGCTGCAAAAGGAAAGCTCTGTGGAGTGAGTGGGGATTCTCACCAACAATATTTGCACTTCGGTTTAGGCAGATTAGTTCTGAAAAAGGAGCTCTCGGGGTGATCCAGGGAGAGAGGTCAGTCTGGTAGCTGCAGCATGCGAGTCAGGCAGCCTGAGGCTTGTTCTTTACCAAGTGTAAACTGGCAGAGCTCCACTGACCTCGGTGGAGCCCTGTCTATTTAAACCAGCTTACAATATAGCCCCTGGGCTCTCACTCCAGCTCTTGAAGTGGTTTTGCAACCCCTGAACATCCCACCATAGGTGGCTTAAGTGAAGCCTCCCCTCCCCCTCCCCTACATTTAGGTGACACTTAAAACCAAGGAACTTATCTCCTGCTTGTCTTCATTTTGCTCCAGTTTTCAAATGAGATCAGTAATCATTATCACTACCTGCCTCGGCGCTTGTTGTCTTAATTAAGGAATACTTGTAAAGAGCTTTGAGAGTCAGGCACTGCAGAGAGAGTTAGGAGGGGAGTGCAAATGAAAGCACCTGAGCCAGCTCCAACCGGGACTTGAATCTGTGTTTCTAAATAGTCTAGGGGTGTCCAAGCAGATAAATAGACTTGACACTTGATTTCAAGCACGATTCAGTGTCATCCTCTAGTCTAACCCTTCTTTCCAGTCCCGTTCTGCAAACCCAAGACACGCAGGTAAGTTTAGATGAGTTCTGGAGGAGCCTCAGGTTTGCAGGCATTTATTCAAATCAAATCAACCCTTCCCAAACCTGTTAAGGTAAATGCATCACTACTTTGCTGCGAGGCGATGCATGCCAAAGGTGAACATCAATCGTCAGACACCTCTCAATTGTTTCTCTTGCCAGAAACACTTGCTTTTTTTCCCACAGCCTCCTTGGAAATCAGGGCAGCAGTCCAAATGAGGGGAGAGAGAAATAGTACCGAGCGCCAAACCGTGCATTTTGCTGGCATCGCTCCTGGTAGCGATCGCTCATTAATGACGCCAATGGCCATCCATGTAGGGTGTCCTCGGGGAGGGGAAGGGATTCTGAAATCTGCATGGTCCAGCTGGCCAGCTCTGCACCTCCAAAGAATTCACTTTAAACCCAGTTGCAGCTCACGCGTGAAAATGAGGTCAGGAGTCTCATCTGTGTATAGCCCGTGTTCCTAGCGATATCGTTTTTTGGGATTTCCCAAGGAGAGCATTAAAATGATTCAGCTCTAACCAATCCGAAAGGCCCTGCCAATTGAAAATGAGGTCACACCTCCAGATTGTTGCAAAAAGGTTACAAATTTATCCAGACTGATGGCCTTCACCTCGGTTCCTAAGTCTGCTGGAGTTTGAAACCTTCACTTCACAAGGGCAGGTTTCTCATTCAGTCTCCTGAGAGCTGGTGCCTCCAATGGCCCACGGTGCGTGCCATGAGCCAGATCTGGCCTGTAGCACCATGCCATCCACAGTAGCATCACCCTCTGGATGCCAAATTTGTGGACCCATTGGGAGCCCCAGGCTCGGTGTGCTGAATCCAGTACCCAGTCCCACTGTGCAGGGCCGGCCAGGGCAGTGCAATCTCAGAATTAAAATATATTCATGTTTAAAAAAAAACAAAACTTAAAGGTGGGGGAACAAATGCATAGAAATGGAAGGATCAGCGATCATGTAAAGAAGCCCAAGGACAGCAGGAGGCAGGAGAAGGGAAACTAGAGATCTATGAAGCGACTGGAAGTTCAGGGGAGAAGTAAGATAATTCTACATCTAAAATACTAGCTGAACCATGAGTCCTGAATCACAACGAATTTTAATAATTGCATGTGCTTCTAAAACATCCATCACCGGGGCATTTGGGCAGCAGCTTGGCTGTCTGCCAAGCTGTTTAATTAGTAGGGTTAGTCAAAGTTTTTGCAAGCATTTGTTGGTGCAAAATGCTGACTGCTGAAATGGAAACTGTTTATGGAAATGTGCCAGATTCAACTAGACTTGGGTGAAACCCCACCCAGATCTGTACTGGTCAAAATTTCTGGACAAAACCAGAGACAACTCTCATCATGCCAATCCTCCGAGATAACCCATAACCACAGGGTTAGGACACGGATCATCCTACATCCTGCTTCATTTCATTCTCCAATTTCCGCTCCTCCTTCCATTCATAGCTCCCCTGCTACTTCCCAAAGGCATCCCCTGTATGCACCTTCCTCCCACGGACTGTGCCGCACACATTGCTTTTTATTGCAACCTTTTGGTGCTGTAACACATTCCTAACATGAGCCTGGCCAAACTACCAAAATCTTCTCTCTTGCCACCATTTTTGGCTACACCATAGCAAACTGATTGACTAGGCACAAATCGGAGATCTTTCGGCCATAGCACCACCAGGTAACCACAGGTAGCCACCAAGGTGACTAGGGGTGGATCTTCAAGGTAGTCCCATCCCATTATATGCACCTAAAGGTACATAGACATACTTCTCCTATCCATTCAGAAGACACACTGGCAGTGCTATCACAGAATATTGGATTTTCCTAGGGAGGTGCCAGAAAGTTTAATATGTTTCTTGTTTGTTTCTATTTGGGGTTTCAATCCTGGCTCTGCCATTCCTGGTGCCACTGGATCTCCTGGATGACCAGAGGCAACTCACATCACTGCTCTGTGCCTCGGCTTCCTCCTAATTAAAATGGGAATAATGGTACTGAGCTGTTTTACTGCGCAAAGCCCTTTGAGATAACGCGAGTGAAAAATGCTATGTAAAAAAATCTGAACCTTTTCCCTCTCTCCAAAATACATTTTAAAGTAATCCCAGAAAAAAGCCTCAGTGTTTCAGTTGCAACAAATATGACAGCTAAATGCTGTTCATTTAGACTCCATTAATCATTCTTAATCTTATGTAATCCAAAGGTTAGCTATCAGAGGTTTCCTTGTCTGGAAATAAATCCCTTTTTAACATTCTCCAAACTGTTTGTTTAATTTTTCATGTCAATAACATATAACAGTTCAGCGGATGTGGTACAGACAGTGTGCCGGATATATTATTGAAACTATTAACTGCAAGTGTAGTGCAATATTTTATATAAGAAGTGTTTATAAGAATTTAGTATCTCTATGTGCTCACTGTTAACTACAAATAAGAACCAGTCCACCATCACTAGCTTAAAAGTAATCATGGACTTGACTTGGTTTAAAGCTGAATGTAAATCTAGTGCCTTTGGCACTCTTTCAGCAACTTCATGATTAATTTTCAGCAGAATCAATGAGATCTCTCCCAGGCTTATAATAGGTGTGGGCTTTTGTACCTTGTTGAACTGGGACGTTTATTTTGTTGGCGTTATTCTGCAGTTTTTTTGTTTCCTCAATGACACGTCATGCAAATGCTTTGGACAAAACTTATATTGAGCGGGGACAGTAAATAATGGGGGTATTTGTCCTGTGATATCTTTACCTAATTCTGAGCTAACGCAGTTTTGCCATTGCATCATGATAATTACTTCACAGGATGCCTCTTTAGCCTTTCCAGCTCCTCTTTTCTTTTAGTTACTTGCTTTTTCTTTTTTTTACTCACCCTTATTGGTAAACAAAATGAAGATCATCATCATAGATTTTGAGTGACAGCCTACTTTATTCAACTACTAAGCTTTTGCTTTCCCCAGAGACTCTTGAGGTCATGTTCTCTATCTCTTCCCATAGCTCACATGGACCAAGGCAACTTGCATAATTTGTTATGATGCATTAAATAAAATATTTTTAAAAAGAAACAGGATACAATGTCACATCTCCACTGAGGAACTAAAGAGACAGGTGCTTATAAGGCCACCAGTAACTGAGATAATGGCTTTTCCAGCTGAAATGAAGATATGAACTAGTATGGCATGAACTGCAGCACTGGCATTCTTTGTAGGCCATGTTTGTTGCTTATCACATTACCAATGAACAGAAATAGCCAAGTGGATCAGTAGGTTACATCAGCACAAGGGGCCTGGGTCTGTGGAGGCTTTGGAGCCTTCCTTCGGCAGCTTGGGTGGACAGGAAGCTGTTGGTCAGGGAAGAACCACTGGTCACCCTTACCCAAAACCCAGTTAATTCTGGTAAATCATCTCTGACTCAAAAATGCCACAGAAGGAGACCTTCCTCACCGGCTGGAGAGAAAGAAGTTCTAGTAACAAACTCTTGCATGGAACGGGATGATCCAGGATAAGGAAATGGCAGCCCAGAATATATGTGGGTTGTGTTTCCTTCCCCAGTCTGCCACTGAAGTCATTAGAAGTGTTTCCATTGACTTTGGTGCGACTGGATTAGACACTGAATAGACAGCAGGGCAGGCAGACTCATTTCTAGCATAACTCAAATGGAATTGGGTTCTAGAGATAATGAGACTTTGGGTTGGGTTGGGTTGGGTTGGGTTGGGTTTTAGAAGCAGTGAGACTCTGAAGCATCTCCTGTGTGGGCCAGCCTATGGCTTTTCTCAACACCTCCAGGTCTGAGTGGCCACAGCCTCCCCCGCCTATTGGTAGCATATCCTGGTAGCACATCCTGCTCGAGTGGGCGAGCAGGATATGCTACCAGTATCCTGACCAGAGTACTCTGCTGCCATGGTGTAGATGAACTCACTTTTCCTTCTTCTGAAAGCAATGCAAGGAACTGCAGAAGAGTTCTGCTGAAGTCCATCTCACTGGAGACTTTGTTATTCACAGATTTTCCAAGAATCTACATCTTTTATAACTGCTTGGAAAAAATAATAATACTAGACATTCAAAATCCAGACCCAGAACCAGGTCCAGATTAGGCAAACTGACCAAAAACCCAGTGACGAGCAGCCCCACACACTGAGTCGTTTGAATCTTGATCTGAATTTTCCAGCTGAAAAAAAATCAACCTAGTTTTCTTTTTTCATTGCTGCATGTATTTGTCCCTTGTAGAGGCAAAATTCTGCATAGAGCCCAATTTCTGTATCTTGCTAGGTTTGCTGATATGTTGGTCTAGAATATTTTATCAAGATGTTTTATGCCACAACAAAGTAGTCCTGTATGGTATTGCTGAGAGGCAAAATTGCTGAAGAAATTTAAGAAGGTGTATGCTCCTTGCCACAGTGTACCCCAAGGGGGAGAAAAAAGATGTGTGTTCTACTCGGGCAAGATGAAACACAGTAGGCATCAGCTTCCTTCTGCATTGCTTGAATATCACAAACACTAGCAGGACAGGAGTGCAGCAGTGTCAGGAACACCTCCGCTCTTTGTCTTCATTAGCTTATATTTTTGGTTGCATGATCCCAGAGGTATGCTGTGAAAAGGAATGTGCAAGCTTGAAAGGGCTCAGCTGGAACTGCAACCCAGTTCTTCCATAAAATGACTCAATTTGCTTTAAATAAAATAAACCCTTTGTAGCTGCAAGCACTGAGTGGCTTGCAGTTTTCCCTGCCTCCAGATTAATACAGTGAAGTTGAAACAATGGTAGAATACACAGCAGGATATTAAGGAGGTGCTGAATCCAAATTGGTCTTCACCTCTAAGGTTGTTGGTTAGTGGAAAAGAGGAACTGGGAATTAGTCAGGGAAGACAGAAAAAAAAAATGAAAACCTCTCAGTAAAGCTCTTTACACAGATGTTTGTTGGTCCCAGACAAAACAGAAGACCTGGGAAAATGATTAGAGAAGTCCACAGACATAAAAACCAGGTGTAGAGCTGAATTTCAATGGCCCTCAATCATCAGAAGTGTCTACTTACTTATACAGTTCGCTTCAGAAATAGAAGCTGGCTGCCAAACACTGTTTCCAATCTTAGTTCAGATTCTAAAGCCATCTAAAAGTTCAAGGCTACTGGCACTATGACCACTTCTAGTATCAATGTCTCTGGTACAAAATCAAGGAGGCAGCAGGAATATTTCAGAGATGTGAAAGAGGCTCCACAAACTGCCCCCATGCCAAGTGAAATTAGGAGCCTGAGTGAGTAAAACCTAAAGCATAATTTAGTCGATGCACTCCACTTCTTTTTCCATTCATAGATTTATCTTATGCAATTCACTTGTTATTTTAAAATGTTGCTAGGTACCTTCAACTGTTTGCTGTGAGTATTCAGCGTTCGAAATCTGGTTGGTTGGCCAGGCTTAGTTGTATGTGTCACTTGGTATGTCTACTTGGATCGCTGGGTGACTGATTCCTAAAATCATTTTCTGGTATAAATATTTGTCGTTCAGAATTGTCTTCCTCTGAGTATTCTTGAATATTTGCTATTTTCATGAATGTTACCACCAAGAAGCTGTTCATTTGAGCACCTATAAAAAACTAATCCAACCAGGCTCATTCAGGCAGAAGCAGAACAAATATGTTTAGCAATCCAAATAGTTGCAGAAACATTCTTTGTGAATATTATCCAGTTCTCTGGATAAAGCTTTAAATCTTTTTAAGAGATGTTAAGGTGAAGGAACATCAGTCTGCACCCATGTTAACGTGACAGCACTGCAACACCACATCCAGTCAACTCCACAGTAGTGGCGAGCACTCTAGTCATCAGCGGCTAGAAACCTGGGGACTTGGGGAACGTCACACATCAGGGAAGGAGGAATGGAAGATACGTATCTCCTGCCATTTAATTAAAAGAGCTGCAGCTTCATGCACCTCTGCAATAGATCAACCAACACAGGAATGAGAGCCCTTAAAATTTTTCCAGTATAACAATATCCTGTCACTCTCTGTCCATCCTTCGCAACAGAGTAAAACGTATCAACACCCCAACCAGCTTATCTCCCAGAGAATCACTAGAGGTAGAGTAGAAGGGAAAATGGAGACATGGGAAGGTATATGTGCAGCTCCTAGCATGCAGAAAGAACCTGGGACACCTGAGTAGGCAAACACAGAGCCCCAGCCAGGGAGGACGACCTGAGGGAGAGCTCAGGCAGCTTCTCATATAGAGGGGGATGATACAAAGCACGTGTAGGAGGAGTAGGGAAGAATGCAAGAAGCTCCGCGCCTGTAAAATGAGCTTGCCTAGAGAAGCCACGAGGTATGGCAAACCCTGGTAGGAAACAGAATCACAGAGAAGTAAGGCTGGAAGGGACCTGCAGAGGTCAACTAGTCCAACCCCTGCTCAAGGCAGGATCAGCCTGTCCAAACCATCCCATGCAATCAATCATCTAAACTCTACATAGGACTACCGGCACCCCAACACAACACAGACCCAATACCCTAACCTGCCACAGGTCAAGCTGGGGAACCACGGCAGCCAACATCGTGTTTCTATGAAGTGCCGTCAGTATACGCTCAAGAGATCCTGGGTAGAGGACCATGCCTCCCTGCTACAGAGGAAGGCAAAAACCACCATAGTTCGTACCTATCTTGCCATAGAATAAAATTCCTTCCTGACTCCACATATGGTGATCAGTCTGACCCTGAGCAGAGGGGCAAGACTGTCTAGCCAGGAACCTCTAGCTTTGGTCCCAGCACACACCAGTCAAAGTCCACAGCCTTGCATGCAGTGCCTCTGAAGAAGGCTAAAAACACCCTGACACATGTAGCAGAAAAGGTGAAGGCAGGGCAACCAGCAAAGCTCAGAAGCATGGGAAATACCCATGGTAGAAAATAGGTATAACTAGGATCATCCCTGACCAGTGACTGTCCAGCCTCTCCTTGAACAGCTCCAGTGACGGAGAGTCCAGAAATCCCTTAAGCAGTCTATTGTATTGCCTTACTATTCTCACAGCAAAGAAGTTTTTCCAGATCTCCAGTCTAAATCTACTCTGCCGCAACTTCAAGCCATTGATCTGTGTCCTCCTCTCTGAAGCAAGAGCTAAAAGGTGCTTTCCCTCTTCTTTTTGGCACCCTTCAAGTATTTGAAGACTGCCTTCATGTTCCTTCTAAGGCACCTTTTCCACAAGCTGAACATGCTGAGCTCCTTCAGCCTCTCCTCATGTAACTTGCCTTCCATGCCCTTGATCTTCTTTGCTGCCTACCTCTGGACCATCTCTAAGCATTCCCTTCATCCACCCAAGTAGTTACTTTGTCAAAGAAGGAGATCAAGTTCATTTGACACAATTTGTTTTTCCTAAATCCATACTGGCTGCTTCAAATTAGGCTTTTCTCTTCCAGATGCTTACAAATGACCTTTCTTAGGATGTGCTCCAGTAACTGGGCGGAGGAGAATCGGATGGTGTTCAACACCAAAAAATGCAACGTTCTCCACCTTGGGAGGAAAAACCTGCAGCATGCTTATAGGCTGAGCAGTGCTACGCTGGTAAGACCTACAGATGAAAGGGACTTGGGGGTCATGACTGATGACCCCCAATGCGATCCTGCAGCTAGTAAAGCGACCAAAACACTGGCGTGCATCCATAGATGCTTCTCAAGCAAATCCCAGGACGTCATTCTCCCCTCGTACTTGGCCTTGGTGAGGCTGCAGCTGGAGTACCATGTCCAGTTCAGGGCTCCACAATTCAAAAGGATGTGGAGAAGCTTGAGAGAGTGCAGAGGAGAGCCATGCATATGATCAGAGGTCAAGAAAACAGACCTCATGATGAGAGGCTGAGAGCCAAGGGGCTATTCAGCCTGGAAAAGCTCAGGTTCAGGGGTGATCTGGTGGCCACCTATAAGTTTATCGGGGTGCTCATCAGGATCTGGGGGAACACTTCTTCACCAGAGCACCCCAAGGGATGACAAGATTGAATGGTTACAAACTCTGCCACCACCGATTCAGGCTGGACATAAGGAAGAACTTCTTTACTGTCCGAGCCCCCAAGGTCTGGAATAGACTGCCGCCAGAGGCGGTTCAAGCACCCACTTTGAATGCCTTCAAGACACATTTGGATGCTTACCTTGCTGCGATCCTATGACCCCAGCTGACTTCCTGCCCTTGGGGCAGGGGGCTGGACTTGACGATCCTCCAGGGTCCCTTCCAGCCTGAATGTCTATGAAATATCTATGAAATAACTTCCCAGATACTGAAGTAAGGCTAACTAATCTGTAGTTCCCCGAGTCCTCCTTTTTTTGCCTTTTTTTAATGAGGGGTGCTATGCTGGCCCTTTTCCAGTCCTCTGGTACCTGGCTTGTCTCCCACAACTTCATGACAATTATTGCCAAGGGCTCCAAAGACCTCCTCTGCCAGTTTCTCCAGTCCCCTGGGATGAAGTTTATCCGGGCCTGCTGACTTGAATTCATTCAGACCCAACAAAAGCTCTCTCTCTAATCATCTCTTTTGTTATCTCGTCTCTCAGATTGCCCCCTTCATTACCCAGACAATCCTTATCAGGTGCCTGGCTGTGGCTTAATTTTTTTTGTGAGGACCGATGCAAAGTAGCTGTTGAATAGATCTGCCTTTTTTGCATCTGCGGTTAGGAGTACCCCCTGGCTTGTTAACAGTGGGCCTACAACTTCCTTGGTCCTTCTTTTCTGGGAAACATGCTAATAAAACCCCTTCTTGTTGCCCTTAACCTCCTTTGCCAGGTGCAGCTCGTTCTTTATCTCTGCCTTCCTGATTTTGTCCCTGCTATTTCTTAGCATGTTTCCTTGGTGACCTGCCCATTCTTCCATTGCTTTCTTTTTGCATTTGAGGCATTTTGGAAGCTCCTTAAGCAGCCGTATTGGTCTCTTGCCATTCTTCTTGTGCTTCCATCATGTTGGGACAGTTTCTTATTGGCTTTCCAATACCATGCCCTTTAGATGCTCTGAGCCCTCCTGGGCACTTCTATCTTTCTGTGTGTTCTCCCATGACACCATACCTATTCACTCCTTGAGTCAGAAATGATCCACCTTTTTGAAATCTAGCATCCTAGATTACGCAGTCACTGGCTCACGTCACGTACTGCGCCCCTGGCTCTGGGCTGCCCTCGGCATAATTCAGGCAGCTCTAACTTTGGCATTCTCTCCAGAGCTATACATATCTTACTGTAAAAACCAGAACAGCTATCATTCTGCTCCCTTCCCCCAACTTCCCTTTTGCTATAGCTGGCCAAGTGATGTTCCTGAGCCTGAAGACATCCTTCCTCAGCCACTTGCAAGCTGCTTCTGGTCATCTTGGAACCGTTTCCCCACTTCCAGACTAAATCATCTCCTCTAAATGAATTTCCAGGGGCTTATGATCCCACTCATCAATGCCTAACCCGAATGGGGTTGTATGTAAACCCTACTTTCAGACCTGCTTGTCTAAACTTCACTGGAGCGGGGGAGCATTTGGGAGCTGGAGCAGACCACAGAATCCCAGCAACTGTTTAAAATCCATTTCTTGGCTTCCTTGAGCCATCTCTGCACTGGAAAGTTTTTCCTTTTGAACATTCATCATCTTACAGCTGCCAACATCGCTGTGTGTTGCTGCAGCACATCTATGCCGGCATCTTGCCTGGGAATAGGCACCGTAGCAAAGGCTTGTGTTTCTTGGGGAAAGTAATCTCATTCAGGTTACAGAGAAGCTGCATTTTGCCACCAGACATCCACTTTGTGCAGGGATATATGCAAGCCTATGGTGGCAAAAGGCAACACCTGTTAACAAAGAGTCACAGTTTGGACTGTAGGGAAGTGTACCTTTCAGAGGCTTTCAGAGAACCGTTGTGTTGTATTTAGACTCATGCTAAAATTCTGCTGAATAGTTAGAACTCAGCCCTGGACAAAGACGACTTTGTCAGATTCCCCTTGACACTGAGTGATTTATTTAAGAAGCACCAAGAGAAAAATGATCTTCGAAAGTGTCCTGAGCAGTTATAAGTCCAAGTGCAGCTGAAATGCTCTGTAACCGTGGAGAATGACTGATGGGGATTTGAATGGATTTACTCTGAATCTGTAAGAAATGGGAGCCAGCAGAAGGCAAGATGCCCTCAGAAAGCAGCTGTATCTATAACAGCTGGTTCTTAAGTACTTAATATTTAGAGTAGGTTTCACTAAGCTAAGGCAGAGAAGGCCAGCTATTAAGAAGTATTGAAGAAGTGCTGCCACTCCACATCACAATAAAATAGACAAAAGACATGTTTTTAAACAGACAGGGTCAGAAAGGGTAAAAGCACAGCAGAGTTTGTAACTGAAGTAAGGCTATGGAGCCAATGTGGCAATTTGGAGGAGTCGAATCCCCAAGAGGTGACCAGTGGGACCTGGCACAAAAACTCAGAAAGCAACTACCGGAAAACCCAGAATGAATCCTTGCCAAAACAATTAGTATTTGCCAAGCAAAGAAATTCATTCCCTCCAGCCCCAAACTGAAGCTGATGGAAGGTGACCTGGAACCTGTTGCATTAGACACAGACTCAGGACACACTAAGGGTAGCTATCTAGGGTGAAGCAGATCTTGCCAGACTCCCTAATGCAGACACCTTTCTGAACACGTCAACTAGGGTAGCGTCAGAGTGCTGTTGTAGCTGGGATGGTCCAGGATTTATGGGAGAGGCACAGGATTTTTTGGCTCATATCTTTTACTGGACCAACTTCACAGTCAGGATAAAGTTAGACGAGCTTTCAAATGTAAGGAATTCTTCATCAGGTCGGGCAACTAAGCTGTTCTGATCTCACAACATAAACTTTAGCTGAACTTCTTCCCTAAATACAATCTCACTTTAGTTCGAGCCCTGATATCCTGCCTTGGCAGAGCGAACTGATTCAGCAATAGCTGCTTTGAGTTCCACGCAGTGCTCAAGCAGGAGGACTCCATGGGGAAAATCTACTGCCCCGTTTTTGATCCTTTAACTTATAAGCAGGGAAAGGACAGAAAGGAAGGGTGCACCCATTTTTAAATGGTTATTTATGCCCTGGGCAGGCCTGAGGCTGAGAGGCCTCCAATTTCCCTGTTCAGTAACCACTTCAGCATCTTTATCGCAACCAGGGCAAAGGATTCTGGGGCACCTTTAAAGAAGTCAATAACTGAGCAGAGTCTGGGGAAGGCCCATGGGTCAGGGAAGACAGGGTAATTGCAGACCCTTGGTGGGCAAAATGTAGCCCGTGGGGCCGGATGCAGTCTGCCAGGCCATTCTGTCCAGCCTGCGGGGCCCCTAAAAAATTTAGAAAATAAATATTTATCTGCCCCTGGCTAACTGTCATGAAGCCCTCGATGGCTTGCCAAAACTCAGTAAGTGGCCCTCCACCCAAAATAATTGCCCACCCCTGTTGTAGACTGAACATCTATGCTGCTCCCTCTCCTGGAAATTTTCCACCGCTACAAATGAGTATCTATACACAGCCAAAGATAGAGCACTGGATGGAAGATGGAATAGCAGCTCGCAGTCTAAGAAAATAATCTGAATTCCTCGAGCATTAATAATGTCTCCATAAAAGTTCAGTAAAACATTTGGAGCTCAGTCTTTCTTGAACCACCGAAATCAGGATATTCACAAAAGATAGCAGAGCAGGTGTGTTAAATTGAGAAAAGAAGGGCAACAATATCAGAGAGCCAAATTTATACCATTTATATAGGAAGATATAAGTCCTATCTTCCTACCCCAGGCTACCCTCACCCCCAAACATTTTGGGGGTATTAACCTGTGAGAGCACTGGCAACACCTTTACCTTCCTTGGGTTCTCCTGGTATCATAGCTTCATCCCCATCCCCATCTCACACTGTCCATTTTGGAAACTGCGCTAGCTTCTTCAGCTTCCACTGCCACAAATGAGGTTGTCAATGCTGTAGTGACCCACACTGGATTTTGGGACCTCACACCTCAGTTACTATTACAGCCCTGGGCTGAATCTAGCTCAGAGTCTGGAGGTTTGATTACAAGAGTGGCAGCATAGAAGTGTTAACTTGTCATCAGGTCTCTTTGTTCTCTGGTGGACTTGGATAAGATCTTTAACCGCCCTGAACCTCAATTTCCCTATCTGTGGCATGGGTGTAACTTTATTTACCTACCCCACTGGGAGAGGGAAAGGGCCTCTGAGATTAATTATTTACTGTCTGAGCAATACTTTAAATATTAAGAGTACTCAGCAACACTATTAGAAGCCAATTTCTTTTTTACAACAGAATAGCATTAGCTATTGACCTAAACACAACCCCTTTTTACTGCATACCAGCCTTGACTCTATCAATGTCAGGGTTTGCTGCAGAAACATATAACTGGTAGGGCAATTCCTAGAACAAATTATACCACATCCACATAGACAGAAGACATCCCTAGGAGGGATTTAGGTTACATAACAAATTCACACAGTGAGTGAGTGAGTGTGTGTGTGTGTGTGCGCGTGCATGTGTGCGTGCGTGCGTGTGTGCGAGAGAGAGAGAGAGAGTCTGTATACAGACAGAAACAATGCTCCCACAGAAACCTGTAGACATCATTAATATGAAGGCCAGTATTCTGCATGCATTATTCCTGAAATTTCTACAACTACAACATTGAATTATTTAACATTGGCCTGGAGAGGTAGGCGTGCAGATGAAAAGTGGGGGGGAAATACCTGTATTTGAGCAAATCAGATTTTGTTTCGTACTCAATTGCTCACAAAGAAAGTTTATAACCCTGGTCTGACCTTACCCAGAGCTGCAATTTTCCATCTCGCAGGGCGACAAAACTAAGTTGAAACATACATCTGAATACACTGACAGCAGTTTGACCCTGGCTTTAGTTAAACTGATTTTTATATCTAAAGACAACAATCATTTTCTATGTCGTCAGCGGTAATGTGGCGGGACAACTGTGAGAGAAATGTCACAACACGGGGTGCTATGGACTGGAAAGAGCGCCTCCTTGATGGGGTCCTCTGGTCTCTGGTGCGCCCCTGGTAAAATGATCTAAGTGATTCTGGCCCATTGCCACAAGGCCCTTTCTCCACTGCAGTGTGCAGGGAAATGTGTTACAGCATTATGAACATGTCACCGGCGTTGTTAACACTGCAGAGGAAAACCTCACTTATTTTCCGTGCCGTGTCCAGAAAAGTGGATAATTCCTTTAATTATTAAGCATAAGCGAGCCGTCCTTTGTTTCACCAAGCCAGATTAAACCAGACCGTGCCCTTCAGATTTGTCACTTGCTGTTTGATGTCCTGCACTTTTTCTGAGTGCGCCTTTTCTCTCTTTCTCCCCTTTCTTGCTCTGGTTTCTGGACTGCCCTGTGTGCTGCTGATGGTAAACAACAAGGGTGAACTCGGACTGGACCTGACAGCTCTCCTCCCTGACTGTTTGCTCTTCGGCCCCAGCTCCGATAACGCCAAGTCATCCTGCAGACATAATCACAGGAACAGTTTGTGAAGCCTTTTGCACCTTAGATCACAGCTAGCTGCCTGCAAAGCTCAGTGCAAAATTAGAAAGACCACCCAGATGGCAGCGACCTGTGTGAATGCAAGCAGCAGAGGGCCAGTCTTCCAGGAGCTAGGAAGGATTCGGTCCTTCAGGAAACAAGTATTCAGGAATGGTTACTCCGGTAACATTGCAAACCGATACGCACTGGGATACTAGCCATGCATTAACTTCAAGGCTAGGGACAGAAATTACACATAAACTGGTACAAGTGATCGGAAACCAGTTCAAGTCTGCAACGCAACAGAAGTTCAGTGCACCTAAACTGCTTTCAAAATGGCTGAAACCAGTATTAGATTTCATAGATATTAGGGCTGGAAGGGACCTTGCAGATCATCAAGTCCAGCTCCCTGCC
Organism: Crocodylus siamensis; assembly: GCF_052110815.1. NCBI lineage: Eukaryota > Metazoa > Chordata > Crocodylia > Crocodylidae > Crocodylus > Crocodylus siamensis. The sequence continues at coordinate 8,696,214 of NC_143409.1, read as the reverse complement.
CCAGGGGCAGGAAGTCAACTAGGGTCAAAGAATCCCAGCAAGATAAGCATCCAAACATTTCTTGAATTAATCCAGAGTAGGTGCCTGCACCACTTCTGGAGGGAGTCTATTCCAGGCTTTGGGGGCTCAGACAGTAAAGAAATTATTTTCCTTATGTCCAGCCTAAAATGGTCTTGGAGGAGTTTATGACCATTGGTCCCTGTTATCCCTTGGGGTGCACTGGCGAACAGACGCTCCCCCAGATCCTAATGCATATCCCTTATGTACTTATAGGCAGCCACCAGGCCTGAGCTTTTCCAGGCTGAAGAGTCCCATGGCTCTCAGCCTCTCTTCATAAGGCCTGTTACCTTGCCCTCTGATAAACCTGCATGGATGTAGTACCAGATTTAACTGATTTAGATGAAATTGGTTTATTGAGCTTCTGTTCCAGATCACCTCCAGATTCAAGTCAACTCACAGTTCCCCAGCATCCCAGGATGCTTTGTATCTCCCCCCATATGACCCCCTCTCACAGGATGAGCAGGCTAGCCTTGGCCCAAGTTGTCTGCTCCAGCCAAGCATGGACGCGTGCATTGGCATCACCCAGCCTCTGGCCTGAGCCACTGCAGGCGTGCAGCTGCATTTCCAGGATCAAAAGTGAATGTCTGTTCACCTGCTTATTGGTTCAGTCTACATAGTTTAGACTAACCTGCAAAGACTGAATCAATTCAGCCTCAGGCTTTTTGACTGTCTGTACTTAGCCCAAATTATATAGAGGAGATTGTCTGGGGAAAGGAAAGAACCGGATCCCTTAAGAAATTCTGGTCTGATATTAAGATGAAAGAGCAGAAATTTGAGGAAAAGGGCTGAGGTACACAAGAAGCTGAAATTTATGCTTGAAATAGAGTTGACCTTAAGGCTTGACATTCAGTAAGAGAATCAGACTCAAAGCCAAGCTTACCCAAAGAGTATTGAATGGTTCAGAGTGGCATCCATTGCCAAACCAGGACTAAAATGTTGTGATATATGGATCTATATTTGAATCTCCACAAACAACAATGGCAGAGAAGGGGTCTCAGACCCTTGATTCTGGTTTAATTCTCAAATTTACCAATATCTTTCTCTGAGTGCCGTGAGGAGTTAAGCAAGTGTTGGAGTAATAGGAAGAATATAGGCTGCCTTTGACAGTAGGTTGTTCTGTTTAGAAATATGAGCATCTCAAGAATGGGGAAAGGAATGGGATGAATTAACCATCCATATTTACAGTTTTGAGTTATTCCATTAGGTATACATTTTCACAGGCAATGTAGCAGAAGCCTAAAGGAGCAGCGCTGCTTACAAAAGGATTGCTAAGAGCACAAAATAATAACTAATGAATACAGAAATATTCAGGAAAAAATGTGTGGTTCAGTTTTGCCTCGGTTCAACAGTCTCAAAATAACAACGACTGGGTCTCCCTTCTTCATGCAAGTTTGAATGACCAGTTCAGCAGTTCAGTTCAGATCAGACTTCTTGCCCAGACATCTTGCTGGTCAACCTGACTGGAGAAATTTTACAAAAACAGGTTCCAGACCTCTTGCTTGTCACTCATCTCATCGTCATAGAAAAAAACTGGCTTGGCACAGACCTCAGAAGGTCATCGACTGCAACCCCTTGATCAAGACTGGCTCATCCCTATCTATTCTATCTCAGCCAAGTGCTCATCTAACCTGCTCTTAAACAGAGAACACGTTCCATTTTGATGGACATGGCTTTTGTGAGCCCTGGAGGTCCAGAGACAGCTCAGATTTTACACACCAATTCCAAAGAGTTGGTGGGTATGGTGCTTATCCTCAACCCATCCTGCAGCAGGACTGCCAACACCATTGCCCTGAAGACCCTTGAGCAAGAATCAGCACAGAAAGTGTACACTGGGCAAGCCCCCCTCCCAGATCCATCCCCTCCAACCAGCTCGCCGATCCCTCTCATCCCCTTCTTTCATCCTTGTTCCCTCTTCCTCCATTTTCTAGCATCATCTTTCTGCCCTTTCTTGCTCCAGTCCCACCCTACAGCCCATTCCTCGGGATAAAGGGTCACGTTTTCTGTATTTTTAAAGCCAGCAGGTGGCACTAGAGCAACAGGCATTAGATCCCAATGTCTCCCTTTATTGTAGCCTACAGCATCACCGCAGCAGTCCCCCAAGCCGGGTAATCAGAGTTCACGCGGGTCTCTTGTACATGTGCCTGCCCCTTAAAATCTCAGACCTTGGTTCACTACTATTATTATTTCTTCTCTTTAAGCCCTCTCATCAAAGCCTGACAAACCCCAGGGCAAGGCCAGAAGAAATGAGGCTGAGGAAGCCAGGGGAGCTGAAACAGAGGGGTGCTAGTGACACGGATAAATTAGCAGAATGTGGAACAGAAACCTGTTACCATTGCTCATCCACTGGATGTTGCCCTAGGCAGGAGGAGGGGAATAGCGGTACCAGAAATACCAGGGGCTGGTTTTGCTGTTAAACAGTTGTTCAGACCACTTTTGCTTAGCCAGTGTGTTAGCTGCTACTGTAATCAGGACGGAGAACCCTATAACTGGCAGGACATCCCTACCACGGTGCCAGCTGCCGATCAGGGCAGACAGGGAAATGCACATCCCGGCGTGGAAAGCCAGCTTGTTAGATCACAGTGGATCCGCTATTCCATAACACTGGCTGGCGTTAAAATACAAAGCATGCTGTTTTTTCTTCCACCCTCAGTCTAAGCTCCATTCTGTGCATACTTGCGTGGCATAAAAAAACTAAAATTAGAGCAAAGGGAGGAAAATTAACATAGCTCTACACATATATAAAGAGTTTGTTAAATTAGTACCATCCCTGGCTATTAGAGTCTTTTCCCCTCTCCATTCCCATAGCGTAAAGTGAGAAATGAGACTACGTAGTGTGTAGCAGGTTTAGGCCTACTGAACAGAATTTTGTCCTTGGGCTGCACACTTAGTTCCAGATTAGCCCGGCAGAGAAGGGAGCAGTTAGGCTGTTACGTAGAGGGGTCAGAGAGTAAAACAGTAAAGTCCCATCCACAAGACCATTGCCACCAGAAAAGCTGCAGAGGATCAGTCTCAGTTTTGCCAGTGTGGATGCAGAGTGGAAGAGGAGCTCTGTTCTTGGCTTCCCCCTACCTCCTCACCAGTAAAAGAGCTCCTACAAGGCCTCATTATGCTTTCCCCTACATCCGTGTACTTCCGCGGCCTTCTCATTATGCACGTAGTTATACCTATGCCATTTTATTCTAATTATATCCTGAGATGCACCTATGCAACCCCACTGACAGCTAATAAGGGTGTGTGTGGAAAGCAGCTCCTAGAAAATAAACAGCAAACAACAATAGCAGGGATAACATGCAGAATATCAACCCATGTGGGAAAAAGAAGCCAGAATTAACTTTCAAATCCCAGGCATCTTTACACTAAATTTTAGGGCAGAGTTATCGAGAAGCAAGTAGGGTAGTACCTCACAATTTCTGTAGCTGTGTGTTGAGATGAAACTGCATTTTAAAGCACTGCTTTGTATTTCTGGGCCAAGGCACACCTGCTTTTTATTGATCTCCTGTGTAGCTGGAATGAAGCCAAAATGCCCCCAGTGTAATCCTGCAAGTGTGGCATGATGCTCCATCAGTGGCTACCCCTTCGTTGTCATGCACCTTGGATTTGTCACTAGCTAAATCCATCCAGCACCATTCAGCGCATTTAGGAACTCAGGCTAATAAATCATTTAAGTGCCTCTCACTTCACAGACAGTAAGTGCAGTTCAATGCAGGTAATTATAAAAAAAAATTACTTTTGGAGCAAAAGAATCAAAACAGGGGAATATCCACCTAATAGAAAAGGCCTGCAAAGAGATTTGGGAGTTCCATTACTTCCGAGGAGCAGGTTAAAGGTCTGAGCGCCTGACAGTGGGCTTTCCTCCTGATTGATTGAATCGATCCTGTCCTCATGTCACAGCTCTGGACCCCTGTATCTAGTAGATTCAGGACCTGATGGCTGCACTGTGGGGAAGCAAGTGCACTGAGCCACCGTAATGTGTTGGCAGGAAAACAATGTCAGCGATCAAGACAGAGAGGTGCAATGATAGGTAAAAGTCTCAGCTAGAGAAAGCTGGGCTCTAACAACACGCCTGGATTCACACCTCCCCAGTCACTGCGATCCCTTCACATACATTTTCCTTTTAATTATTAGAATCACACAGAGTTGCATGATTTCTACTAAGTAACACCAATAAAAAGGCCTGACATGCCACCTTGCCTTCAACCTAACTGTCAGGGGGGCACTTGGGTGCCCCGTGCCTAAAAGGAAATAAAGAGAGCTGCCAATCACCAGGGCGGCCCAGGTGCCGGTTGCTGGGGCAACCAGGCAGGTCATGTGGCCGGAAGGGGGCAGGGCCGGGCCTTTATAAACAGCCCAGGCCGGAGCCTAGCTGGCAGTTCCCTTCTGGCGGCTGCGAGAGTAGGAGCCCTGTGGGAGAGCTGAAGCAGGCTGAGGGGATGGTTGCAGCCTGACTGGCTCCATGAGGATATGGAGAGAGAGAGAGAACCCTAGAAGGGGCCATGACTAAGAGCCATGTGAGGGCGGACTTTGGGTTACAAGCCAGGAGGCTTCTTGTGTTTGGGTTATAGCCGTTTGGCTCCTGATTTAGTTATGGTTAATACCGGAGGACCGGGTGAGGCTGTAGGGACGTGAGGAGGCCTCACGGGAGCTCCTCAATAATCCGGGGGTTCCTGGTACCCAGTGGGCACAGCTGTTTGCGCCAGGAGGGTGCGTGTTGGGGGTGTTGACCCCTGCCCTTTCGGGCAAGACGGGGGGAGAGGGGGAAGCCCTAGTAGGGCAAGTGACCAAGACGGTGGTCCAGGGGGCCAGGCACGGCTGCGGTCACCTGAGCCCCAGCCAGGTGTAGGACCAGGAGAGGGTCCCGGAGGGCTCCACAGTGCTGGAGACCCTAGTGCCACAGTGGGCACGGCGAGCGAGCGCCGTAGAGGCACTCGGCGGGTAGGGGTTGAGGCCCCAGCCCGAGAGGGCGGGAAGCGCGGCACAGGCCCCAGAGGGGGTGAGAAGCACAGCCCAGGCCCCAGAGGGGGTGAGGAAGCATGGCACAAGCGCAGCATAGGCCCAGAGAGGGGCGCCGGGGCGTGACAAGCCCCAGGGGCGCCAGGTGTGTGACAGGCCTAAGGGTGCCAGAGAGGGGCGCCAGGTGTGTGATGAGCCCAAGGGCACCAGAGAGTGGCGCCGATGGGCAAGGACCTAATAACATCCAGGAATAACTGCGAGGCTTGGGGCGTGCTGAAGGGGAGGTAGGAGGCATGCATCGCCCATAAGGCAGGGGCGCACTGGGGCACCCCACTTGGAACGGGGCATAGAAGAGAGTGGTGTCTAGGGTGATAGTAGGCAGCCTCCCATTTGAACCTATAACATCAAAGACGTGGCAGGCGAGTTGAGGGTGCTGGATCACCACAATTGACATGGCAGGGGGCGCTACCAAGCTCACGGCCACTCGCAGTCCCCACTCCATGACACTAACACTGACACTGGTTCTCTCCAAATCTCTCCTTCCTCTCATACTAGAACCACACATTTTAGTTAGTGGAATTTGCCTTACATCACAGTGAGTAGATCTGTACTCAGCAGGCACGTCTACAGGAGACATTTACTGCGCAGTAGCCTAATAATACCGTGCAGTAGCGTACTGGTAAAAAACCACAATAATACGCTACTGTGCAGTGCGATTAGGCTACTGCACAGTAAGCGTCACCAAAAAACCATGCACTGGCACTACTGCGCAGTACATGTAGTTACTGTGCATTCATTAAGGAAGCACTGAACTAAATGCACAGGCACATGAATGAACATGGAGCTGTGCCCACTGTCAACAGAAAGTGCATTCACATAGAGTCAAACACCAATCACGGGTATAAGAAATCTTTAGTAAAAGGCAAAAGATGTATGCTACCTGAAGAGAAACCAGAGTTTCTCCAGAGAAAACACACGCAAACCACTGCTGTTCTCCTGTAAAGGGGCTGAAGCAGATTCCATAGGCAAATAAGACATGTTTAGTGTGGGAGGGGAAAAAGATAGAAATACTACTGTATCCCAAGGTGTAACAGAGGCAGAAAAAAAACACATTACCAAGATGTGCTATACTAAACCATCTGACCTTTAGAAGGTCATTTCCTCGGACTTTGGCTGGAGAAAATGCATCGTTTTATCCAATAGTGAGGGAAAGGAAGGCACTCCGTTCCCTTACCCAACAAAGATGCTTTGGAACATGCAACACTAGCTCTTACGTGTGAAGGTAAACCTATAACCGGTAAGAAAATATTTTTTCCCAAATAAAGCAGCTTTCCTGGTTACGGTTTATAGTCTGTATTTTTGTACTAATATCTTTACCCCTTTTACTGTCTGAGGCTTCATAAGCCATCTCCATTACTGTGATGCAGCACAGTGAGTCTTAGCCATCATTGGATTAGTTGCCAAAAAGAAAATGATCACCTCTTAGCCAAACTGCCCAGTTGTGGCCTTGGCTCCACCACGATCCGCTGGCTGGGAAATTGGCTCCGTGGTCGGACCCAGAGGGTTGTGATTGATGGCAGTCACTCATCGTGGTGCCCTGTGACCAGTGGGGTCCCTCAAGGCTCTGTCCTGGGACCCATACTGTTCAACATCTTCATTAACGATGTGGACATTGGAGTCAGGAGTGGACTGGCCAAGTTCGCCGTTGACACCAAACTTTGGGGCAAAGCATCCATGCCAGAAGATAGGCGGGTGATCCAGGCTGACCTGGACAAGCTCAGCAAATGGGCAGACGAGAACCTCATGGTGTTTAACACCGAAAAATGCAAGGTTCTCCACCTTGGGAGGAAAAACCTGCAGCACCCTTATAGGCTCGGCAGTGCTACGTTGGTTAGCACTACAGAAGAAAAAGACTTGGGGGTCATCATTGACCACAAGATGAACATAAGCCTGCAATGCGATGCTGCGGCTAGTAAAGCGACCAAAATGCTGGCGTGCATCCATAGATGCTTCTCGAGCAAATCCCGGGACGTCATTCTCCCCTTGTACTCGGCCTTGGTGAGGCCGCAGCTGGAGTACTGCGTCCAGTTTTGGGCTCCACAATTCAAAAAGGATGTGGAGAAGCTTGAGAGAGTCCAGAGGAGAGCCACGTGCATGATCAGAGGTCAGGAAAACAGATCTTACGATGACAGGCTGAGAGTCATGGGACTCTTTAGCCTGGAAAAGCGCAGGCTCAGGGGTGATCTGATGGCCACCTACAAGTTTATCAGGGGTGACCACCAGGATCTGGGGGAACATCTGTTCACCAGAGCACCCCATGGGATGACGAGGTCGAACGGTCACAAACTCCTGCAAGACCGTTTCAGGCTGGACATAAGGAAGAATTTTTTTACTGTCCGAGCCCCCAAGGTCTGGAACAGTCTGCCAGCGGAGGTGGTTCAAGCGCCTACATTGAACACCTTCAAGAGTAAACTGGATGCTTATCTTGCTGGGATCCTATGACCCCAGCTGACTTCCTGCCCTTTGGGCAGGGGGCTGGACTCGATGATCTCCCGAGGTCCCTTCCAGCCCTAATGTCTATGAAATCTATGAAAATCATTTTCAACGAGCCACATATCATTGATATACAAAATGAAATCCTGAGACACTGAATATATTCCTGTGATAAACTGATTCATATAAAAAAATAGCTGACCTAAGAATTCACCCCACCCTCAAACCAAACCCAGATCAAAGGTTTAAAGAAGTCTGATTACCAGTCTTCTTCTTTTAACGCTTTTCATCTAGCAGGACTAGAAGCAACAGATGCTGCAATTTAGGTAAGTAGTTTACATAGTTAATCTTCATAGCTTGCCCCTTCTCATACTGAGATTTACCCCTCAGGTTCACAAACTCTAGAGGTTTAAATGATTCAGCCATAACTATCTGCAAGTTTTAGTGCTTATCTAAACAAGGCCTCTTACCCTTGTGAAGATTGCTATTGTTGTCTTGACCCAAAGACAGTTGCTGTGTGTGAGGCATATGAGCCCTGGGGGCTCAGGAAAGGGAGACCCTGGGATGAAGGCAGGGAGCACAGCACTCCGTGCAGTGGACCAGAGCAGGGCTGCTGTGGGAGGAGGTGTCAGACCAAGAGCCAGGTTTATCCTTCCTTGGCCCTGCAGCTGCCATCAAATTCAAGGCTTTGGATCCCCACTTGCCAAATACAACTGTAGTGGTTCCAGGACCAGGGAAAAGTTAACCTGGCTCTTAGCAGTGTCACCTCCTTGTGCACCAGTGTCCTGCCCCTCTTCTGCTCCATGCAGCTGAGACTGGAAGCTCAAACCCCTTTGTCTCCATTCCAGCGCCACAGGATGCAGATCTACCAGGGACCTCTCTGGGAGGTGGAAATCAGAATGGCACTTGGGGGCAGGGGGGATTTGGTACTTAACTTGTGGCATGTCTGCCAAAAAAGTTAGCCACCACTATTCTAGGGGCAGCTACTGGGTCCTGGAAACATCATAATGGAAGCAAAGATCAACTGGACCACATGATTATAAGTAGAGAATTATCCATTTGATAAAAAATGCAGGCTATAGTACTCTTGACCTGTGCTCAGTGGGTCACTAAATAAAGAGCACTTACATGCAATTTTCTCTCCAAACTACCTTGCAGAGGGATCTGTCTAGTGGTGGTCTTAGGGGACGGCAAACCAGACAACTGCCCTGGGCCCCACATTTTAGGAGGCCCCAAACTTGTACAACAAATGTCAGACTTGCTTATAGGTCATCAAAACTAAGCCTCTAAGGGACCCCAAATGACTCTCTTACCCAGGGCCCCAATGCCCCTAAGACTACCACCAATCCTTCCTCGCATCTCTTCTTCCACTGGACAAGGTACTTAGATGGAGAACCTGTACAAAAATCCAGAGAGATTCCAGGCACTGCTTTTAAATCCCAAATCATCTCTCTACACACAGAGAAACCATGGTATTGCTGTGCAAGCTGTGAAAAGTGCAGCCTGTTAACAGAAGTCTGCTCCATCGTGACTGCACAGAAAGAAAGGAAGATCTGCTGAACGGATGGGAACAGCCAAGGATTTGTGAAATTGCAAAAGAGAGCCAGAGACTTTCTTGCCCAAATGATCATTTAACAAAAGCTTATAAACGGGGTAGTAAAGCTATGAGTCGGTGAACCTGTGAAGAACCGGAGAAGTTCCAAAAAAATAAGATGGGCGGAGGGTGTGTGCAAGAAATCTAGAATTCTGACTGGCATCCAATCAAAACGCAGAACTGAAAGAAAAAAGATGGTGCCTCAATATCAAACCAGAATGAACTTTGAGAAGGATGGGAACACTCAGTACTTTCAGGCCTAACTTTATGCTAACAGTGAACAGGTCACTGTGGAGAACATCTCACCATGTTTTGAGGGATCTTCCCATCATTTACAGCCCAATAAACTGAACAACTAACAGGGAAAAAGACCTCCAATGACAGCCTGCCTACAGAAGCCCTGTGACATTGTGATTAAAAACTAACACATTTTCCCCTGCATGTATGAAACAAAACTGTGATTGATGGCTCTTCTTCAGAACAGGAGATAACTGGCCTAGTAGTAGTCCCAATACCGAAGAAAGGACATGAGGTTAATATGAACAAACACGGTGGTAGCTCTCTTCTGTCACTACCATTGAACAAACAGGATACTGTTAAACAAGACTGAGCTCTTTGTTATGCCTCTGTTAGGAATCCACCAAGCTGGATTTCACATTTTCCCATGTGATCACCCTACCTATGACCATCAGTTTACTGGAGGGCAATATACAGGTCACCTATCTGTGTGTCCTTGTCATGGATTATGCATTCAGTCAAACTGCTTGATCATTTGATTTCCAAGTAGATTCCTTTTCCATGTCTTAAAAAACCAGCTGAACTGTGCTCACGGTTGATATCATTCTGTTTGCTTCTTACCGTAATTCTTCACAGAGGTACCTAAACAACTGGATGAAAGCAGCATGCAACATAGGCCCAAGGGTGGACCGGGTGGGTGGACCCTCCCCAACACTTTGCAACCTTCCTTTCCCCTCTGTGCTGGTGAGACATCCCTTCCCCACCTATTCCCCCTCTCAGCCTCTCCACTTACTCCTCTGGGCATACGAAGGGCTTGGGGAGATCTGTCTACTCTCACCACCACTATGTCAGCTGCTCCAGCAGAAAGCAGCTGTGCTAGGAGATGTTCCCTCTCCCTGCCCCTGCTCCTGGGATGTCAGGTAACACCAGCTGAAGCAGGGAGCAGCAGTGCTGGAGTTCCCCTACCCCTCACCCCCAGATCAGCCAGAGGCAGCAACAGTGGCAAGCAGGAGAGGGGGGAAACAGGAGGGCAAGGGAGGTGCCCCTGCTCACAGAAGAGGATGCCAAGAGTAGGGGAGAGGGGGAGGTTGCCTACTTTCAGGATTTAAAGTCCCCAGCTTCTGTTCCTGTGATCAAAAAAGGGATCACCATGACCTGAAAGGAGGTGCTACCATGCCACTGCACCCCTCTGGATCTGTCCCTGGGTCAGCCTTAAACTGAGCCGTCCAAAATGCAATCCATGATGAATTTCAAGATGCAATTCGTGATGAATTTCAAGTACTCGATCTTTGAAACAGGCAACCTTGACACCGACTTTCAACACCAAAAAACAAATTCCCTGAAACTCTATTGCCACAAATCCATGCAAAAAAACCCCCAAAACTGGTGAAGATAAATATTTTGCTTTCAATCAAATTAAGTCCCTTCAAAACCTCTGGCTGGGACACTTGTCCCAGTCCCAAACGAGGCAGTTATTGATAAAGAAATTGTCTCCAAGCAATACTTTCCCTGCTATGCATGTCTATACACCATACTGGAGCATGGACAGGATTAAGCTCAGCTGCTCCAAGAGTTCACAAAGGAAGCCCCAGCCTCACATTGTAAAGTGAAGAGGCTCAATGGTTAGGCTACCATCTTTACTTACAACATCTGCCATACTTTTCAGTGCTTGCTCCGTATGCTCCCGTGGCCAAAAAGTGATGAAAAGGACACACCAAATGACATTCTGAAATTCAGACCACCCCCCCTCGGCAGCAGAAATTTTTGTAGAAAACTATGACCCAAAGTGACGGTCCATCATTCAGATGAAGTTGCCAATCAGATAACACTTGTTCATCATGACGAGGACAATGACAATAGTGAAGAATGATAAGGTCAATACAGAATATGCTACCAGATGGGAGAAGAGTAATCCAGCTGAAACCTCTAACCAAACTAGAAACACGCTGCAATCTCAGAGGACCTTGTAATTTGTAGCATGCTTTTACAGATGCAAAAGACTTTGTTTCTGAATATCCATCCAAGAGGAATCAGAAAACGTTTTAGAGCCATCTACCGTGACTTAAGTTTTGTGATTTCATAAACATTTGAGATGCTGCTGCTGGTGTCACTAAAGTCATCAAATAAATAGGAGTATAAACTAGCTAACCCTGAACACTCGCTCTCTCTCTGACTTTCACAATGGCTTCAATTTAATTAGCACCTTATCACACAGAGACATCTCAAGGCACTTTAATAAAGATGTACAGTTATACAATCTGCAGGGCCAAGGTAACAAATGAAACCATGTAAAAAATTACAAACACAAACCCCAAGAAAAGCTTCCACTTAGATTTATAGAGCAAAACAATGGCAAAGCACAAAATGGGCCAGATCCACAGGTGGTCTGACACCTTCCGAGAGTAGACTTTTCTTTTACAAGTGACATTATATCTTTGGATTTTCACAAATTGGAAACTGAAGTAAATAACAGAGGAAGAAAGCCCAAAAACAAAGTCTTTTTATGGATGTTTTATAAATCATGTCTTCTGACATTCCATTTATATGCCAATCAGGGGACAAACAGTGAGGGAATATTATACATATGCTGTAAAAATAATTAAAAATCCCTTTAATTACTCTTATTGAATGTCTCGCCTGTGGGTCAAAGAGTAGTATAGTTCAAGTCCCACAGTAGGTAGTAGGATCATACACCATGTTGGAGCAAAAGCATCAGACTAGAGAGGCTGCCTTTAAACATGCCGGCCTTCAGATGAGAAATTAAATAAGGGTCTAATTTGCATTTCTCATGGTTGTCCAGGTGGATGTTAAAGATCCCATGGCTCTCTTCAAACAGCATTGGGGATAACCCCAATGTCTTGGCCAACATTCCCCTACTCAATAAAACAGGTTTTAATGTCCCAAGTTGGGAATCATTGCCAAGCACAAAATAGCTGTTATGTTTCTCTAAAGAATTATTAAGTTGCTCTGTGGGATAAATCTTGAAGTCATTTTACCTACGACTTCCAATCACAGGTAAATACCCCCGTTACCAGTACCTAATTCTTTACCTTATAAAATTATCTTTTCAGGAAGACATCCATATTCAGGACAGCACTTGAAATGTGCTTCAATTAAGCACTGAAGTCTATGGGAAGTTAACCAAAACTAATAGAGATAGACAGGGCTTACATACAGACCATTAATGGTAAGCATGTGCTCCAATGCTTGTCTGAATCGCAGCCAAAATGATTAGCAATACCTTAAATAGGATTTCAATAGGATTGATTATCTATAGATTTATTGTCTAGTGTCTATTGACCGACTATCCATCGTCTACTGATTATTTGTCTCAACAGTGCTGCAAATCCTTTCCATCATGAAATACATAACTATCAGCAACTGACTTAATTTAAATTGAATTTAATTATTTAACCATTTTATTATTTATGGTGTATCCAGTGGATGCAGTAATACAAAATTAGTTTTACAGTATTAAGCTTTAATGGACTTTTTTAAAACTTTTTTTTTATAGGAAAACAGAAAGTTCAGTGACACTGAAGAGACATTTGAAAAGATTATGAGGCTGCTGCATGATTTAAAAAGAAGAAAAAAAATCAAAACCTCAGGTGCCTTCTCAATGCACATTAACTTTATACATTGGAAAATATCTCAAGAAAGAAAGCTTAATCTGATTGTTGTGTAAACAGTCCGTGACAAATGAGCACACCGTATTGGATGAACTTCCAAGGCAATGGCCAGAGGACCAAGAAACCCAGCAAATGATCTTTTTCTGCGTGTGTGTGTGTGTATGCACATGTGCGTGTGTATAAATACACACACCATTGTATATAGTAAGTAACCTCTCTATAGATTTGTGTGCACACGAGCAAGTATCTCTCACCAACTCCTGCAAATACATATTTCAATATAGATAATTCAATGCACAAAAAATTGCATTATACAATTGGGCCAAAGCATATTGTATTTTTGCGTGACCTTCACTGGTCAGGTTCATAGGATAGTGCTTTCACACCCATGTTTCCCACTCTTAAAATGCACTTGAAGCTTCTGATAAGAAACAAAACCTCCTAGTATGTTGAAATAACTCCTGGACACAATTTTACATGCTTTCCACATCACCATATTGGATTCTGTTCTCATGGGGAGAGATATCTCTAAATCAAAAGTGTATTTTAGTTGAGAAAGAGGTACTTAACTGCCAGCTTTTGAAATATCCAGCAAGCTATTTTCGTCATGCCTTGCCATGCAGGAGGACTGGGGAAACCAAATTTAAAGAACTTGTCGAAGCTCAGAATAATTTGCGAAGTGAATGGAAAGTGCCCTTGACAGTAAGAAACTGCTTGCCTTGTGTAGTGAAATAAATACTAAGTGGAAATTCCAAATTTCCTCCCGGCCCCCTAGTCAGGGATTCCTGGGCAGACCATCCCACACATCTGCACCACGTTTGCCCCATCTTCAAATGGCATCACTAATGCCCCACCTTTGAGGGGCTTGACATCTTTGGAATAAGAACTAATTCTCCTCTTTCTCGTCATCAGTACTAACGCGCCTTGAGCTGAGTGATCCAGCTACATATTCATTATTTGTACCATGTGGCACACAAAGTAACTAACCACGACTGGGATCCAACTGCCACAGGCACTGTATGGATGCAAAATAAAAGAAGTGTGAGTTTGCAAAGCCCTGATGGTGTTATGGTCTAAACCAGCAGTTCCCAAACTCTGACAAAGTACACACCGCCAATTTAAAACAATACAACCTTACATACCACCAGGGGGGGGGGAAGTATTGTGAGGACATGTGGCTGTGTGTGGGGGAGAGCATAGGTATGTTGGGGGGGTTGTGTATATGTGGGGGGTTGTGGGGGAAAGGTGGGGGTGTGTGGGGTTTGTGGAGTACAGTGTGAGGGACCCCCCGCACTCCTCCCATGGTTCAGCAGCAAGCAGGGGTGCTCAGGACACTCAGGGCACCCAACAGGGTGCAGCTCCAGCCACTGCTGCACATCACAGTGAGGGGTGCATCCTCCGCCGGGCAGTCTGTATTGCCGGCACTCCCCACACTCACTGGCCATGGGAGGGAAGCCCTGCATGCTGCCTTCCCTGCCCCACAGGGGAAAGCACCTGGGGCTTCCCTCCCACTCTGCACAGCCCCAGCAGGGAAGACAGCTAGCTCCAGCACACAGGGCCTCCCTCCTGTGTCCGGTGAGCATGAGAGTTGCACATGCACGCCAGGGAGCACTGGCGATACAGATGGCCTGGCAGAGGCTGAGTCCCTTGCTGCAATGTGCAGCGCTGGCTGGAGCTGCACCCCGCTGGGCACCTGTGCCAGGCACAAGTGCCCTGAGCACCCCTGCCTACCAGTGCCATGTACCACTGACAGGCTGTCTTCATATCACTGGTGGTACAGGTACCCCAGATTGGGAACTGGTGGTCTAAACAAAGAGCACAGATCATAGAAGCACTGCTCACCTCCATTTTCAGATAGGAAAATGAAGGCATTGGAAGTTTCTGCCAGTGTGAAAATTTTAACTTATCATCTCCAGAGTCCCCAGACAGGCTCATAGCTGACTTACAGAGCTGGTAAAACATACAAACTGGTCAAAAAAATTTCCTTCAAACTGTTTTTTTTTCCCCACATAAAAATATGATATAATCGATAAAGTGTTTTTGGCCCAAACCCGAAATATTTTGTGGGTTTTTTCCTGTAATAGTTTAGTTTCCAACTTTTAAAAAAAGTCCAATTTTTTTAATGCAACATTTCAACACAATGAAGAGGATTCCTTTTTTTGCTAACTTATTTCATAGAAACACAATCTGATTTTCTGAGCAGCTCCTCTTAGATTTCCTGGGATCTAACAGAAAGCCTGGTCCAGGCCTGAGAGCAACTAGAGGATTGTGGCTGTGTCCAGCTCAATCAAGATTTGAAGAAACCAAGTGGTAGATCTTCTGCTAGCATCCTGTAAGACATTTTTCCACATTCTACAACCCTACTTGAAAAAATGCCTTCTGCTTGCTCTTATCCGATGACCTGTAATTTTAGTTTGTCTTTCTATTTCCTTTTCTTGTTAAATCTCTCCTAAGCCAGCAGGTGCTTCGTGGGCCATTCAAAATGATGTTTATCGTTTTTGTCATAAGCGTCTGATTTGAAATACTCTGCTGACAATTCATTTAGTTGCTAAAAGATGGCATTGGTTCCAAAAGACTCAGGAGAGAGCAGCCACTTGGGTGGACTATAGAAAAGCCTCTGAAGGAAAGAAAGTGGTAAATACTTGCCAGTCTTTTTAAGCTACAGGTTTTTTCACCAGTGGAAATTAAATCTTATATCCCTGTATATCTTACAGGGATCATGGAAATGTATTTGTACAACCAACTGAAAATAGAGACACTTGAATTTTACAAAAACACACACACCTACAGCTAAACAACTAGGACAAATTAAAACAATAAATATAACCACCTTGTTTTACATTATTTATCTTGGTTTGAAATTTTATTATTTATTATATGCATTCAAATGGACCCTAAAAGACCCCCAACTAAGATGAAAGACCAGCTGTACTAGACAAAGGACATAGAGAAAAAAGGTTACAAGAAGTCATTATGGTTTAACTAGACTAGAGAGGCAGAAGCAGAGAGCAAGAGGACAAAAAAAGTAAAGTTACTTACTATAAGTCACAAAGTAGCTCAGTGGCAGTACAGGAGAAACCAGATTATCTCAAATCCCAGTCCGGTACCCAAGGCATTTTTGGGTGAGCTGCTAGTGCCTTAGCTCTGTAATAATGGTGACACAGGATAGGCGATAGCCATACCCTGGAGCCTGCAAATCAGACAAGAAAAGGAGTGAAGCCTAGTTCAAAGTGACTAGCTTATTGGTAACTTAAACTCTGGTTGTCCTGCTTCTTTATCCAGTTTATAATGAAGGGTAAGGATGGTCATCTCTGTCTATCAAGCTTGATGCCTTGTTTTCCATTTCCACCTACTTTAATGGAGTATAAATTCATTTGCATTCAGTGTCATTTGGAAATTCTGACTACATAATGCCAGTATTACTGCAGATGGACAGAACTGGGGTGATACAAAATGCCAGGTAGACTGAATATAAGACTCTGAGCCTATGCAAGGTGGTGATTCTTCAGAGGATGCACAGGTTTGTGCAAGAGTCCAGAGAAAGAGAATCATAAACCAGCCTGTAACTAGCAAACAAGAAACAGCAGAGTTCCCATGGCCAGGTTACTAAATGAAAAGAGCAAGCTAGCAATAATTTGATGAATCTTACAGGATACAGACTGTCCAAAATGGTGCTTCGTGGCAAGCCTCACAAAGGTGGACATGACTATAGACATCTATTTTTGCAACCTGAGAGGAGCATTCAGAAAGAATAAGACCCCCAGTAGATTTTCTACCTCTGTGTTGAGATGGAAGACTATTAGGGGAAGGTAAAGCACCTCAAAATGCAATAAAGAAGAACTCTTTGCAGGCAGTTGACTGGGTAGCACTGGAAAGACTTAAGAAGAATCAGGATGAGGCGGCAGGTAAAAGTGGTCAAATCCAGGGTTGTGCAGAGCTGAGCTGGAATATCCCACTTTGGGAGAAAGAATCAGAAACTCCTTTTATAAGATGAATAGTACATAACTAATTAGCATTTCACATATTTTCGGCCTTCATATATTCATACTTCAGAAGTATGTAATAACACTATTAACTTCCTAAAGAAGCCAAAGCAGTATTCAAGAGCAAGAATGAATAGCCCTTCTATGGATGACATTCCCTTATTGGTATCACATCTCATGATTGCCATTTGTGAAGACTTGGATTTATTCTGTGTCTCAGCAAAGGGAAGTTGCCTTTGACCCTTGAATGCGTCTGATACCTAATGCCAGCTTTGAGTGGTTATGTTGGTCAGAGAAATGTCACCATACATGCCTTCTTATTCAGTCCATCACCACTGAGGCTTAACGTTCAGCCCCAGCTATTAAAGTGAATTGATTTCCTTTCCCATGAAAACTTAAGGGTTTCTGGAACTTTTCATTTGTTAATGCTACCCAGCTTCTCTTTTGTTCGTGCAGTTTTCAGAATTCATGTTTTTTCTTTGAAATGTTTCAAAGTTCAACATTTAAGCAGAGATTGTAACATTTCTTGGATTTTCTTTTTGTATTTGTCAGCCCAGAGTCAAAGTTTTGAGGAATGCTGTGTTAGCAAAGGGTTTTTAATACATAGTATTGGGGTTTGGGTTGCATCTGCAGACATCAAGTCCCTTAATGGTTAGGACGTTGCTTGGGATCAAATTGTGTTTGGCTGCCATGAAAAGAACATGACCACAGGAAAATTAAATTAGAGTATTTAGTTGACTTTCTGGGGATGCACTGGCAGCAAAAAATAACAGCAGACCCACCAAAGGCTTTGCACTTTTACAATGTTTTGTATGCAGAAAAAGAATTATAGCTTGTTTAAAATAAAAATAAATGCTGCATCTAGACTTTAAAAGACCAATCAACATTGCTCACTCCTAAGCTGCAGGTGTTTGGCTAGAAGGGTCCCCCTTAACCCATTTAAAAGGTACAGCCAAAAAAAATTAACTCAGCAGCTCAGCCTGCTAAGGTCATTAGTGCCAACAAATCAAACAGATCTCATTATGGTCAGCACAAGCTCCTTGCAAGGACTTAAACTGATGATGTCACTGCAGCTTTTTTTCCCTGCTTCCAACTGTCTCTCTGTGATTTACAACACAGATGGAGGAAAATCCAAGCTATAGGGGTCAACTTTACAAAACTAACTCAGTCTTTTGGAGAAGGAGCGGGAGTTTCTTCTACAGTGCATGCCTATGGACTTTGGAGCTAGTAAGATGATCTTATAGCCAGAACCAGAAGATCCAAGTTCTATTCCCACTTTTTCCATGAGCTGCCTAGTCAACATTGGACAGGTCCCAAATCTGTCTGCAGTATAAGGATAATAATTAATTCCCTGCCTCATAGAGAAGGTAGGAAACGCTAGCCATGACACATCTGCCTTGGGCACTTTGGGGGCATCTTAGATACCCTGTTGCAGCGCATTAATATCCATAAACTCCTTCGGGACCTTTGGAAGATGGAAGATAACAGCTAAAAACCATAAAAGACTATTGTTATTGTTCTTACATCAACATACTGTCACTTAATTTTGAAGCGTTCCAACACAGCTGACATGAGTGGGTAGAGACAAAATCAGGTGGGGAAGTTATATGGCTATAAAAATAAAATAAAGCAAGCAAAATGAATAGAGTTGAAGCTACGATATAATTAGAGTTGTTCTTATTATCCTTATTACAGTTGTTATCTGTACAGGCATACCTCGGAGATATTGCGGGTTCGGTTCCAGACCACCGCAATAAAGCGAATATCGCAATAAAGCGAGTCACACGAATTTTTTGGTTTCCCAGTGCATATAAAAGTTATGTTTACACTATACTGTAGTCTATTAAGTGTGCAATAGTATTATGTCTAAAAAACAATGTACATACCTTAATTAAAAAATACTTTATTGCTAAAAAATGCAAAGTGAGCAAATGCTGTTGGAAAAATGGCGCTGATAGACTTGCTCGACGCAGGGTTGCCACAAACCTTCAATTTGTAAAAAACGCAATATCTGCGAAGCGCAATAAAGTGAAGCGCAATAAAACGAGGTATGCCTGTATTCTCTTAGCAACTGTTAGAACCTGGACAGGACCCTCTGGTGCAAGGCACTATACAAAGACAATCCCTGTTGCAGGGCTGTGTTGCACAGAACACTTAGCGTGTGCTTTAATTAGAGTGTGGGAAGAAGCAAGAGGACTTACAACTTGTTCTAAGCGGTCGCACGATAATGCTTACTACAATCCGGACACAGTTGGAGCTGTCTGTGTGGTCAGCAAACAGCCGTTTGTCAGTCCCTGCACCGCACCAGCGCCCGTGAGGAGCACTAGTGTTATCCCTGCGAAACAGTCCCACAGTAGCTCAACACACGTTACTTTATACCATCTGAAGATACCGCTATGAAAAGTACTAATTTTGCTGTGATATAACGGCAAATAGCATGTTTTACTGCTTGAATGCGTGGTTGCTACCATTTTAGGTGCAGTTAACACATCCCAAGTATAACGTGTGACAAGGCCCTTTGAATACCAGACAAGAGAACATCTAGTCAGATTTGATCTTGATTGACTATAGCTGGATTCAGAAATTAGGAAGCGGCAGATTTCACTGCCCTGTTTCACACCAAGTGGGTCCTTGTTCCCCAAGGCATCCTTTTGATTTCACTGGGAATATTGGAGGACTAAGATGCCTCTCAAGCTACCAGAATCTTGAAAATGAAAGACTATATTGTTTTGACTCAAATAACAGAATAGGCTACATGTGATTTTTTTAAGGCACCTTTATGATCCTTTCTTTGTTTCTGCACATACTAGTGCCTCTGTCCAGATTCATTAGAGTAAAGGCATGGAGACTGCAGGTGTTCTGTTGACTTAAGAGTCACCTCCACAAACCTCATCTATGACCACCCAAGGACATTTTCTGTAGGGAGCCTGGGGATTGTCCCTTGCAAGCTCATCAATGCCATTTATGAGTCACTGGACTCAACACTGAACTGTGCTGGGCACTCTCTTGCCACAGGTGCTAACAAGGCCTCCATCACCCATTGGCTGTAGCTGGAGATCTGAACGGTGAGAGGTCAAGTTCAGCAGCTTTCCAAACAGTTAAGAAACTGAGGGTAGAAAACAAATGCACAGGAGTGAAAGCTTTTGTAGCCCAGGTATACTCTGGTATATACTCCCATTCTCCAGTTGAAGGGAACTGTTAGCTGGCAGGTGTGCTGTGGGGGAACTGCAGACCGCTCAGATGCCCTCCGTCCCTATAGAGCCAGGCCAGGACAGTCAGGGGACTTAACTATATACACATTTATTTACATTCACTTTTCACAAGGAAAAGAAACATGGGTATAAACATATGTACAATATATATATAGTACATAACTGAAAAAATAACATAAACAATACCCTCTGGGTAAATGCTATGAAACCTTACAGCAGTGCTCCAGATACAGGTATGTCACAGGTACAGATAAATCCCAAAATAAGCATAGATAGCCAACAGATAAACTCTAGATAAGTATGGGTGAACAATAAACAAGACACAAATAAATACAAATAAACAACGGGTGAAATAAGAGCAAGAGGGGGTCCCAGCAGAGCCCTAAGACTCTACTCCTCTAGTCATTTACAAACATGAGAGTTCACAAAGTATAAGGCATGACATCACACCACTTACGGTGCAAGAACCTCAAAAATAAACTTAATCCAAAGGGGAAACCCCAATGCCCTTGGGCTTTTTCCCAAGCTCTTCAAGGACGCTGGTAACTTCAGGGGGGCCTTCCCAGTGGGACCTCCACTTTCAGGAGCCCTTAACTAACCAGGGGGGACTCACCCTCCCCTGTGGGAATCCTTTTTTCCCTGCAACTCATGGCTCCCAGGCCTGGAGGTTCTCTGCGCCAACCTCCACTCTCACCTGTGGTGGGCTCCGGGGGGGGTGTCGCTGTCCCCTGAAACAGGGCTCCACTATTCAGGGCTTCTGGGGCCTCTGGCTCAGCCCTGTCTGCTGGCTCAGTAGCCCAAGCACCGTCTGGCTCCCTGGACTCAATCTTTTGCTATGGGTTGGAGGTTCAAGCTGCCTTGTGCAGCACTGGGGCCCAGTCTGCTCCCAGACCCTACATGCAGCGCATCTTGCACTGAGCTCCCAGCCTTATTCCAGGGGTTGAGGACATGAGCTGCCCAAGCTCTCCAAAGATCGATCCTGCTCCGTGCACCAGCCTGGCCACCATGTCTCTGGCCACACACCAGAGGTTGCAGACCTGAGCCGCCTCACACAGCTCCCAAGGACTGGACGCCGTGCTGCGCACTGAGAGAATAGCCACTGGAGCCATCTGCCATTCCCTGCTGATGGAAGTCTTCAGGGGCACCTCTGGGCCACTGCTTTGCCCTGCTGAGCAGCTCTCCTCAGCTCTTATAAGCCCCGCTCTTCTCTCTTCTCTGTCCCGAATGTGTTCTCCTCATGCTGCACATGCAGCTCCTTTTATACGCTCCAGGGCTCCGCCGCTGAAGTCTTCAGGACCTGACTGTTGCAGTCTTCAATCAGGTCTGGGAGGGGAGCTCCTCTCCCCATCCCCTCAGGAAAGGGGCGTGCCCTAACTCCTCTTGCTGTCTCCTGATTGGTGGATGGGCTTCACCAATCAAAGCAATAAAATCTCAAGCCTGGGACTCAACCTAAGCTCCAAAAGGCAAGCCTGATACACTTTGAAGGAATCTCCTGAGCCATCAAGTTCCCTGTGTAAGAAACCTTTGCCTAAAAGGATCCATCTTCTTTTACCTGGGAAGCAAACACACTGGGTTTCTAGAAATTATGAGAGCCCACAGAAATGCCAGTGAAAGCATCTATGATGCTCTTTGTTGCAGCAACTCATTAAGCAATTAAAACACAGGAAGGAAGTAGGGTTTGAAAGTACAATTAGTTATCATTCTTCCGTTACGCAAAAAATTAAATGTTCTCATTAACTATAGATAATTCAGTTAAAGTAAAGTATAGATTGAATCCTCAGGCAAAATTGAGAATTATCTTCATGGAAGTATGTAAAGAGATGACTGTGGATCTGGTTCATCTGTAATTGTACCTACCCCCACACACTTGGGCTAGAGACAGACATTTCACATGAACGGTTTAAACCTGTAACAGAACAGATGTTCAATGCACAGAAACCAGTTTGAACATGGCTGAAACTGGTTTGAGATAAATCTGGTTGAATGTAGTATATCAGACTTATCTGATTTGGGTCATACTGGTTTATGCAATGTCTGTCCCAGACCCCTTCCTGGTTTAACTTAAACCAGAGTCCCCCAGCATCCCAGATCCTTTGCAGCCCTGGGTGGGGGTCTCTGCTCCAGAATAGGACTGACCTCTGCACCCTAGCTGGAGCTCCGATGGAGAATGCAGGCACAGCATTCTCCCCTCCCACCCCACTACCAGGGATTCCCCCTTCCCCTTTCCCACAGCATGGACCGTAGCCAGCATATGGTATGCTAGCTAATGCTGAAAGGTGGCCATGTAAGGCAGACAGGACAAAGGAATACAGGACAGTGTCTACTTAGGACTTTTTGGAGCTAATCAACAGGTAGCTGGTAATGCCCTCCATTCCTTCCTTAGAAAAAGTTGTTTAAGAAACATTTGAACTAAAGTGAGAGACTTTTATTTTCTTGATGGGGTGCTAAATGCTCTGTTATCAACTCCCTGCTGGCTCCCTTGCTGATCAAGGGGGTGGGGGGGAACACCTCCCTAATCAGAGCATCCTGCTGAGGTCTGGCCATAACCCCTCTCCCTCAGCTCAGAAATGTAGAAGGGAAGGGAGGGCTGGTCTAGTGCCCCCAGCTTCTAGCCTGAGCCACTGCAGCCATGTGCCTGCATTTTTTCAGTCCAGAGGGGATGTCTGTACAGTTGCAAACCAGTTCAGCCTAGCCAAGTTAGACTAACCTGCAAAGATTGAATCAATTCAGTTTCAGGCTTTTTGAATATCTGTTCCTAGCCAAAATCAATACTATAACAGTTTCTACCAGTAGTTTCCCATAAAGGTTCATGATTACAATAGAGGTATGTAGCCTAGTACTGTACACATCAGTAGGAGAATCAGCTCAGGCTACTCACAACTTTGTATGATTAGTTAAATAACAGCAACCCTACTGGCCCTGATGCAAAAGACTCTCTAGGTCATGGATAACTCGTTGCCTATCATAATAGGCTAGTGAATGTTAAAATAATAATAATGCAGAAATGTGTCAATTTACTCAGATTTTTAGCAGTTCTTGGGCATGGTAAATGTTTAAGGATTCAAAATATTTATATTCTAGGCACTTTGAGGTCCAGTTTTATGGCGGGGTGGAAAGGAACATGGTCATTATGTATGTAATTCCCCTTAATTCCAATAGAAATAAGAAATGTACAGCTGATTTTCCGTGTAGTCCTTTGAGCTGAAAAATGCACAGTATTAGAATGATGTGCAGGGACTGTTGAGTGTAGACCGGGGTGGGAAAAATATAGCCCATGGGCTGAATCCGGCCCACCAAGGCATTATGTGTGACCCATAGTGGGTCCCTCAGTCCCACCCAGCCCAAACTCAAATGGCCTGTCCCACCACCCCAGATGCTGCGGGGATGGGGCACTGCAGCAGCTGGATTCCATTTCCTGGCAGCCCTTCCATCCAGCTGCCACTGGGTCTGGCTGCCAATGGTAGACCCAGCAGCCAGGCCCATCTACCCTGCACCTACCACTGGGGGCAGGACCCACACAAGCAGGGTGTTTAGCTGGGCATCCAAAAGCAAGACAGGTGGGTGGAGCTGGAGAAGTCCCAGCATCTTGGGGCAGTGACAGCATGGAGCCAAGCCATAATCCACTGCCCACACATCCCTGCATCAGGCATGGATTCCACAGGCAAGGGCATGCAGGGAGCAGATCATGCCTGTGTCCCAGCCCCTGTGTTGTCACCACCCCATGCCCCCAACACATGATCCTGGCCTTACCTGCCCATCCCACTCCTGGACACTGCTCCCTCCCTGCCTGCAACCCCATCCCACATAGTGAGTTTTGGCCAATTGTGGAAGGAAGGAGTGTGCTGACCCAGCCTGGGATAGCTTAACCAAACTCCCTATGTGGCCCATGGGTCTAAATAATTGCTCACCCCAATGGTGAAAAAAACCTATGGAAACAACATAGGCTACTAATAAGACTCGCTTTGAGGACGAGAAGACAGGATTTATCCTACATCTTGTACCTGAGGTCCTGCTTTTGACAGTGACCAAAACTTCAAGCTTCAGAAACAGGTGAAAAAAGAAATACCCATCATGTACATAGTTAATTGCTATGGGAGGCACACGGGGGAAAGACAGACCCAAGATGCAAAGCCCAGGTACAGATCTGAACTTCGTAAAAACGAAGGAGTTTTTGGGTTCAGAGTTTTTTGTCAGTTTGTATCAAGAAGGAAGCTGGCTTTGAGAGTTGGCTACAGACATGAATAGCCATAAAGATCGCAGAAAGGGTTAGCAGAGACAGAGGCCCATATCGGGGTTTCCAGTTCCTGGAGCTATGTGCTCTCCTCCAAAATTCTGCTTTCATTTAAGAAAAAAAATGCCTCCAGACTTTATGGTTGTGAAAAAAAGCTTGAATATGTGACTCACCTATAATCAGTGCAGTGATTTCTGCCTGAGTCTGCAAAGTCTGAAACAGAGTTTCTAACCAATATGAATGGCACTTGCTGCTGGCATCCACTACCCTGGAGCAGTCTCAGTGATGCTACCTTATCATGGCTCTGATAGAGTGGTGTGAGCAAAAGCCCCTACACATGTTCAGAGACTGCTGTTCACATGGGTGGTAGCTGAGGTCTCCCTCCACTTAGCTAAAGCCCATGCTACTTGATGGCATGAAGTAGTATCCTGGAAGTGAGATGATCAAGAAAGCAGACTGGATGATCACAATGGCCCCTTTCTTTTTTGAAAATCTAGAACTCTTAGGCTACTTGAAGTGGGATGGTGAAAGCACTGCCTATAGACAAGAAGGTGGTGGCTCCTGCAGGGGTGTGGGTGAGGCAACAACTCAGGGACTCCTATGAGATATTGTGGTTTCAGCCCTGGATGGCCTGATTCTGGCCTGAGGCAACATGAATAGATCTCTAGGCCCACTTTTATGCATCTCAGGTCCTAAGGCTTGGTATTTGGGTAACCCTTATCCTTTCATGAAGAATGAACACAAAGCATTGTTCGGGATCATTACATGATTTGGAGACTGGTATTCAACAGGGCTGTGCAAAATTTTGCCGGTTGTTTCGATTTGACACTGTTTCAACTAATTTTGAGCTTGAAACAGTGAGATCTAATTGAAATGAAGGGCTTTGAAACAGCCTTGAAACAAAACAAGGCTAGTCAAAACATTTCAAAACTTTTGAAACGTTTCGAGTTTCAAAGCCAGCAGCAAGAGACAGGGGAGAACCAGGGCTGTCCTCCCAGCACCAGCCAGGATTGCAGCCCTGGCTCTCCCCATCTCTTGCTGCTGGAAGCTAATAACAGTGCAGGGGAAGAGAACAGAGCCTGGGCTCAGTTCCCCACCCCAGCGCTGCGATCCTATGGGGGGTGCTGCGATCCGGCCTGGGGAAGCAGAAAGTCAGCCCAGCTGGGCTCACTTCTACCCCCCTGCACTGTTACCAGGTGTGGGGGGCAGAGGGTCAGCCCAACTGGGATCACTCCCCCTGCCCCACACTGCGATCAGGTGCAGGGGCGGAGAGTCAGCCCAGCTGGGCTCACTTCCCACCTCTGCACTGCGATCAGGAGCCCAGTTGCGCTGACTCTCTGCCTCCTCACCCAATCGCAACACGGAGGAGGTGATGAACCCAGTTGGGCTGATTCTCTGTCCCTGCACCTGCTCACACCACGGGGGGCAGGGAGTGAACCCAGGTGGGCTGACTCTCCACACCTGCACCCAATCGCAGCACAGAGGGGGAAGTGAGCCCAGTTGGGCTGACTCTCTGCCCCACACCCAATCGCAGCGTGGAGGGGTGGGAGTGAGCCCAGCTGGGCTGACTCTCTGCTTCTCCCTGCCTGATTTAACAGCAGTGATGGTGAGTCAACTCAGCTGGGCTGACTTCCCACCCCATCAAAACAGCATCGAAACAGCCTTTCAGTTTTGACAGAATGGAACAGCTGTTTCAAATTGAAATGAAATTCGGAATGGAACACTGTTCCTTCAAACCGGCGAAACTGAAGGCAAAATGAAACAGTGTCATTTTGCACAGCCCTTATATTTAACTCCTGTTACAGCATTTGACTCTGCGGCCTCCAGTGACAGACCATTCCTGTCCTGTGTGAGAAATCACTGACTTCTTTTGTCCCAAATTCTTTGACCGGTCCCTTTTAAATGGGTAGCTTAAAAAATAAACACAGGACATGCTTATGTGTAACTTGACATAATACACTATCATGTGACAAGCAAAGGAAGTTTGAGGGGGAAACTATTTCCACATGGGTCAGGTGCAAGGCTGAAATAAAATCATCCATGGGCTCTGCCACACCTATGTGGAGTTCCCAGTGGTCCTGCCTCCATGCCATGGGCTTATTCAGTCACCTTAGACCTGCCATGGCCTTGCCCTTCCTCAGAATAGCAGAAGATTTCAGAGACAGGGTGAATGAAGCAGTTCCACTTAATAATCAGCAGTTAATAAATAACAACTAAAAAACACAGCCTCCACCTGCTCATGTGTAACAGAAGTATTAACAATGCAGCACATCCAAACCCCAAGAAATTCCAGACCTTTGATTGTCATGTCTATGTGAAAAATTGGCCCATACTGCACATCGTTCATATTGAGAATAGAGATTCATTCCCAAAAGATTGTCAAGAGATGAGCGCGAGGTGTTACATTTGCCCTGCAGGTACCCAGCTGAGCTGGAATTTATTTCTATCCATCTGCCCCGTGCTTTTGCTGCATGTGACAGATAAGGTTGAAAGATTAATGATCAGCTTACCCTTTTCATGGTAGATAATGCTGGTTGAGTTCATCTGGTGTGAACAGTATCAGGATAGTAGAAACCTAAACCATATGCACAGATCTATACACACAGCATCTCTCACAAGCCTTCCTATGGGACACAATAAGATAACAGCTCTGCTATTGTGAAAGGGGTCAGTCATTTCATGTCTCAGAATGAGTCTCATAATGTGGAGTTAATTCTCATAAAGTAGTAAAGTAGCATTAGAAATGGTGCTAAATGAATACTAAAGGCAAAGTGTTGAGGTACAGTGTGGCTGGGGATTTAAATGGTAGACTGTTTAACTAAACTCCCCAAACCCTCCAAAGCTTTCTGGCTCTGTCCTTCTCCATAGGCCCATTCCACTAAACAGGTCCCAGTCTCTTCCATCCGCTTTTGCAGATCTGGTGACAGTACATTCTTCAGATGATCCCCGGCTTTGCCTACTCCATTGGGCAACTCCTCTTAGTGAGGTGGATCTACAGTTGCTTCTTAGATGAGTTAAAAAGTCCTATTTGAGAGGAAGTCACATGCTTCCCTGGCACATCTGAAAGAAATGACCAATAGTGTTAGACAAGAACATTAGTATTAGGGGTTGGGTTAAAGCCGGCAAAACCTTCCTTTAGCCGTGTTCCTGCTGCTCCATTTGAATCTCACATTACTCCAAGGCCCCCTGTCCGCTGCGTCTTTGTCGCTATATGTGCCTCAGAAATGAAGTCAAACTCCTAAGCTTACATCAGGAACTCTCTGCCATTCAAAATCAGGACGCGCTCCTAAGTCATGTCTCGGTAGGATATACTGCAAAACCTGGCTCTCATACAAGCATTCCCTCCATAAGGAAGTGACATAAAAGCCTCTATCTTAAACCGACAGGGTCCCCACTACTATAGTATCTGAGCATCCTCTCACACTGCTGAGGATTATTATACCCATTTTAAGGAGAAGGAACAAAAGGAAACGGCTTAAATTACTTACCCAAAGTCATGCAGGAAGTCAAGAAAAGAGCACTTGAACCCAGATCTGTGCGTCCCAGACTCTTAACCACTGAGCCTCCTGGATAACAGCATCCAAAGGGCTAAAATAAAAGCAAAGAGTTCAGGTTCTTTTGTGGATGTAACCTATTATTATTATGAACTTAGCTTTGAGGGAAATTTCAAGCTGAGAAATACTGCTCCTTCCTGTTGGTGCACAAGGAAAAGACTGCATGGTTCACTTGGAAAACCCGCTCTGGGCCATGACAGACCTCATTTTCACTTTGATGATGTGAAGGTCTTTTTTGCACATGTACAGAAAGAGTAGCCATCAGATGAGAACTCTTTGAAATGAATTATATTTGCTGTATGGATATTTGTTGGCAGACACAATATTGAAAACAAAATTAACTTAAGCAGTAATGGGTTGTGTTTTAGCCAAGTATAGTCTACTGAATGTGCTGACTTAAATGAGTCATTTGATTTTTTTTTTCTGCGCAGTTCAGGAGAAAACAAGTGGATGAACTAATGAATGAAAAGCCAGATTGTCATCATAATCTCTAAATCTGCACATCCAAAATTGCAGATCCAGATATCTGATGTACAGTTTTGGCGGCTCACACTTTGATTTGTATGGAGCTGAAAAAATGACAGCCAAGTCAAACAAAGCTTTCATGTAGAAATGACCACAGAAATATTTGTGATCTCCCATGAAAATTGTAGCATCTTTCTCTGTATGCGTCTCTCTCGCTCTATTTAGCTTCTAATCAAACAAATAGATGGAATTTGAGGAATGAGAACGACTGTTCCTCAGAGTCACTGCACCGTGCACGTGTTGCCTCTACGCACCTTCATAGGTGCTAGATGGAAAATTTAAAGGCAAGAACCAGTAACAGAGACTGGTTAAATAAAAGAATCCTATGCAGTGTATTTAGTATGAGTTTTCAAAAGCAAACTGCCACAATAAAACTCAGACTCTCTCTTACTGTGCTGTCCGCATACATAACTTCCGGCTTTTTTACTTACTGCTTGAGGAGTCAATACACGCCAAGGTTATCTTAATCTAGTTGCCGCACATTTCCGCCCATCCTTTGCACAATATTCATTCAAAAATCCTCCATCTAAGAATAAACACACTTTGAAGCTTTTATTTCTCCCTGCTTCGGCTGTGATCTGTTTTTAAAACCTTGTCAGACCCCTTAAGTGCCCCAGAGGGCCATGCCCAAGGGAAGGAGGTAACATCTATGCAGCTTGTCGATATTCAGAGGCTAAACAGAACAACAAAGAAAGATGCTGAAGCTCTTGCCCCTCTTTCCCCCAAATGAACATGTCCAAAAATGTATATTGGGGGGGGAGGGGGAAGATGTCTGAGCTAACACATCAGCCCATGCAATTATTCAGCTGACTCTCCCTCCCCAGATATATCAAATGGAGCGCAATGCCAGTTGAAAGTAGCATGTAGCCGTCAGTGATGTGCAACATATAAGCTCAAAGGCATACAGTTTGGCTGAAGTCTCCAGCTGGCACTGGTTGTTCTCCTGTACTGTGAAAACATGCAAGTCCTCAGATGCCCTGCTGATTACCGAATCCAAGAAACTTTCCTGAACCTATCCAACAAGCACTTACGTTGGAAATTAACCCATGACCTTTTTTACATCTACAACTGGTTTTATTTTATTCCATCAGTCTAGGTGGGGGAAACTCTTTGGGCTGGAAATATTTGTGTTAGGGCTAGAAAGTTTGGGGGCTTTTATTTCAATCTTTCTCTCTTGTGCAAGCACGAAAAAGTCCGGTACATCAACTTTCACTTGAAGGTGGCTCTAGCATATGTCGAGGCTATTAATGGCCATGTTTGTCTCCTACCTTTGCGAGTTTTTTCCCCCCCCCTTCCCTTTATGACATGTTTATTGGTCTTGAAGGTTGAGGAGGGACAATATAGGAAACTGAAGTCCTCCAGTTAGGTCTGACTCACCCACTCCACAGGCAGGCCTCATTTAAGGGCGTATTGCACTCGGCATGGTAGCTGCCTGGTATGAACGGCTGAAACCATTAATCCCCATTCACATCTGATTCTCTGTAAGATCTGGACCGGTGGGTCTAGGGTAGTTAAATATACAGCTTGGGCAATTAAATAGGTTACAGATGAATATTATTTGGTCTGAAAACAAATCTGCAAGGGGTTTCAGAGACTAGTATCTTGAGGATTGCAGCTTATTTGTGGAACTTTACAGGAAACTGCTAATTATGACACCTGCACAACTTTCCCTGAACTGGACCCTTGGGATTCGTTGCCTTGTCTATAGAAGTTAGCCAAAGCCTGTGATTCTTAATCCATCGCCGTTACCGTAAGTGAGAACAGAGCAGCCAGCCATCGGGCATTTGTAACCCTGCTGGAGAAACAGGACTGTATACGGAGGCATAACTCCAAGTCACAAAACAACCCAACTTTTGAGTACGGGCCTCTAAGAGGAGTCTTTGACCTTCAAAGTAAAACTTTGGTGAACTCGGCATTCTTGAGCTGACCCATTTTAATGGCTTCCATCGCACAACAGGAAGGTAAGCAGCATCTGTTAAATGATGAGGAAAGTAGCTGTGTATTGATCCTACAGTACTGAGTAAATCAGTGCAAGTCATTTAAGCTCGAGAGTTAGAGCAGTCTGTCTGTGTGTGTGCACGCGCGCACGTGCATGTGCGTGTGTGTGTGTGTTTTGGCCTTCTGAACGAGGAGCTACCAACCCATGAGCACCATATTTTAGAAGTGTTTTCCCATATCTGCATTCTTACATAGTCCATATTTTTCAGCACACAGTTGTCACCCTAAACTTTAACCCTCCTAGCTCCCCCTGGGCTTCCACTCATGTCCTAGAGACAGGGCCACAGCCAAAGTTACGTTCTGAGCTTCTATGCCCACAATTATTCAGAACTGCAGAATAATAAGAAGTTGTGAGAGGTTTACATAAGCCTTTTTTTTTCCCTTCAAGAGACTTCAAATTGCTTCACAGAGAAGGACCATGTCATAATCCCCATTTTGCAGATGGACATGCTAAAGCACATGTTGAAGCGATCTGCTTAACAGCATCTAGCAGGCTCATGGAAAGCAAAATATAAAATGAAGATCTCCTCAGTCCTAATTCAGCATCTTATCCACTGAACCATTCTACCCCTTTAATGCCATCACAGGCTGCAAACAGATGGCGACTTTGTGCCCCCATAAAAGTGTTTATGGTGGCACAAAAGCTGAGCAAACAGGCATCATAGCCCTTTGCTGCAACACAAGTGCTTACATTTTGTGACACCAACAAAGGTACTAACAATTTGTGCTGCCTTTTTGGGGCTCATATCTGTTTATTTATGGTGGGAGGTGGCAAAAATCCCCTGGTCTTAGAGGCCCAATCCTAGAGGATAAGGGCCCTAGGTGCCCACCCCAATTTTGGGCGCAAGTCAGTAAGTGTGGAAACACCCATCTGCAGATATGCCCTAGGGGTTCCCCCGGCCACTTACAGGTAGTGCCCCAACTGGAGGCAGCAGCCAGAAAAGCATGCTGGACACCAATGAGCCTATTGTACTGATGCCCCTAGGTTGGGGGCCATGTGTAGGCATAGGGGGAACTCCTAGAGGCCCCTGGTAGGGACAGAGGACCAACCCTGGGGGACAGCAGCCCTTGCAACATATTGTAGCACAGCTGAACCTGCTGCAAAGAGGACATCTGTGTCCATACAGATCAATATGCCCTGAGCAGTATCAGACCTTCTTGTGGTACCTCCCATGAGCAGCTGTAAAGTGAAACTAAAGTCACTACCAAGGCAATCAGACTTTCAGTTTTTCCAGTTTTGATATCCCATGCTTTCCAATTTTGATCTACTAACTACAGGATAAGGCAGAGCAATCTCTCCTATCGAGGAGCCTTGACTGCTCTTCAACTTAATGTTGACGGCTATACCTCACTCAAGCAATGCATCACCAGGGAAATGAAACCACATGCAGTCCTTCTCCAATAAGCACATATAGAGCAGCTGCAGAAGCTCTCAGGCTACAGTCTTGTAGCCTTTATAGCCAGGAGGATCCATGGCCTTGCTGCCTTTATCAGAAATGACCTACCATACATTATCAAGAGACAGAGCACCTCCCAGGGTGCAATAGAATAGAGCGCAGTCCAGGTCAATGATATAGTCATTGTCACTATATACAAGCCACCCTTTACCATGGTGCCAATAGCTTATTTACGACCAGATGACCTTATATGCAGGAGACTTCAATTATCAACATCAAGATTGGGGATACTCTGCTAACAGTCGCAACAGAGACAATCTTCGTCTCTGGGTAAGCCTGAATGATATAACCCTCATATATGACCTGAAGGAGCTGCAACATTCAGACAAACCCAGATCTTGCCTGGCAGAAAGGTGACTTGAGTAAAATACTGATTTTAAAAAGTATTGGACAGGTTTCCATCATCTCAGCACAGACCCTCACTCATCAGTGTAGACAATATAATTTTCCAGTCCACACCATCCAGACCAGCTCCAAGACTGAATTTTCAGAAAGTAGATTGGCTCAAATACCAAAGGCTGACCAACGAGAGAGTATCCATCAGTCTTGCCCCAGTTTTCTTTAGAAGGAGCTACCCAATAAACCTGGAAACAGCATAACCTTTCTTCTTCTTAGATCAGTTGGGTTAACAGAAAGTAAGTGTGATCGAGTGGTTATTGCATCCTACTAGTGGATGGGGCTCCTGGATTCTCTTTCTGAGGCTTTCCTTGTAATTCTGTGTAAATGCACACAAAACTCTTAACTCATCTTTTCCTCAGCTTAGCTAAAATTCAGGGCTGGAAGATGCATCTGGTTTGCACTTCCCAGATGCTTCAGAAGCACCAAGTATTTTTAGTCTGAAAAGACCGCAGAGATGGCACATTTGTCGTCACAACAAGGCCTTCTGCATCTCAGATAAAAGATACTTAGAAATGAATGTTTGTAAAACAGCAGCCATACTTTCTTCTTAAGCAGCTTAACTTTTCCTTCTCCCTATTACTGTTTGTATGGTGGGAGCCCCTAGCAACCACAGTTTGGGCCCCCATGCCAGGCACCAGAAAAAAAACAGAACAAAGAGATGGTCTAGGCCAGTGTTTCCCAGCCAATGGGACGCGTCATGTAGGTGTGACTTTTCCGAAAAAACTGGCATTCCTAAGAAAGGTATGGTTCCTAAAATGCATATAAACATACAAACACACCTCTTGGAAAAAGTGAGGTTTTGTTTTTATCATGGTGGGACCAGGGTTTTTTGACAAAATTGTTGGTGTGATGTAAGATGCAAAAGGTTGAGAACCGCTGGTCTAGGCCAGGCGTAGCCAAGCTGCTGCAAGGGACATGGGCAAGCTCCATGTGTGGCACATGGTAGACCAGGCAGAGGACAGGCAGCACAGTGGCACATAGGAAATGGAGCAGAAAGCAGAGCAGCAGATTGGACAGGGGAACGGGATCAGAGTAGCACTAGAAGTGTGGGCAGGATAAATTTGTTGTACCTGCCACAGAGGTTGGTCCCCACTGGTCTATGCTATAAGTTTCTACTCAAGGCTCCCTCCAAGACCCCAGCTTCTCCTAGCTGCACTCAGCGTCCGTCAGTCAGTCCCACTACAGCTGCTCTTCCTTGGCTAAACTGAGGCTGAACGGAGCTTCTACCGAAGAGTCTTGTAAGAGGTGCGCAGAAAGCAGGAGGTGAAAAGAGGGGAAATGTATGGAATAAATCCCACATTAGCAACACAAAGTTGCAATGGAAAGAGAGCGAGTGGTGCACACAGCAATACAAAAAGTAGTTTTTGTGCCAGGCTCATCAGTGTGGCAGGGTAATAAGGTCAATGTGAAAACAACTGGAAGGCACATTCCCCAGTAAACATGTGCTGAGTGAAAACGGCCCGACCTTATGTTGTAGAATCCAAACCCATTGAGTCAATTGCCAGAAAACATGACATGACCTTTCAGATTCAGTGAGCATCAGTTCCAAGAGCAGGCTGCCGTGCTCTTTTCCATTTCACTGCTGCCCCCTGAGGGCCTCAAGTCACCGGAAATAATAGCTCGGGCTCAAAATCTGCACTCCTTTAATGAAAAAAAAATACACGTGGCATCCAGTTTGACCCTGGTGGCAGATTTTTTTATATGCTTAGCTCAATTTCTTTAAACTTAACAACCCAGCCTTTTCATTTTTATTTAATTTTTTGTTTTTAACTTCAAAAAAAAAAAAAAAGTCTTCCTAGAGCTCAGGCTTTTCCTTGGCAATGTAGAAGTAGCTTACATCTGTGAATGAGAGGCATACTGACTTACTAATTAGGCTCTTAAACAAAGCTACAAAACAAGAAAGCTACACCAATGGGGGTGAATCCATATTCACTATCCCTGTGTAGACCGTGCAATGTAGAAATATTCCTGGCCCTGGTCCTCTGAATTCTTACGCTTTTGAGTATCCCTGCAGCACTCAGTACAGCTGCTGCTCTGAGTAAAATCATGGCTGTGCTCAAGGGTTCAGAAGATCAGGGCCTTGGACATTAACTGCAATTTTAAATCTCTTCCCTTGCTGGTAAAAATGTCCTCACTAGCGATATATGGAGGGTGCTGGAATTGGTACCTGTTTAGTATGGAAAGCATCACACCAGCAAAACATTTATTTTGAGGAGGATCAACTTCTAACTCATTTTTTTTTATACCATACAGATTTCTCCTCTTGCCCCTGCTGAAAAGCTAAAATGAGAGGCCAGGACCTGTGCAGTCTGGAAATTGTATTTATTTTGACTTGAGCTCTGCCAACCTGCAGCGTACGTCTACTCAGTCAAAACTGCCTACCATCTGTGTTTATTGTGGAGGAACAGCAACATCCCATGGCCAGTTAAATGCAGGTTAATTACAGGCGTGTATGGAATTCCCTCGAGAGCCAAGTATACAATTAACTTCCTTTGCACGATCTGTTCCTGTTACATGAAGGAAATCGGAGAGAAAAAGAAGAACAATATCAAGGCACAGAAGAGTCAGGTACTTCCTCAGCACCAAAGGGACTACCTGCAGGGAGAAATACGAGCCTATTAAATTCATTCATTGGCACCAGCAAAGTAAAATGAACATAAATTAATCAGCTCTATAAAAGGGGGTGCAGTGCTCTCAAAATCTCTGGATAAATTTGACCTCAAGATCTTTCCATATCCCCTTAGTTGAAAGCGGCGTGTTGAAAAACTGAGCATTTTTCAAGAGCGAGACTCCCCTAGGAAATGCTATCTTTTTAATATCTCTGGGAGCCATCTTTTCACAAT
The DNA here is from genome assembly GCF_052110815.1 of Crocodylus siamensis. Taxonomy (NCBI): domain Eukaryota; kingdom Metazoa; phylum Chordata; order Crocodylia; family Crocodylidae; genus Crocodylus; species Crocodylus siamensis. The sequence goes on along the minus strand of NC_143409.1, from coordinate 8,661,049 downwards.
ATGGATGTTTGTAATTTTAGTCCTTCAAATTTATGGAACCATCTGGCCAAGAATTGCAAAAGCTGCTGGTTATTTTTGGGAGCCTCAATTTTCAGTGCCCATTTTGAGACGCATCAGAAGAACCTGACTGGCACGGGACGAAAGGCCAGCACTTACCAGGCCCTTTGAAGACATGTCAGGTTGGGCTCCCCAAAAGAGAGGCTCCTAAATGCTTATTTCTGACCAGATAAATCTTGGCCTCTCTCCACTGCTGCTGATCCGATCCCATACATTAAGTTAAAATGCATGGCAGTAAGGGATGTCCTCATGTACCCATAAGCCCCCTCCTTTCATTGAACATTTGCTATTTCAGGGTTTTGTGGACTAGCACGCAGAAGAGGTAGTAACATTGATCCCTCCTCTCTCAACACCTCTCACCTTCTGCAAAAGACCCAGGTGAAGCTACAGTCGCTATGAGCAGGGCAGGGTCAATCCTACCCCTCTGCTTTTGTGCAGATGCAGAAGGACTAGCCACGCTGCAGCCCTTCAAACCTGTAGCTCCTTTTTTTACAAATGTTCTTTGTCCCAGTGGCAACCTGACTCTTCTTTCTCTTTGCAGACCCACAATGTGAGGGGCATTTTCAACTCCCATCTCCTCCTCCTGTGACATCCAACCTGCCGCTAAATTTCCCTGCCCACATCCATCTCGATTCCCAGCACTAAAGTCTGTCAACCATGACCTGATCACCTTCCCTCTCAACTGCTGTAGCACAGTCATCTCTCAACTCGTGCCCTTCAATCCGTTCACCTGCCTCTGAAGTCATGTACTGTGACCCTCATCACATCCCCTTCCTTTTCTAGCTTTCTTCTCTTTTATTCATCCAATTCAAGTTCCTTTTCTTCACGTTCAGTGTCCGGCACAAGTCCACATTATCCTGTCTTTCCGATTGCCTCTCTTTCCAAGCGCGGGTTGGTTTACTCCAGCCCTCCCGTCCGCCAAACGTTTTCCGTCGCTCTTCCACTTCCACTAATGGCCTTTCTTCTAAGTAGGCACCCCTAAGCTTCGGTGACCTAGCCTGTGGTCCATCACCTCTACTTCAACTCCAATCTGAAAACATAGGTTGTTTGTTAACATTAGTCTCGTATCATTTTGAAGCACTAAAAATAACCCCCACTAGGATTATCCAAGGATCAAATAAGAGACAAGCTAGACTAAGATTTGTGCTACATCCCATCATCTAATTAAAGTGCTCACGTGCTGTTGCTATCACAAATTCTTCCAATCAGAAATCCGGTCTCCTGTGGACTAGTAACCACCTAGCATAATTTTAGTGTGACATTTTGGTGCTATTATTAATAAATAACAACAACTTTGCAAATTCAGGTTCAAGGACTTTTTAGTGATGACTTCATCTCCCTCCTCTCTTTCATTATTCTCCCGCCCCCTCGCTTTCTCCAAATCTCCAAGGAATTCTCTATACTGTGCCACCAGCGTAGCTCGGCAAATTTTGGTCTCGTACAGCAGGTGTCTTGAGCCCAAGACCCATGGCAGTGGGGGAAAGTCCAAAGGAGCTTCACAAGAAAACTCCTGGCTCTGGAGCACATCAGCTGGCTTGTGTGGGTGAACTATCGGTGGAGCATCTGAGAAGAAAGAGGGTTAGCAGACTCAGCGGACACACGTGAGCACAGGTTGCTCAGTCCTACGGTTCCTGAACTCGCAGCTCATCTAGTGTAAGCACACTCCAACTGCCAAGGTCTTCTTACTACAGCTTTTAGATCCGGACTGGCATGGCAATATATACAGTAGCCTTATATAGAGTAATACCATGTGAAGAGCTGTGACTTAGAACAGTCTTAAGGTTTTCAGCAGGATTGTGCCTAAGTAATGATCAGCTGATTTTTATAGAGATTTCTGCCAAAAAAACCCACCGCAGCCTTGGTAATTCCAGTGGCAGAAACTTGTTTAGAAATTCAAGATGTAAGCAGGATTTCCATCACACAGATGTTTCAGCTCAGAACAGTGGAAGAGCAGAGGATCCCTGATCTACTGATATTTCAACTGCTATGCCAACGAGATGATTACTTTGCCCCAACCCTAACATCAGTTGGCATCATACATGGCACCCTCATTTACATTTTGAATTCAGACAGAGCCTATCAATGTATTTCCCATCATACATCATGTAGGAGGCTACTGTTTGCACAAGCTCAGCATTTATGCAGACTGCCTTCAGCAAGAAGTTCCACAAGTGCTGGGAGTTCGAGCCCCGACAGTGGAATAAATTTCAGCGCACAAGATGTCAGGAAACAAGCTTACCCTAGGTAACTGAGAAGAGGTGGCAGGCACGCTCAGCATGTGTGAAATAAAAAGCAACCTCCAGTGGAGGCAGGCCCATGCATATTTTCACAACAATCCCTTCGGCCATCATCAGCAAAAACTTATTTTAGACCCAGAAAAGACACAGAGACAAAGCACTTGGCCGAGTAATTTGTGACTTGGGGACAAGCTGATTAAAAATGCAATGCTATTTACTGAAGGCAAAATGCAGACATGCACTTTCCCATGTAAAGCAAGAGCTTATTGAGCAATAAGAAAGCCGTTCTTACTGATTACAGTTGGGACTTGAACCTTAATTATGCTGAATGGAAGGCTCTCTAGGAAAAGGTAAAAAACAGGAGGGACAAGTTCAAATTCTAGAAGCCTAGAAAAGCCAGTAGAGACATAAAATTTAGTGGGGGACATGCCAGAGGTGCCTGAAGGAAGTTAAAGGTAGGTAGATAGAAAAATGACTGATTTATGGTTTTAAAAAAAGAGTTATTAGACTAATTAAGCATTAGGTACTACTTCCCAGGTGCCCTGTACCCTGCATAGTCATCTGCAGTACTACAGAAATACATGCAGAAAGTGGCACAAAGACTGACACTTCTTCTGTCCATAGCCTGTCTTGGGACACTTCCCCAATCCAAACCACTCCTGTTTTGCAAAACAAACATACCAAGAAAGAGAATCAAATTCAAAAACACTGGATAAGCGAAACATCAGCATAGGGGGATCTAGTATTTTGAAAATGGGGTGCAGATGGTGAGGTGCATCAATGCATATAGCACGAGGCAGATTTTTTAAAAAGAAACTAGAAGCTTTTCTAATAAGCGAGGGGCCTAGGGCTGCATTATTCAGTTTAAGATTGAAGCAAAAACAAATATAACTTCATTGGAAGGGGTTAAAAACAATCTGCAGGGCTGTGGAATAGGAGCATCATTACCTACCAGGAGCAGCAAACACACAGCAGAATTGCAGAACAAGAGCTAGCTTGATTGCTGGAACATCAAGACCATTAAAAAGAAGAGAGGGTTGGAATGAAGAGTTTAGAAGGGATCAGGTAGATGACAGTGAGCCGTGAAGTCAATTGACTCCCTCAGCACTGCCTGATTAGAAATGCTGTTGCCACGTCCAGGCAGCTGGTTTTACATTTTGGGTGGACCAAGATGGTGTGCAAGTGCCCTGGATCTGCCCCTGGACACCACCTCCTTCTGCCATCCACTTGAATATTTAACATTTCTCCTGAGCTGCCCATCAGAAGTACCCTCTTTTTTTTGAGATTCAGCTTTAAGACACACTCTTGGCATTCAGGGAAAAAAAAAAAAATCAAGAGGCTTTTATGTGATAAACATGGCAGAGAAAGTGGAGGCAAGGAGGGTAGAACTGGCTTATTTAAATATATTACATATATATCAACATTTCAGTTGTAGGTACTTCACTTTCATACAACTCCACCCATAAGCGTACTCATAAGCTTCCTTGAGTTGTATAATCAGCACTTATGCTCAGTAAAGCACCAGCAGTTTCACATGGGTGAATCATACTTCTAACATGTTTGGCCCAAAGATGGTCTTCATTATCATCAGGAAGATGGATTAGTCTCTTCCCATCTGAGTCTCATCCTTCTCCCCCTAGACTGTGCACAGGCACCATTGCAGGGAAAATCCCACACTGAGCTACTGACAGAGTGTCTGTCTTTTGCTCCAGGGTCCTGAGGTTTCACCTTGAATGATTTCTGCACACCCCAATTTGCATTAGAGATAAACCTCATTTGAACTGCTACCTCTGAGGGACTTAGGGTCACTCATCTAGGCAAGGATCTAAGGTATGTCTATAATGCAGTCACAGCCACAAGTGCAACAGACTGGGATGTAGCAAAGCTAGATTTAAAGAAGCTGGTTTAGGTACCTGTAGCAGTGGCAAGGAGCAGCATGCTGGCCAACTGACCCTGCTTTGCAGGGGTGAACTCCAGGCTGTCACAGATAGACTAATACCAGTGCCTGAGCAAACTAGTTTAAAGCTAGCTCAGATGTGTCTAAACTATAGTGCAGTCCCAGCAGTGACCTACCCTATGTCTTCTGAGCACTTACACCAAAGAGCCAAATTCCCATGGGTTCCAGTGAGGATAGGGAGCTGTAAGCAGCAGTAAGGGTGAGGGAGGAGCTGCTATTTCACTATTTGCTCTGTTTATGGATGCAGTTTCTATCGATCCTGAGGCCAAGGAGTATGTAATAGGGTTTGGCACTCTTCATCCCATGGAAAGATATTTCAGCAGCATTCAGCTAAAGGTATCGACCTCCATTAAAGCTTGGAGCTATCCACAGCTACTGTGGCACCAGAAATATTGTCATACTATTGCATCCCCAGGATCTCATCTCTTCTGGCATTTAGGCACCCACATCCCTTTAAAAGCAATATTGAGTATCTGGGCCTTAGTACTTTTGAGGTGGTCAGGGCAGTGCACCAGATTGCTGAGCTTTGCTAATACTTTATTTATTGTTTTTCCACTGATATCCTCATTTTCCAGGCAGTGAAACAAAGGCAAAGTCATGTCAAGTGACCAGGCCAACGTCACAGGCTGAGGCAGTAGCAGAGCTAAAAAAAACACCCCAAACCTGCTAGTTCTCAGTCCCAAGTATTAAGCACGAGATTATAGCCTTTTTCACATGTTCAGGTGATTATCAGTTTCTTGGTTACATAAGCCACCAGTGTACATAACAGTACATAATACTAATCGGTGGCGGAGAGCCTTAATTCCATTAATGTGATAATATACTGGAGATGCAGTTACCCAAAAATAGTCTGGAAGGCATTCAGCAGGAATGTATCCACCTACTGCTTTATTTACTAAGTGGAAGGTGCAATGTCCTTATTCGACCTCTGGAAGGGTCTGAAGAGAGATACCTTTCCAACCAGAGAACAAGTTCCTTTTCCATACCTGAAAACAAGGCAGCGCAGAATAATTCTTGTATTCAGCCACAGCAACCTATTAGATTATTTATTGTGGCCAAAAGCTCATTGTCTCTTCTGACTTGAACTCCAAGGGCTTGGAGATGCAGACAATTAGAGAGGAAAAGCCTGGAGCCCCTGCACACCCTGGCATCCTGAAAAGATGAGACAGAAAGAACTGAGACAGTAATGATGCACAGGCAGCCACCTGAAGAGCAGAAATCACATCTAGGGGCTCTATTCTTCTGAAAAGTCCAGCAGACTTCCACCCTGCACTAACAACCATTATTTATGAGATGCCTGTCCCTAAAAACGGATGCCCTAGATGTCTCATTCAATTAGAATTTAGAACAAATCAGGTTGCTGTGCTCGGTAAAAACGCGGTGGGGGGGGGGAGTCCCTTGATTTATTAGGGTGGCTTTATCACATCAAAGTCACTGTAAGTTTAAGTGGGAGTTTCATAGGCCTCAGGTAACAGCACAGGCAAGGATGCAAACAGCACCGTGTCTGTCTCCAAATACAACCGGCTTTAAGAGTTAAACCTATGAATTAGACGGCAGGATGGTCTGTAGGGAATTATCAGCTCAGGAAGATGCCTCGGACACAGCCCATTAAATGCTTTAGATGTTCAAACGGACTTTTTTAAACTCCTACTTTTATCATTATCCTATCTGCAATGGGTTGGTGTTTATTCTATTATCTTGTCAGCTAGTAGCTACAAATTCATTGGAGTGGGATGAGATGTCCATTATCTGTATTTTATACCTTCATGATGAAAGATAATTTGTGTAAAAGCATCCAAACCATAGGCATCTCTGGATAGTCTTTAACAATCAAAGGATTATGTAGCTGGCTTTTGCATGTAGCCAAATTATTCACCAAGAGTACTGAATTTTTCCCTCTATTTCCTCTACTCATCTCTATCACTTTTTAAAACTTTTTTTTTTCAAATTCTTTTTTCCCCAGGGGAACATAATGAAAAAAGATGTAAAAATTTTTTAAAAAGCGGGTGGGAAATATTGCTGCTTTTTAAAGGATTTTTTTTTTCTGGTGCAGAAGAGTAGATATGTTAAAGAAAAAGTTTTATTCTCACTTTCTTTAACTTTTTTTTTTTTTAAATATTCCCTCCCTTTGTCCCAGAAAGGGAAAATTAAAAAGAAAAAAAGTTGTACTTTTTTCCAATGGTATAGAATTTGAAATATTTTATTTTTATTTTTAAAAACACCCATGACAATTAAAAATTAAGCCAAAAGGTGACACAACATTTTTAAAGAATGACATAACATTTTTAAAGAACGTTAAAATTGTGACTAACCATACTAGATTTACTGGGCATGTCTACACGAGATGCTACGTCACTGTAGCTGTAGCGCCTTGCTACGGTGATGTAGCGGCTAAAAATAAGTGTGCCGTGCCAGCACAGCGCAGTACGGGCTGTTACTGCACCATCATTTAGTATTTCCAAAAGGAAGTACTGCATGGCGGAGCAGTAACAACGACACCGTAGGGGCACGTGTAGATGCACCCGCTGAAAATCTTCACTGAGGCCTCCAGTGCAATTCATGCCGTCCATATACTTTACATGCATACTAGAAGGCAGAATTAGGGTTAGCCTCAAGGTCCATCAGTGGCCCGGATTTATTGTGACCCTATGAATGGTCTGGTTTAAAAACCTTATAAAGTCTCTTCCTTGTTTACAGGCCCTTTGTGTGCAAGGTCCAACACCAAGTAATTACAATGGAATTTCTTGCTCTAAAGAGACCAGACAGACAACAGAGACAAAGACTGAAGGGGAAAGAGAGGATATTGTTTCACATTACAGTTTGCGCATGCTAATTCCAACGAACATTCGGCAGCATTAAAGTTAGCACTTGCCGTGAACACTAACAGTTACACTTTAAAGGTTAAAACCCTCTTTAACATGCACAGCTGTTTTGCTGCTAGAGGACTGGGGAGCGGGGGCATAGCTAGGAGCTACCAAGTCAGGCCTACGGCTGCCTGCCTCCCCAGCAGCTCCCCACTCATTCATGCCCCTCTCCCCATCACCAGGGCTCCCTGACCCTGGCCAAATGTCACAGCACATGGATGGTCTCTACCAGGGAAGAGAGCTCAGGTCTCCAGCCAGAGCTCCCAGCCCAGCCTTAGTCCCTGGTCTCACTGCCTCTTCCTGCTCTTCGAGATTTGTAACCTCTACCAGAAAGAGTTCACCTGGACCAAACAGAGAATTTGTTTAGCTTTGATCATATTCCAATTACTGATTTATTTTATTTTTAATCCCCTGTGCTTCTAAGCACCTTCTAAGCTCCATGCCAGGCCCCTTGCAATAGCTAACTATGCATTGCATAGAATACGATGTTGCATGGCCTACGGGCCCAGTGCCAAAACCCCACTGCTAAATCCTCAGCCCAGTCCCCCCCTGACTGACCTGAAACAACTGACATTGCAGGTAGTCTAGAAAGCAAGGAGGAAACAAACCCAAAAGTACCAAACAGGATCTACCAGCTGATCACTCCCTTTAGGATAAGTATCACTTAACCTTTAGAGGGCCTTTAAGTTAATTATCATTAGCCTTCTGAGTAACTTAGTCCCTTACATTTTGGGGCTTGAACATACATAGCCAGCTCATAAGCGGGTGTGCAGCATTCTACGCTTGTTTCAGCTTCGTAATATAGTCTAGTCCAGTGATTCACAACTAGGGTGCTTCAGCACCCTGGTGTGGCGTGAGGTCCTTTCAGGGCTGCCTGCCCTGGGTACCATGCAATATGAGCACTGTTAGACGTGCAAACATGATTCACCAGATAAAACCAGAGCTTGCAAACAGGAGTCCATACTGTTCAAACTATTCTGACCTGTTGTGGTCTTTCTGAGTTCCATGCAACAGAAAAATTGCTCTGTTATTTTTTTCTAGTCCAGGGGTAGGCAAAATACAGCCTGCAGACTGGATCTGGGCTGCCAAGGGATGTTATGCAGCCTGCGGTGGGTCCCTTAGCCCCACCTGGCCCAAGCACAGGTCGGGACAATTGTGGCCAGTCCTGCCATCCCTGGGCATGCAGTGGGGATGGGTTGGCACAGCGACTGGACTCCATTTCCCGGCAGCCTCAGCAGTGGCAGCTCCTACAGACTGCCGCTACCAGTGTCAACACTACTGCCAGACCTGGCCCCACTGCCTGGGCAGCTCAGCCTGTCTACCCTGGGTGGAGGAGGCAGATGGGTGGGTGGGATCTCTATGGAAACTGGCCCAGGACCTCTGCAGGCAGGGTGCACACAGAACAGATGGGATGGGGTCGCGGACAGGTGGGAAGCAGCATCCAGGAGCATCGGGGCAGCTGGGCTGAGGCTGGGGTCAGGGCTGGGATCACAGGGCAGTGACAGTGCAGGGAGTGGATCATGGATTATGGCTCTGCCCAGGGCCCTGGCCCTGCGCTGTCATTGCCTTGCAATCCTGGCCCCAGTCCCACCCACCCATGCTGCTCCCGAATGCTGCTCCCCACCTGCCTGCAGCTCCATCCCATCCACCAGACTGAGTGCACCCTGCCCACAGGGGTCCCACCCACCCATTCTGTCTGGCACCCCTGGACCAGTTTAGTAATCTACCATTTAGGGAGTTATGGTGAGATGTTATAGGTTGGGTCACTGTAAGTGGCCCTCCAGCCCAAATAATTGCCCACCTCTGCTACAGTCAAGAAAATGGATGACTGTATTTTCCAAGTTGTACCTCGAGTCTAACAAAGGGAACCTTGAGTCTAGAAAGGTTGAGGACCACTGGCCTAGTGTTAGCACCAGAGGCAGTGGTTGGCTGCGGTAACATCCCTGAGGAAATCACAAGAAAAAGCCCAACCGTGCAGGGAAAATTCAAAGCAATTCTCCCATGCAGCCATGAAGCAACTCAGATGCACCCTTTCAGCTCAGTAACTTCTGCCACCAACTTCAGCAGGACCTGCTTTGTGCAGGTGAGGTGCCAGGGCATGCACCAAGTTGCAACTTTCAACCTTTGCCCTCCGCATTTCCCCCTGCTGCATTGGAAGGTGTTAATGGACAGCCTCCCTCCCACCAGCCAATCTAAACAACTGGTTTGACCCGAGACAGGGAAACACCTAAAGACACAGCAAACCAGAAGAACTAGCAGTATTACACGTGTAATTGTTGGGCTGACATGCAAAAAGCTATTCTGGGTGCTGGACGAATGATGTCTTCCGCGCACTTCTCATGCAAATTACTGTTAGGAGCAGTAACTATTTATGTTAAGGCAGGCCTCACTTACGACTGCAACCACTGTGCTAGGTGGTGTCTGAACACAGAAAAGCGACATTTCCTATGCGAGTGTCATTCTTGCTAGGCAAGGAGTAAGGAACCTCAATCCAACATAAAAAACATTGGCACAGCTTTGAGAATTGCATGGATTATTGTCTCCAGCTGGAGTGATCTGCCAATAATTAAAACTACATTGAGGGAAGAAAGGAATATGAAAGGAAAGGAAAGGAAAGGAAAAAGAACAGTCAATTCACACAAAGTTTTAGTAAAACCAGTGCAACTCCCAAGCTTTTCTGCAGGGGGCTTGTCTGCAGAACAGGTCTCAGGAAAGCTAACCTGAGCTAAGTTTGAAATGGATTCATTAAACGATGAACACGTCTGGACACTCCTAGTAAAAATAAACATGGCATTGTTCCATTTCGTTTACCTCACAAATTAATTAAACTAAATTAAATTCAAGCTACTTCACCTCTGAGTAAGAATGGGAAACCAAGGGTTAAAGGTTGAATGCAGTTTAACTAAATCACTTTGAATTCACACCTTTGGTTAATTCACATTAACTTTCCTGGGTGTCTCTCTTAACAAACCCCATATTGGAAGATGCACTGTGTCTTGAGAGCCTTGCAGCAGGATCTACTGCATTAACCTCTACCAAGTGCAAATCCTCGTTATCAGGGAACGTTTTGCAGTGCTGGTGCTAAGTGAAGTTCCCTGCCATCACTTACTCCTTTTTCCATCTTACAGAAAAAAATTGACGTCTATTTTAATCATATATCTTTGCAGATCCTTATATAAAAAGCTGATATCAGGAGTCTATATTGTGCACATGCGGGTAATAAAAAAGGAAGCCTAGGAGCACAAGTACTGGAGGAATAGTCTTGTCCTTTCCACCAATAAATAAAAGGAAACCTGTCTCCCAATAGATTTGGATAATAAAGAGTCTTGACATCTGCAGAGAGCGAGGCAACATTATCCACAGGGAGTTAATTCACCACAATAAGTGTGGAAGCACAACTGCATCGCAGGAAAGCCAAAGGAAAAGCAAATCATTACTCCCTGACTTGCAATAATCACCTCAGTGTATTTACACTAATGTGTACCTAATTCTGGAGGCAACATTCTTGTTGACCAAAAAATAAATAAAAATGAAGCAATCTTGCCTAAAAGAAAAACCTCAGACAGCCCCTGACTTAAAAACTCCAGAGTTGCAAAAAGATTTTTAAAAGAAGGAGAGACGATCTCAACTCTACGAAAAGAGAAGGTGAGCAGAGCTTCTTGTAAGCATTCAGGTTAGGCTGAGAGTATGTGCAGCATCAGTGGTCCTGGATCTAGGAATTTGGTTCTGTATGGTGGGGATTCAGACCCGAGGTTGGAGCCCACTAGCAGGTATGAAGTATCTTCCTATTTCACTGCCCAGGGAAGTTGTGGAATTTCCTTTAATGTGAGGGGAAAGGAAGGGGTGAGAAGGGCTGGAAAAGCCTTTGGCTGGGACAATTTAGGAAGACGCATCTTGCAAGCATAAAGGCATTGGACTAGATGCCCGTTAAGCTCTCTTCCAATCCTATGATTCTGTAACTTCCAGGGGTACAAGTGCAGACGTATACTGGGAGCTCCTGAAAGATTCTGGACAGATGGAAAATGGAACATATATTCTAGCAGGGATACACCGAGTGGTGTTTAGTGAATCAGCTAGGTGCTAATGAGATTGTTCATTTGCCCACAGAGTGCTCTGTGCCACCTGCCCATTGTACCTTATTTAGAGCTTTGGAGAAATAGTGAAGTGATTTGCAATGTGATGCCTTCAATCTGCTGATGGCAAGCACTGTAATGCTTCCAACAAATATAACTAATGCAAGTACTAGGTATTTCGCTGGGAAGTAGATAATACAGAAAGATGGTGCTGAGTGGTTAGGGAAGCACGTGGAGAGGACGGTAGAACTGACACCTGCATATAACAGAGTGCAAGTGGAAAAGAAGCCTACCTGACCTCAACTGTTAAGATAACACACGTAGGCTAGGGACAGAAATTACATGCAAGTGGTTGGAAACAGGTTCTAATCCATAACACAACAGAAGTTCAGTGCATATAAACCACTTTCAAAATGGCTGAAACCAGTTTAAGATAAACCTGGTTGCATGTAGTATCAGACTTAACTGCTTTAAGTTAAATTGGAACTTGTGTCCCAGATCCCCACTAGATTCAAGTTAACTCACAGTCCCCCAACATCCCCTGCAAACCACCCCCCTTGCAGGGCAGGTGGGATAGCCTTGGAACAAGCTGCTTCAGCTGAGCAGAGAGATGTGCTTTAGTTTCCCCCAGTCTCTGGTCCGGGCCACTGCAGGCATGCGGCTGCATTTCCAGAATCAAAAGTGAATGTCTGTTCACTTGCTTATCAGTTCAATCTATGCAGCTTAGACTAACCTGTGAACATTGAATGGATTCAGGCTTTTTTTTCGGCTTTTTGACTGTCTGTACTTATCCACAGGGACAGGTCTCAGGCAGCATAGTCTCTGGCTGGCTGAAGGTCAGCAAGGAGTAAGAATACACAATGCAGCAACAAAAAAGCAAGAACAAGCACAATGCAAGAACAAAAAATGTGTCATGGAGGCTAGGTGCAGACATTCAAAAAGCCCATAATCTAAGTTATGTGATTTTCTGTCAGTGGTATAGTTTAGCTCAGTAGTGAACAACACACACATCTACCCTTTGGTAGGCGGAAGGAGGGGAGCCCAAACGTAGATTGGGTTCCACCATTTTTAAACCAGTCTGTGTGCACCGAACCTTTGTTCTGTTATGGTATAGCTCACCACTTATTTTAGTAAAAGTGTAATGTCTGAACCCAGGTGCTGTGCTTTTCTGTTCCCACTATTGATTTAATGCCTAATGCATTTGTTTTCACCTAATTTTCAAAGCCAGGGAGACCTGCAGCTCCCATTGCCTTGAAGCTTTACCTGCCTTCAGGCAATAGTCTAAAAACAACTGAGACTAGCACTTACAATCACACTGTGAATGTCCTTGGATCCCCACACCTCTTATTCCAAGGATGCCGTCTTTGTGCATAATAGGGTAATTCTCTGATATTGTAGGCGAAGATACAACTACTTCATATAATTGAAACTAGCTCTTCATGGTCTGTTTCTACTCTGTATCAAGGATTCGGTAGTTTTTAAATCAAGGCTTAACAAAGCTTGTCTATTATTCAAACTTGTCCCCTGCCATTCTCATGCTGATTCGCTGCGTACAGTCTCAGTTATTTACAACTGAGCTGTGAATCAAACTGCTTAAAAGCTGCCTTCCAGCTTATCCTCCATTTCCCTGCTGATAATTTTAGCAAAAGTAGGATTGAGCCACTGCTAGGGTTACTGGCCCAGCCTTGTCATAGCAGCAGCACTTAGTACTATACCATGGGTGCAGGTCCATTTCCTGAGACAGGATACTAGTATCCTAGAGCAGAGCAGAAGTGCCCTGTTTAGGCTTTAGGGTCTGTGTGACAATCTCTCCCCATTCTTTTCCAGGGATATGATTGCTGCATCACAGCCGCCCCCTTTGTCCATGACTTTCACTCTCTATACTAGAATAAGAGTGCTGCAGTAGTGTTCAGCGTTTCTAGAGACAGCATATCAGTCTTCACATTAGAAATGCTAAGGCTTCTATCCAGACCTGCCTTTGGTTCAGGCCCACCCTGGTAATGAATCTCAGGCTCGTGGCTTGCTTTGTAAAGCTCTGTGTAATGTGAAGCCCTATACAATGTGTTCCAGCAGCCGGCCATTTCTGCTCAGAATCCAGGTGCTCTGGACATGGCCATTTGCCTCAGGAAACTTCTTCCTCCTAAAGCCCAGTCTTTTGACCATCTGGCTACCATGTATAGCCCCTTCTTTTCAATCGATAAGCATGTATCAGCAGATGTCTGGGATTCACTCTGGCTTTCTGTTGGCCCCTTTACACCATTCCATTGGCACAACGAGACTTCAAAAACTGTGCTCAATGAGTTAGCGATGGTTTCTTTATCTTGGTGTATTCACCAAGTGAAATACAGCCATGGAAAGCTTTCCTTAGACCAGCTTCTTTGTGCATCCCTCAGCTGGAGCATCACAGCATACCTGAAGAGAGATGGGGGCCTGCAAAATACTGTATTCGAACAACACCCGCAGGGTCTAAAGGCTCCTACAGCATCCTTAGCACGTGGCTTCACAGCAACTCTAAAGCTGCTTTACTATCCACAGGAAGCCAAACTGGCTCCAGATACCCAAGCAATGAGGGATAGAGATGGCCTTTGCCCCTTCCTTCAAGTTCTGGGCTAGGTATAGTTGCTCCAAACACAAAATCTGGGCCTTGAACATGTAGGAGAGGGACACAGTCATCTGTGCTAGACTCTTTCTCCCTAATCATTTATATATTTTCTACTACGATTGGAAGCTCTTTTACCTGACCATAGAGAGACGGCAGTCCCATATGGTGCATTTTAAATATCTCAAAAAATTAAATGTGACTTTTTTATATTTAAGTGTCTTAGTGCATAATAAAGACAATGCCAGGATGTATTTCCTAACACAGGTGTAAGTTCAGTACAATCCAAAACATATGAAGAAGGTATATCTGGCTCAATATAAAACATGCATACATGTGTTTTTCCACACAAAAAAAATCCTAAAACCATTTCTCTGCTAATGCATTCACCTGTCCAACAGCTCTACCAACTATACAGTTGGTCTAATAAAAAACATTCTTGCCTTTTGGACATCTCCTTGACCATCACAGCTACAACCACACTCCAACCCTACCACCTTTGTCTGCTATCAAAGGCATTCTACAAAATGGTACTTATTCTATGGAACGACACACTTCTCAGATTAACTTTCTCATCTGAATAATATTTACGATGAAATAATAATAAATGAATGGCTTTAGTTGTCTGATAGGATCTCGTTATTGTAACGCCATGTTGCACAATACAGCAAGAGCACCGGAGGATGACCCTGGAACAGCCAGTGTTCCTGCGGGGGAATCACCTGGGACAAGAGAGAAAGATGCTGCAGAGAGTGCTTACTATTTCGGGTAGCTGCTTTGTGAGAGAAACTGGAAAGAAGCAAAAACAGGAAGAATACCACAAAAAGGAGCAAAAAATACAACTGAACAGATGAGGAGGACCAAGCCTTTCTTACCTAACCCTAGAAATGTTGATGGCAGACTGTATAACGTGACTTTAATGCTTCCAAAAGACTCTGATATGGTCCTAGTTGGAATTTCCCTCCTGACAAAATGATTGATGTGTCAGGCTTGTGCAACAAGGAGAGAAATAATAAGCAGGCAAAATATCATTTTAATATCTTCTACAAAAACGATGCCCAACCACAACTTATACAGTGGCTATTTGTTACTTACAAACTAAACTGAGATGTAAAGTTTGCTGTGTGGTTTAAGTAAAGTAAGCTCGAGGAACAAGTTCAAAAGAGACAGCAATAATAATAATGATAGTAATAAATATAATAAAAAGAATCCAAGGACGCAACTGAGAAGCTGTCTGGAAAAGTAGAACTGAAGGTCTAAATGCAGTAGGTGGATGATTCACTAATGAATGGAAGGCTCATTTTGACAGCTTGGGCTGCCATCCAAGCTAATTTGTTTCCAAGCCTTCAGTTTGCCAACTGAAGTGACTGAGAAATAATAGGCCCCCAAAAATATTTCTAAGGAAACACAATGCCCATTATCACTGGAGGAGAAAGTATCTGCACATTTCAAAGAAGGAAAAGAAATCCAAGACCTGCCAACTTTGGCCAGTTCCAAATGACAAAGAAAGAAGTAGTTAAAATTCAGTGAAAGAAAAGAACTGGAGTACTGTTAAATAAATTTAAAGTAGAAGCCGTCATAAAAAAAGAAGCAAGAAGTAGATGGATGGGTCTTTCAGAGACATGATTTTACAGCTGAGTCTGTTAACGGATGTAGCCTCTGACATGGAAAGCATTTTGTGGCAAAGGAGAAAGTGAAAAACAAGAAAGATAATGAGAAACAATGCATAATAAAACAGGTAATAATGAAACAATAGTTTTCAAGTTGGCTTGATCCTATTTACAAACCTATCAGTTAAAATGATTCAGATATTTTTTACAATATTTGGAGCCTAATAGGACCCTCCTTTACACCTGCTCAATTTCACCGCAGTTTAAGGAAACAAGAAGTATCCTGGAGTTAAGACAGGATTTGATGTTCTGGATTCAATTTTCAACCCAGTCATATGCTTCCTGTACAACTTCGGGCAAGCCACTCACGGCATGTCTACTCTCTTAATTAGGGTTAATCTAAATGGCACGGTAAAGCCAACACATACCAGCCACCTATGCTGTACACCCCTGAACCGCCAATCCCAGGGGTAATCTAGCTCAAGCCTGGAAGGTCTGGTGCCCTCTTCTTGGTGCTCTCCATACCTGCCCTTCTTTGCATTATGTGTGCAACTTAACACAGGAATGATGACCTCAAGCATGGAAAATCCGGCAGCAGCAATCCCACAATTCCCTCCTCCTGACTCTAGCTCCTTGCTTTCCACTTCCTCTTTTTGCTGCCTGTAAACAGAACTAGCCCCAAAAACAAGTAGTCTGTAAACCTGAAGGGCTTTGAAAAGGACCCTGGGATACACGCCCAAAGAAACAAGGAACAAGTGTGAGCGGTTTCCATGAGGGCTACAGACACCGCGTAGGAGGAGGAGGATGGTTGACGTGGACACGTGGGCTGAAGGCAACATCAACATGAACTCGAAACATTAGTATAGACCTAGTCTTAGTCTCTCCATTCCCCCATCTTGAAAGGCTAAAAAAAGTGGGTTAGTTTAGCCTAAGAAAGAGAAGTCTTCCATTACTGAAAGGGCTGTTACAACAGGGATGCTGGTCAGTTACTTCCCAAGACCATTACAGGACGAACTGGAATGAATCAATTTCATTTGCAACAAAGACAATCAAGGAAAAACTTTCTAACAGTGAAACTTGGGAACCACTGGAAAAGGCTCCATAGGAAAGTTGTTAAAAGTTGTGCCACTGAGATACACATCAGAAGTAATAAGGAAGATATAAATAGGTGTCATACATGGCAGAATTTTTTCCTGTATGAGGAACAGTTTTGAAATGATTTTTTTTTGTATGAGGGCAATTTTAACCTTACTAAAGTCAAGTTACTTGCTTAAGATCATTAAGATCATGCAGGAAGTCAGTAGCTGAGATAAAATGGAAAACTAGGTCCCAGGACCCTAGGCTTATATAATTTAGCCATCCTCCATCCATGAGCTATAACTTTTCAACTTACGTTCATTAAGTCTAGCAAGGGAAAGAGAGAGAAAGAACAGAACTTGATTTATAAAGCCTGCCTTGACCTTCATCTGATGCCACTTTTTTGCAGAGTCACTTCTCTGACTCCAGCAGCGCATTAAGGTGCCCAACATGCTCAGAGTGAGAAGCAAGCCTAAAGCCAACAGCTGATCAGGTGAAATCTCATTGAAAATCATGTCATGATTTTCCAATGAATTAGATTTTCATTGGTGAAGGAAAGCTGCAATTCTAGAAGCTAGACACTAGACAGCAAGTGATGGCATCAGAGTGACAACATAAAGAGAGAAGAGTAGAAAAACAGAGGTTTTCGGATAGCGTGTGTTACCTGCTCATTCTAACTCCCGCTCTCTCTCTTTCTCCCTGACACAGTGGGTACTGTCAAGTCTTTAACACACCTAGTAGAAATGCTACTGCCAACAGCAATATTTCTTGGAGGAGGTACCCAGATCAGTAACAGCTGTGCCAGTAATAAACATTTTCCTTAGGAGACATGCCAACTTTCCAGGAAGCTGACTTTTACGACGCTGAAAACACTCACCAAAGGCATAATTTGAAAAAGATTTGCCCTCCCTATAAAAATGTGTTTCTCAGCCTCTTCAGTTTATCTCCCTTTTGCTGTTTGTGTATGCTATCTCTGAAACTTTAAGTGCTCGCGGCAAAAAGAAAAAGCTGTCTTAAAAGTATAGGTTCAGTTTTTAAAAGTCTGACATGATCTTAAGTGCTGGTGTCAGTGTGCATGATATCAAGAACACGGTGTTAATGGATTTGTACAGGTTCCTAAGTCACCACTGACAAAGACAGCTGGCCAGAGACTATTTTCTCCCTATTTCTAATAAAATTGCACAACTAGGCAACTTAATTGAATGGGCAGTCAAATTAATTCCAGTGGAAAATTCAGCCCCCGTGGGGTATATCTAAAATTCAGCAAGGGAGCTCTGATTGTAGATATGTAGGCAATGTCCGAATTATCTTCAGTCTACTAACTTAGGTACTGATAGAAGTGAAGCCATATTAGCATTGGCTGTACAAACCCACTCAAGACACTGGCCACTAATTTGGGACTATTAGTCCATGCAGCTGTGATTATCCCATGATCTCGCAGGCTCAGGTATAGCTAAACATGCCACAACCAACTGCAGAGTAGGCATACCACTAATATGTAGCCATAATGAAAAAGGTTGGATTGTACTGATATGCCCACACCCTTTTTTTTATATGTCGTTTCTCTTTATGGATTATAAACTCTTCGGGACAATGAATGACATATCTGTCCAGAACTCGGCAAAGTGATGCGCCGTCATGATTGGGGCCCCTGGGTGCTAATGAAATAGAAATACCAATGCCTTTGGGAAACAGACGGTTCTTATTTACTTCACAGACTGCAGCATCATGACACTCTGGTACTGGAAATTTAACAAGTACGTTAAAAAAAAAGACATTTCTGAAGAACCTTGAGACGACAGGCTGTTAAGCTGATAGGTGAGCATTAACCAGACTCGGTTAAACAGATTAATATTTGTGAATTTTGACATAATTACTGATTTCCGCAACAGATTTTAAGTCTAAGTTTATCTTTGTGTTAATCCAATTTCATGCCTAGAACGGAGCAAGCACAACAGAATGTCTTTGTAACCTTCTGATATCATTAATTATTGCTACATTGGGAGTTACAGCATGGAACAAACAGGTTTTTAAATAGAAATCATTTGTCTCTCAGCAGGGAGACTCAACAGTTTTATTTCCTTCAACGCAGCGTTGTATTTGGGCAATCTTGTTTCATGGTGATCTTCCTCCAGTGCCTCCCCTAACGCCCCAACTCAATGGTGAAATCCCATCTATTGTCCCTGGATTGGTCCAATTTGCTGTCTGTAGGGGAAGGTATCTTTTTCCTTTCCCTAATTGTGGAGGAATGTTTTTTTTCATGTTAGGGCCATTCCTTCTCCAAGCTCTGGGCATTTGGTCAGGTTTCCTGGTGATTTTCAGCAAAAGGAAATCCCTTAACTCATTAAAAAAAAATAGATTAATTGACCGGTTCAGTAACAAGCTGCCCCAGGACCCAATAAACTTTACAAAGGGTGCATTCCAATTACGACTGGGCTCAGTATGAACCTGGTAAGTAAGCCAGCATAATCTTTCCCCAACATTAAGGGTGGGTTTTTTAAAAACTCCCCTCCCCCCCATTAATTTAACTCTTTCCACCAGTTTTCCTTCCTGAGCAAATCTGCAAATGTGAACTCGGAGGAACAATCCTATTAGCATGAGCCAATGAGTTAAATACGACTGGACCAAGACCCTGAGGAACCTCACCTGGCTCTGGTGCTGGGCTCAGCCGCACCTCCCTTTCTCCAATGCCCCGTCTGCTGTCATAAAATGGCCCCAGATCTCAAGCAGGGCGAGGGAAAGTAAGCCTTGAGGAGAGAAACATCTGTTGGAGCTATTGGAGCTCTTTGCTGGCAAACCACAGCTGCAGCTCTCCCTTCGCTATGCAAGAGGGTCAGGAAAGATGTGGGAGTCCTTAGGTAATGAGCATAATTGCAAAAGCAGAAGAAGAAAACAAGAGGCAATTATCAAGCTAGTGGGACAAAGGGGGAAAAGCTTTGGGCCACCAAGTTGTTCTTTACATGGCTAACTACCTCTCTCGTTATTTGGATATCACTCATTGCTCAAATTATAACAAAGAACTTCTTTCTGTTCTGAGCAGCACGTGACTTAAGACTGAAGAGTTTCTTGGTATTTGGGACCTATTGCAACACAGTTTAGACCGTTTCGAAAGGGTTCTTGTGACTACCGTAACGTATTTAATAAATATGGCCTGCCTCATAGAAACAATCCTATCCAAACTAACACTTAGAAATGGCCCTGCAAGCCCTTGCATATGCAAAACAGTCTTTACTTGTACAAGCCTGTTATTTTGAAAATGTTAAACGCACGAATAAGCATGAAACCTAAACACAAGAAAAAGGCCTTGTTGGTAATCACAGCAATGTAAAGAGCGGTCATCAGACTGGTCCTCTGAAGTGCATTTCTACCCCATTCGGTAACTACTACATTTGTAAATGTGCACAAATGCACATGTATGAATAAAGATCAGATTCTTGACAATCTGCACTTAAACCTACTTCTGCTAAGATCCAGAATATCATTTTTATGCATTCATTACACTGAGCCTACGCTGCATTTTTGAGAGGGACAGAGGACAAAAATAGCTGTAATTATTCTTGTCAATCAAAGCTTCTCTAAAGTCCTCAGCTTTACAGTTTCAATAACTTGTTTTTTACTGGTGGCAAATGTCTTCAACAAACACTAGAGCCTAATTTGCAACTTGGTTCCCTTGTCATTTTTCAAGTCGTCTTGGTGGAGTGCCGCGAGGCAAAAGATTACTTTTTGGGCTTTTTTTCATCTTCACTTTGTTTACATCTGAGAGCTGTTAAGAAGTTTGGCGTGACATTTAGTTTCAATAGTACAGATCTATCCAAGGCATATCGCAGGTACCAGAGGTGCAGTGAAATACAAGGTATGCTATATTTCAATACAAAGAGCACATCTGATATATTGTCCTAGATTCAACCTTAGTGAAGCAGGTACAGCTGTTATTGGCTGTGCTGGAGTTACAAAAGCTTACACCAGTCCTGACTTTAGCCCTTCCCCAGCAGGTAGGGTGCGGTTCCCATCACACACAGGATGACGGCGTAAATCAGAAGTGACACCACTGCCAGCAGCGTAAGCCGTGAAATAAGAATCAGCCCCCTGAAACTGAAGTCAACCTCCCACTAAAAATAAACACGATGCAATGCTGATGAATTATACAGATTTATAGGGAGCTGACAGTTTCCTCATCACATTCTTAATGAGGTGTCACCAAAAGGTGCTAATATAATTAGGGATGAGATATGGATTAATAGGACGAAAATATCATAACCTCTCTCCTATAATAAAGCAGTCCTTACACTACAGTCACCAGCAAACGGCACCATTCTTCTGGTAGCATGACATTTGCTAAAGCAAAAGCCTCTTCATAACTCTCTGTAGTCCTATATAGCACACTGCTGTGGCTGCTCTTCAAAAGGCTGTATTTCTCCCTTGGGAAATATAGCTGTATTAATATTACATTTTGTCACAAATTAATCTTAAATGGGGGTTATATTTTTGACACAGAGTTGAAACTGGCACTAAAAGCAGTTCAGATGGTTAAACTGACAATCTCCCATAAAATGCTAGGCAATCCCAAGGCAATATAATATTTGGGTAAAAAGACCAACGTATAGAGACTCTGTGGTGGTAAGGACCATGCAAAATCACATGGGTCATCTGAATATCATCCAGTTTTCATTGAGCTCTGCATCATATATTTCTTGTGCCTTCAGGTCCCAACCAGATGGACCCCACCGTGATAAGTACTGTACAAATATAGGCAGCCTCTGCCCTGGAAAGCATATAAACTACCAGGCAATGGACAAGTCAGGTAACTGATATAGGTACGTTTGTAGGAACCTATTCAAAAGCATTTTAACATTGATTTTTCATAAAGTCCCAGTTACCTGGAAAGCTTAATTAAAGTGTTATATTTTTATTAAAGGACCATTGCACAAGTCCATTAGAGTCTCTAGTGGCTTTGCCCATGCACATAATGTCATGTTAATTAACACAAAGCTCCCTTCCCTCATACACTCATTTCCTAGCCCAGTAGCACCAGCAGAGAACATATACTACCATGTAAGTCACCAGGGAATTTGTTTCAGAGATCTCCACGGGAGTTGCATCTGCTACACGAGGGATGATTTTATCCTGTTTCACCCCTACAAAATGTAAAGAGCTGCTGATCTATAAATCAGGCTAGATATGGGCTTCAAGTACTACATTATTTGTACCTTTATACAAACTCCAGCCTTTCTTCACCATTTGTATAAGTTTCCATTCCCTCTTACTTGATTCATACTCATCAATATAAATTTCTCTTCTTTGCCTGCCTACCATACCACTTAATTCCCTCCTGAATTCTGAACCTAGATCACTGCACCAACCATCAGTCATAAAGCAATGCAGGAATGCACAAATGAAATATGTGCTTTTCTGATCTGATTGATATCCGTTTTTTTTCAGATGTGACGTAAAACCAAGGTCCTGACAACTCACGGTCATTAAAAATCTCCTGGTACTTTTTGCAAGAGCAGAGGGTATTGTTAACTCCACGGCCCTGGTCAAATTCCAGTTCGGGTAATTACATTTTGCCTCACTAAAATTCCCCCTGCCGTTTCAGTTAGAGAACTTATAGTCTTCACTTCCTCTTCTAACAACCAGAGTGTAGTGTCGCTGGTGCTGCTTTGCCAACACGTTACATCCCAGAGCTGGCTGTACCGCAGGGGTGGGTGAAGTGAATCTGTACATATATACTATGTAAAATACTTGGGGACTCATTAGAAGAGAGGTGTTCGACATGTGCCTTCAGAGCCATAAAACATGCCTCCACCTCAATGTAACTCCAAACTAATCCCAGCACTGACCAGTTGCGGGGTTTGCTTTTTGCCTGGTGAATGCAACCTATGTGAAATTTTCTACACACGGGCCAGGAAGAATGGTGTATCACAGCTGCATTAAACAAATGGGTTTTACTGCTATACATAACCTGTGCAAGGAGAGACTGGAACACAGCCAGCCAGGACCTGTGCACCCAGTAAGCTTACTCAGGACTGGCACTGGTCTGAGCAACTCACTTCCTAAACTGGAAGTGGGGTAGCCACCTGCACACCATCACTAAGCAATGGTCATTAGCCAGCTCAAAATGCCCTAGGTCTCCCCATGGGTCCCCAGATTTGGCAGTGGGGGAATAGTGGCAATTAATACTGCCACCGCTCTCCTGCTGCCAAATCTGCATGCTCTACAGAACTGGATCTGCTACAGGCAGGCCCTCTTCCCACATGACTGGATGGAGCCCCAGCCCAATCCAGCTGCATGGTAACAGCCTGGCCAGGGCCCAATGCAGTCATGTGGGAATAGCCTGGCTGGGACCTGATCCAGCTGTGCAGTCAGGCCCCAGGGACATACATAGCCCCGCTCATCTGACCTATGGACAAAAAAGATCGGGCACCACTGATGTTGAAGGTTTACTGGACTAGGTTGCTAAACCCTCCCTTGGCTCAGCCTAATATAAAGAGATTCTGCAGGTTCTGTTACTTCAGGCAATTATTTAGGAGATGCTTTATTGATTAGGGCTGTTTCTTTGATTCAATCATATTTGGTTCAAGGTCCACTAAAGAAAACCCTCCTCATACTCAGCACTCAAGACATCAAATAGCACTGCTTGGAAATCTATTCTGCTTGTCTTGGGAGTTGTTACCAAAGAACACATGGCTAGGATTGCTTTGAGCTAGTTACCCAAATTGAACATCTAGACCAGAGGATCTCAAATGGTGGTCCTCAGACCAGCACTGGTCTGCGAGCTCCATTCAAGTGGTTCGCAGAAAGGTTGCCGAACAATCAAGAATATCTGTACTTGTAAGGTAAGACTACTGATATTAAAATATGAGTTGTGTGCTTTGAGTTGTAGAACAAGAAAAAAAGTTTATTAAGTGGCCTGCCAAGACCCTCAGCAATTTTCAAGTAGTCAATGAAAAAAACATGTGAGAACCACTGATCTAGAGAAAGCACATCAGCTTCTTATCCTGATGCAAGCTCAAAAGACTCCCACAGCATCATATCATGATAGATGCACCCAGAAATCAATAGGCCAAGCCCAGAAAAGCAGCTGCCTCTCCAGAGAACCATGGTGATGGTTTAACGTTCAGCAGATTGTTGCAGCAACGTCTGACAAGAAGTGAGAAGGCTCACCATATCCAGCATGGAATTTGGTTGGGACAATGCTAGGAATTTCATGCAGACGCTTAGACAGATGCTTCTATTCTTGCAAGACAAGGTTCTTTGGGTAAATCTGATATCTTGTATTAAACCAGCTCAAATAGTTGGGGGAAAAAATCTTCTTTGCAGGCTTTCAGAAGCTCTGAGCCTAGTAGCACAGGAGTGTAGGATTCACCCTACCAGATCAGACTGTGTGTCTGTCTAGCTTGGTATCCTGCTAGTGTTGCAAGACACATGAAGTCAGCGATCAAAGAGGCAGCAAGAGCCACCAGGAACTGTGGGTTTCTATTCAGACTGAAGTTCTCAGACCAGCAAACTCTCGCTTCCTTCTGAACTAAGTCTGCTGGTAGTCAAGAGCAATAAAAATATATACTTTACCTGATTCATCAGTACAGTTAGTAGAGAGGATGCTTTTCTAAACGAACTCAATGGCATTTTGAAAGCTTTCCTCATTAACATCACTACACCTTATAAAATGTGTTTTGATATTGGTTTAAGTTTTGGGTTTTCTTAAAGAAATCTGAATTCCCTTGTGCCCTGCTTTGGTAGCTTAAAAAAAGTGGGAGGTCAAAAAATATATAGGTCAATGAAAATAACACTGCAACAAGAAATTAATTGCAAAGAATGTTTAATATGACAGGGGACTACATAAAATCCTATTATATTTCTTCACTTCCCTATTCAGTAGTCTGTACTCTTGCTATACTCAAAGGCCAGGGCAATCTCCGAGGGTAAATTGGTACATTAGTTTGACATTTCTGGCTCCAATTAACCTTACATTTGAGCTATTTTCTGAGGGTTTTCTAAAATTTGCAATAAGGTTATGTTTTTCTGTTAGAGTTTCAATTGCTTATACACACTGGCCTGTTATGGATGTAGATCCCTATTTATACGCATCCCAGGTAAGAAAATTAGGTTCCACAGCTTACCTGGCTTTAATTGAAGGGTCTGTAGAGAACTCAAATGAGCTCTTTAAGGGATTTATACCTGGCTGGAAGTCACTGAGCCAGACTGAACTAAAGGCCAAGTGCTAGACTCTCACACTGTGAACTGGTGTAGCTCCAAAACCTACAGGGTCTCCAGTTTACATAGCTATTACCTTTCATGTACATGAGCAGAGGGGGTTTTAAGCCTAAAAATAAATGCTATGGTGTTGGTAGTACGTAGTAATCAAATAAGTAGAGAGACCGAATCCTGCTCACTTTTCTCAAGTTAAAAGTCTCACTGATCAAAGGTTAAGTATTTGGATCATACTAGACCTAGAGTCATCTAAGGCAGCGGTTCTCAACCTTTTGCACCTTACATCCCACCTATGTAAGGTCAAAAAATCCTGGTCCCACCAGTCAATGAGCGGGGAGGGGGTGTCCCCCCAGAGGCCAGCTGAAGACCAGAGGAGCCGTCCCCCAGCGGCCAATCAAAGCATGCAAAAGTGAAACCGGAGTCCCACAGTGACACTGCCAGTTTCGCCGCTGCGACCCAAGTCCCACCTAGATGACCTTCAAGTCCCACTTGTGAGACGCGTCCCACCAGTTGAGAAACCTGATCGAAGGTCAAACGTGATACACAATTGTCCAGTGCAGAGAAGAGGCCCGTTTCTTCCTGGAGCCAGCGATACTGGGCATACTTACACTGAACAAAAAAAAAGTAGTAGGTTACTATTCTACATGAGACACCCAGCGTGGATGAGGTCCAAAGCTGCCTTGCAATCCACTGGGCCACGTCCACAGCCCTTCATCTGACCATGTCCATGTTTCTCTGGTCAAGTCCAATCCTTGAGGAGGGTTTTCCGAGTTCTCCCAGTAAAGATTTTTAGCTAAATAATGTGCGGTCATCAGTGTTGTCAGTGAATTTAACTTTTTCCCTATTTGTGAGCTGCCAACAGACAGCCTCTGCATTTCTTTAATATATTTGTTATTTCATTTTATCTACCAAGCAATTTCTGTGAATAATTTCTGACCTGTAACTTGCTCATGAGCAGTTCACTGCAAGTATAAAATACGTAAAATCAGAAAGTCAAGCATATGACCTATGTGTAGATAGAAAGGGCAATTTATCTGTTTCTAATCTTTTAAATCTGATTTCTGACACAAATATTCATATTTATGACTTCAAAACTGATCGTCTATTAACATTTGCTATATAAAGTTTCTCTAAAGTCTCCTGCCAACAATCCTATCCCCTAGAATAATCCCAGAAGCAAGCACATATAAAGAGATTTACCTTAAATTTGACTATTATTTACACATTAGATTATTTTAAGATGTAAATGGATATTTGCCATTTTGTTGAAGTATTCACCAGCTCTAACATTAATAGATTGATAGATTAAATTAGCACCTCATCAAACAACACACAAAAATGCCAAAGTACAAGGGGCCAAGATATGATTGGCAAGGAAACTACAATTTACAAATACACCAAGCTTTGTCTGTAGGCAGCTATTATACCTTACTCATAGTGAAGTCAATGGGGATTCTGCTGGCTTCAATGAGACCAGAAAAGGCAAATACTTATTCAGGACAGAACACTATTAGCCCAAGTGCTGACATACATACATAATTCCTTGACAGACCCAGTTGAAATCAAAGGCAAAGCTCCCATTGACTTCAACAAGGTCAGGGTCTTATGAAAGCAGATATACTTGTTATCGTATTTAATGCTGTTTACCAGATAAAATATGGTGAAGTAGTAAAAGGTACTGAGTAGGCCACTCAGCCCATATTTAAATTGAATATATATAGTGAAATAAGAAAGCATCATGGCCAACATTTTCAAATAATTGGTCTCAAAAAACAATGAACATCTAGCAACACACACAGAAACAGCAGAAACCGTCGGGTACTCACTCAGCACTTTTTGAAAATCAGGACACTTCTTCAAATGCCTAATGAACGACTTGGAAGCTTCACTGTAGGTAGTATTTTTTTTTAATCTTGGCATTACAGTGTTACTTCTTTGCTATAAAAACAGTGAGTGGGAGTATTTCATCCCAGTGCTAAGATCTTGGTTAGCGCTGGCTTGTAAAAGTAAGTCACATAAAGAGATTACTGAACCAGAGAAAATGATATTGGAAACTCAGTGCCTGCACAAGTCTAGCTCAAAGGGTCTTTGAAGAGCTATGCAGACTTACAGCAGAATTAAAGGAATTTCAGCTCAAGTAGCTTATAGCAATTGACTCTTGCTCGCCTCCTCTTCTCAAAACCACCATATCAAAGAGCTCAACTTGAAAATATGGGAGTTCCTTTTTGGAGAAACCTTTCCCAAACTCAACTCCAAAGCAGATTGTATCAGGTACCATTTAGACCCACTAGGATAAACAATAAGGGGCGCCTGATAAACCCACCACAGACAGAGAATTTATTGAGGTTTTGGACTCTTTGTAACCCAGTGTACACGCTAGCTAACCTTTTATCATGTGGCATCATACTTATAAAGACACAGATGAGTTTTAAGGGTGTTAAGCTAAGAATTTGAACCAGAACACTGTATGTCCTTGCTCATCAAGGCCCAAGCCCAACAGAGCTGACTGTTATATAATATTTTGCCAATTTGCATTGCAAATGCTGTATGAGCGGTTTTCCATCCATCTGGAGGTTACCAGCATATCATTTATTTATTGAGCTCTCTAAAAAGTACCTTTGGAAATAGAAATGCTAATTTGACTGTAAAAATGCAAAATAAACTGTTCTATTTTTCAGAAGCTAAGGATCAAGGGCTCTCTTTTACATAATTAAACCTCTGAAATTTTAATATTATCTTCCCGGCACAAGATTCAGAAATCAGGAAACACCTCTCTGAGCATTAATTGCCCACAATAATATAGCTGTCTGTCCGTATGATCTATCAATGCTTTGATGTTTAAATTGATCCTACTCTACTGGAGAGAGCTTCCACAGACCTGATTTCTTTGCCTTTATTTTACAGAGGTTCATTCAAAGGGCAAAATATCTAAGCATCCAGCTTTTGACCCTACTAGCAAATATTTAATGTATGAATTAAACTGGACAGGATTTTGCCAGAAGCTCTCTTCATGTTTTATTTCTGAAGCTATTTTTACCAACATTTAATCGCTTAAATGTAAGGAGATAAAGACATCTCTGACAGACTGTGTTTATTGAGCTAAATGCCATCAAGGAAAGCCCTTTTATTTTTTTATAATGGGTTCAGCGCACTTTGCTTCTGTGGCTTTATTCTGAAAAGCAACATTACAATCTGAGAGGATGATACAGTAGCTAATATTATCACTAAATAAATGCACAAGTGGATGGACACAGGAGACAAAGAGATGGGTGGATAAGCTGGAAGCAGCCTTTAACAGGCGCCAAAGAAATAAAAAAAAGCGCTGTGCAGCTCCCCTGAATCTCCTGCCCTTTCTGTATATATTTACAAAGAACCATTCTTTAAAAGAAAAATCCACCACAGACCAAATAACAGCCAGGCACCTGACGAAAGGTCAAGCAAACAGCAACAAAGCAAAAAATTAAAAGGGAAGCACTGATTTGCACTCCCTTTCTCCCCCCGCCCCCCAACCTCCCACCCCACCCAGAGGAGACATTAGTGAGGGGCCTGGCGGGATCCAGCTGCCTTAAACAGATTGGAAAGTAATGAGGATCTTTGGACCTGGCAGCAGGAGGTGGGGGTGAGAACAAATAGGCCCGAGGTGGAGAGGGCAGTCGCAGCAGAGGGAATGACAAGAACAGACCATCGGCAGGTGGAAAGAGCACGAGGAGAGGGCACGACCAGGTAATTAGCAGATGGAAAGGGGAGCTCAGGGTCAATACCGCACTGGCGGTAGGGCGGCAGGGAGGCATTACCACCTCCCCCCTCCTGCCCCTGCCCAACATCGTTTATGCAAAGGGAGGGCTGCTGCCTGCTCAGAGTGATCTTCCTGCAGGGCTACCTTGCCCCTGTGCTGTGCTGCAGCATGTTTCCCAGCTCCCGTCGATGCTTTGTCGTGCGCTTCAGTGAGGTCCCCCTCCCTGGGAAGGGGAGAGCAGGGCTTCCTCCATCGTAAAGCCACTGTTAGCAACTGAGAGCCAGGCATTCCCCATACGGTGAAACAGCAACAGCAATTTGCCATGCAGATGATGGGCAAACAGCCCGTTATTGGCAGAGGGGCTGGGATGTAGGTTTATGAACCAACTAAACTCACATATTTCATGTCAATCCCCTCTCATAGATCCTATTGGACCCAAAGCTATTACCCAGGCACCACGTTTAATGAGGCCACTCAATATGAAGAACAGGGCTGGGTCAGACCCATGAAGAGTTTTTACCAGAAAAGAGCAGGAGGACTGGTATGCTCGCTCTGAAAGGCACCAGAGTGAAAGCAATTGAGACTGGGAAAGTCAGTCTGTAGTGCTGAAACAGCTCAGGGCAGGCCACACTTCACTTCCCAAAAGGGGGTGACAGAGTCTCATCAGCCATCCACCAAAGGCCACTTTTTGGGGAAATGGGATCTGTCCCCAGAGCCCGTTCAACTCTTGAAGTCTCTACGGAGGTGGCTAACAGGCTGCCACTTAAACTGGTGATTTTTATGCCCTGAGATTGAAATGGAGGCATTAATCACAGAGAGGTCACAGCCAAACAGATGGCTGGATAATGACTTTAGGGCACTGCTGCCCACTGAAATGAACTTCAAGTGCAAGACTACCTAGTCCGGTTCCCAGAGTCATCCATTTCCTCTACTCTCTTCTCGCCCTTTCTCCTCCCCGCTCTCTCTGGTTTAATAGACTGGTTGAGAACCTTTAAAATAATCCAAAAGGCTACATGGCCCCTAGCTGTTCAAAAGAAAGAGAAAAAAAAACACTGAAAGTCCACAGGATCATTACCTATGATCCAAAATATCTAAGGACACTCAAATTGGATAAGACTCCGGCGGCCAAATTCACACAGGGGTCTAACGACAACTAATTGTAATCTAGTGCACAAAACGAGGTGGGAGGCCCAACATTGCTCCAGCTGGAGCATTTAGTAAGAATGAGGTGCCTTATAGCCATCTCAACAGCCATTACAAATGTGGTAGGTACCTCCCCAAGCAGATGAAAGACAAGGTCCTATCCCCAGGGTACTTCCAAACTCGTCTCAGGTTTATCACAAAAAGACTGCATGAGAGGCTAAAAAAAGTGGATGGCTGATAAAGCAGGTAGGTAGGAGATGATCAGCTTCCTTCTAGTTAACAAAGACTATGCCTCCCACTACCCAAATGACAAACTCTGTCTGCCACCTATTTGTTGCCCACAACCAACCTCACTCAATTGCCTCTCAGGAGCTTGTTGTAAAACAGGCCCAGCGAGAGTCATGGGCAGCAGTCATGCAGCTGAAATGAGGGACATCCAGATATATCTAATAACTAAGAAAGGACAGATAAGGAGATTCATATTTGGAGTTTGCAATGAAATCACAGCAAAATTATTGTAAAACCATGCTTTTGTTCGGAGGCTTTTATACATGCTACTTGACATTTCAAATTTTCCCATCATTTAAGAGACTCCATCAGTTTATGGTGAAAGCATCTAACATGGTGTAGACCCACTTGAAGTTTTATCCTAGCCCTGCCACCATTTCACTATATAATACTGAGCAACAGCTCACTTAACCTCAGTTTCCCTTGTCAATAAAATTTGGATAAGATTACTCTGTAGTTTGGAAAGGTTTAACTCCCTAATTTTGATGAACCAGATGATAATCACTGAATGGAGGGCTCCAAAGAAATGCAGGGTGCATTTCTTGATAGGGAAAAATGGGGAAAAAATTGAAGTAAGAAGCCTTGAAGCCTTCTTAAATTGGGGATTCCTGACATGGCAGCATCCAAACATCTGAGACTTCTTAGTTTAACCCAGTTCCATCAACTACTGTCAGACTCATCTGACCTGCAGCTTGTCACTTGGAAAGGCAGGTGCTGAACAATCACACTCGATAACCACCTCTTTGCAAAAGGTGAGTAACATTTATTGGTTCAAGCAGGGCCAAGGGCTGACATTAAGCAAATTTCAAGGGTTATTTAAAGTTAATTGAGTTTAATCATGTAATGATTCTATAATTAGTCATAGTTCCCAGTCTTGTACTGATAAAGTCACATTTGGAATATATAAAAAAGAGAGAGTGAATTTACCAGCCAGTTTATATTAAGCAGGAAGAAACATCAGTGATTGGTGGGAGGACTGGGGGGTGGGGATCTGAAGGGGGAAGCAGTGTGCTGGCTAAATGCACTAACTGTTTTAGTGCACTGAACCTCTGCCTTCGAGTGCAGTGAGCTGGACTCCCAGCTGGGGACTCACACTAAGAGTAAGGACAGCAGTAAGTTTCTGATTGTTAGTCACACTGACTTGGTGGTATTTCTCACTGGCAATGAGATGGATGGTTTCCCCCTAGGAAAAGGAAACTTCAGAGTTTTTCCGCATCGGTGGAGCCAGGTCCGCTTAGCTGATTCCAAAGCAGACAAAGGCCAGCAACTTGCCCAACTGGTGATAATAGTTGCACTCCTGGGCTGCATCCCCATGAGTGGGAGCATAAGTCTGTGGCACCTCAAAACCTTTTGAGCCACACAACGCATGCAGCACATGTTGATCTATTCACCGCGCTGCATATTTGCAGCGCAGGGGCAAAATTAGATCCTGGGCAATCCCAGGATCTAAAAGAAATGTGGGGCAGCACATGTAGCTGCAGTGTGCCCTGGCTGACCAGAGCCGCGCTGTAGCTGCCAGCCAGGCTCTACGCACCCGGATCACTGCTGCTGCAGCCAGAAGGCTCCCAGAGCCCCAGGTACAGCTGCTGAGGCCAGCATCCCCTAGTCCATCTGGGGCAATTTGCTGCACACCACAGCTATTTGTCCTCAGGGAAACGCACGTGCATGCTCATGGGGACACACCCCTGGGTTTTGGAGGGAGAGATACAGAACAGTGGCACAGATTACTTGAACTTGAAACTGATACTTAAGTAAACGAATAGGATTTTGACAGAGAGAGGAAGACAGGCACCCTACGAGTGCAGGAAAGTGCATGGAGTTCAAGGAAATTGCTCCCAGTTGGCAGTACTCACTCTTAAATTCAGAGAGTTATATAGAAGTAGGGCTCAAAAGGACCTACAGAGGTCATCTAGTCCAGCTCCCTGCCTGAGGCAGGATCATCCCTATCTAAACCATCCCATGCAATCTATAATTTAGACTCTACATAACACTACCTTCAACCCTGACTTAACATAGGCCAAGCAATCTAACCTACCACAGGTAGAGCATGGGAGCCATGGTACCTGCTTCTATAAAATGTCAGTATATGCTCAAGAGGTCCTGGGCACAGGCCCATGCCCCCCGCTACAGCAGATGATAAAACCCCCCACAGTCCATATCAATCTGACCACGGAGTAAAATTTCTTCCTGATCCCAAATATGGCGATTGGTCTGATCCCAAGTGAAGGGGCAAGACCCTCTAGCCAGGAACCTCTGCCTTTGCTCCTAGCAGGAGAATCAGTGCGCCCCAGTTCAAGTCCTCAGCCTTAGCTGAAGCCAACACCCAATGCTTCTGGGGAGGCTTAAAAAACCCTGACACATATAGCAGAAAAAAAGGAAAGGGGGGTGGAGACAGGAGCAACCAGCAAAGCCCAGAAGCCTGGGAATACCCAGGGTAGAAAATAGGTATAACTACACCTAGATCATCCCTAACCAGTGACTATCCAGCCTCTTCTTGAACAGCTCCAGCGATGGAGAGTCCAGAACTTCCCTAGGCAGTCTGTTCCACTGCCGCGCTATTCTCACAGTAAAGAAGTTTTTCTAGATCTCCAGTCTAGATCTACTTTGCTGCAACTTCAAGTCATTGGTCTGTGTCCTCCTCTCTGCAGCAAGAGAGAAAAGGTGCTTTCCCTCTTCTTTATGGCAGCCTTCAAGGATTTTAAGATTGCTTTCATGTCCCCACTAAAGCACCTTTTTCACCAGATGGACAAGGCCAGCTCCTTCAGCCTTTCCTCATGTGACTTGTCTTCCAAGCCCTCGATCATCTTTGTTGCCTGCCTCTGAAGCCTCTCTAACTTCTCATCCTTTTTAAAATGTGGAGCCCAGAATTACACACAGTACTCCAAATGAGGCCTAACCAGTGCCAAATAGAGAGGCATTATCACCTCCCATGTCTTGCATGTAATGCTACTACTGATGCAGAGCAAAACCACATTGGTGTTTTGTGTACCTGCATCACACTGCAGACTCACATTGAGTCTGTGGTCTACCAAGACTCCCAAGTCCTTTTCTACAGTGCTGCCATCCAGCCAGGTGTCACCCACTTTGTATCTGTGTTACTGATTATTCGACCTGAGATGTAGTACCCACATTGAACTGCATCCTGTTAGCTCTAGCCCAGCTTCCCAATCTGTCAAGATCTTTCTGAATTGTGCTCGCACCTCCAATGTGTTCACAGTCCTTCCCAGTTTTATGTCATCTGCCAACTTGATCAAGAAGCTTTCTATGCCAGTTCCCAAATTGTTAATAAACAAGTTGAACAGCACCAGGCCCAGGACAGACCTCTGTGGGACTCCAATCGAAGCCTCCTGCCATTCTGATATGGACCCATTTATAATTACCCTTTGCTTGCGGCTATTGAGCCAGTTATCTATGCACTTTGTGGTAGTTTTAACCAACCAACATTTCACCAATTTGTTTATGAGAAGGTCATGCAGGACCTTGTCAAAAACCTTGCTGGAGTCCAGATACACTATAACCACAGCATTCCCTTCATCCATCCAAGTAGTTACTTTGGCAAAGAAGGAGATCAAGTTCATTTGACAGGATTTGTTTTTCCTAAATCTTAAAACCATGCTGGCTGCTTGCAATCAGCCTTTTTTCCTCCAGACGCTTGCAAATGGCCTTCCTTAGGATGTGCTCCTGTAACTTCCCAGGTATTGAGGTGAAGCTAACTGATCTGTAATTCCCCAAGTCCCCCTTCTTGCCTTTTCTAAAGAGGGGCACTACACTGTCCCTTTTCCAGTCCTCTGGTACCTAACCCATCTCCCACAACTTCATGAAGATCATTTCCAAGTGCCCTAAAATCTCCTCTGCCACTTCCTTCAGGACCCTGGGATGAAGCTCACCCAGGCCTGCTGATTGCAATTCATTCAGTCAACAAAAGCTCTCTGTCTCTTTTGTTATCTGCTCCCTCATCTTGGCCCTTTCCTTACCCAGATAATCCTTATTAGGTGTCTGGCTCCAGATTAATTATTTGGTGAAGACTGAGGCAAAGTAATCAGTGAGTTGAGTAGCTCTTCCTTTGTATCTTCAGTTAGGAGTTCCCCTTGGCTTGTTAACGC
The DNA here is from genome assembly GCF_052110815.1 of Crocodylus siamensis. NCBI lineage: Eukaryota > Metazoa > Chordata > Crocodylia > Crocodylidae > Crocodylus > Crocodylus siamensis. The sequence goes on along the minus strand of NC_143409.1, from coordinate 8,627,094 downwards.
AGGACCCACAGCTTCCTTGGTCCTTCTTTTCTGGCCAACTTACTTGTAGAGACTCTTCCTGTCATCCTTAACCTGCTTTGCCAGGCACAGTTCATCCTTTATCTTTGCTTCCCTGTACATTGCCAAAGAAATAACCACAAGTGTTGAACACCACACCAGAAGGTGAAAATAGATTTGTGCAAAGGGGTAAAGAGGGCACCAGTGAGCTTACACATGACATACACAAAAGGCCTCAGTGGTGTTCATGTACAACCATTTCTTTCTCCACAGAGCTCCAAGACTTTGGGACAGAGATGTACAGTCTCCAAGCGTTGGGTTTCACCTGGCGAAATAAATGCAACGTGCGCTGGAACCAGTTTGCAGCAAGCTCTTGTTCTCTTGAGAGTGAGGTAGAATGAAGTCAGACCCACCTTTTCCCAAGGCACTGCAGTGTGTTAAGTTCACTGACCCTCAACTGACAGCCCTGTGACAACTTGTCACCATGCTGCACACCATGGCCATTCAGAGTTTCATGACTCCTGAGAGCTGCCTGCTGCAAAACTGCAGCGTCTCCTGAAAAAGAATCTCCTGATGGTTAAAGAAGCACAGGATCTATGTTGCATTTGCCCCTAGACAAGCCAGTGGCTGTGTTTGTCCCAGAAGAGAAATGTCCTGGGATTGGCATGTACCCATTGCCCTTCTAATCAGGGTTAATTCTGTGCCTGAATGCACTGCAGCTTGTCTGCCATTGATTCCATGACACAATCCCAGAATAACCACTCAAATGCACTTTGCGATGCTTATCCTGGGAACCTTTTCAGGATTTCCCCAGGACAACAGACAAGGATAGCTGAACCACTGCACTTTTCCCTTGGAAAAATGGTTTACCCGAAAAAAATGTGACATCTGTTTGTAGCCTAGGAGACGTATCTTAGGTCCAATTCTGTCCAACACACAGCTGTAGCATGCATGTTTCCCATGCGCTAACCAGTACCATAAAAAAACCAATGGACTTGTACAATAATTCTCATAGTATTCGAAAGGGCTTTATCATATAGGGCCTGCCAAAAGTGAAGCCCCTTGACTTCTGAAAGACTTATATGTTTAATCTACCATTATCCACCTTTGGATATTGATTCCGTTCTCTCTCCCATGACCCCCTCATTTTTTTAATACAGTTCCTATCCTGGCCTTGTAGCCTTAAATAATCCCATTTTATCACTTAATATGACACTGATTATTTATTTACTTATTAATGACTTGATGTAGAAGCATACAAAATGAGGGTTGGAAGGGACCTCAGGAGGTCCAACCCCCTGCTCAAAGCAAGACTATTTCCAACTAGATCATCTCAGCCAAGGCTTTGTCTAGCCAGATCTTAAAAACCTCCAAGGATGAAGTTTCCACTACCTCTCTGGGTAACCTGTTCCAGTGCTTTACTAACCTCATAGTGAGAAAATTCTTCCCAATATCAAACTTAAACTTCTCTTGCTGCAACTTGAAACTGCTGCTCCTTGTTCTGTCATCAGCTACCACTGAGACAGGTTGGCTCCATCCTCTTTCGAACCCCTCTTCAAGTAGTTGAGAGCTGCTATTAAATCCCCTCTCAGCCTTCTCTTCTCTAGACTAAATCAGCCCAGTTCCCTACACCTCTCCTCACAAGTCATGTCCCCCAGCCCCTGAACCATTTTCATTGCTCTCCATTGGATTCTCCCCAACTTGTCCACATCCTTTCTATAGTGGGGGCCCAAAACTGAACACAGGACTCCAGATGTGACCTCCCCAGTGCTAAAGAAAGGAATACTCACTTCTCTCAATCTGCTGGCAATGCTCCTACCAATGCAGCACAGGATGCCATTAGCCTTCTTGGCAACAAGGGCACACCGCTGGCTCATATTCAGCTTATTGTCCACTGTCACCCCCAGGTCCTTTTCTGTAGAGCTGCTGCCCAGCCAGTCGGCCCCCCGCCTGTCCCGGTGCATGGGATTGTTCTGTCCTAAGTGCAGGACTTTGCACTTGTCCTTATTGAACCCCATAATATTCCTTTTGGCCCAATCCTCCAATTTGTCTAATTTACTCTGCATCCCAGTCCTACCCTGCAGTGTATCTACTTCTCCCTGCAGCTTGGTGCCATCTTCAAACTTGCTGAGGGCACACTCTGTGCCATCTTCCAGGTCATATAATGAAAATATTGAACAAAACAAGCCCCAGGACCAACCCCTGGGGCACTCAACTTGATACTGGCTGACAACTATACATCGAGCCATAGATTACCACCCTCTGAGCCCAATGCTCCAGTCAGTTTTCTATCCATGTTACAGTCCATTCATCCAGCCCATACTTCCTTAGCTAGCCTGCAAGAATGTTGTGGGAGACCATATCAAAAGCCTTGCTAAAAATCAAGATACACCACATACTCCGGTCTCCCCTCACCCACAGAGCCAGTCACCTCGTCATAGAAGGCAATCAGGTTGGTCGGGCATGACTTGTCCCTGGTGAATCCATGCTGACTGCTCCTAATCACCTCCTTCTTCTCCACGTGCTTAGGAATGGATTCCTTGAGGATCTGCTCCAGATTTTTCCAGGGGCTGAGGTGAGGCTGACTGGTCTGTAGTTCCCTGGATCCTCCTTTTTCCTTTTCTTAAATATGAGCACTATGTTTCCCCCTTTCCAATCATCCAGGACCTCTCCTGATCACTATGAGTTTCCAAAGATGATGGCCAGCAGCTCTGCAATCACATCAGCCAACTCCCTCAGCACCCTCGGGTGCATCCCATCCGGCCCCATGGACTTATCATAGAATCACAGAATCGATGAGTCGGAAGGGACCTAGACAGATCATCGAGTCCAACCCCCTGCCATGGGCAGGAGGGAGCACTGTGGGTGGCAGGGCTCATAAGACCCCAGCCAGGTGCCTGTCCAGTCTCCTCTTGAAGATCTCCAGGGAAGGTGAGAGCACCACCTCTCTGGGAAGCCTATTCCAGGCTCTGGCCACCCTTACAGTGAAGTAGTCCTTCCTAATATCTAACCTAAACCTCGCCTCCCTCAGCTTGTGGCCATTGTTCCTGGTGACTCCAGTGACAGAGGAAGTTGGGGCTGGTTGCAGCTGCCAATTACACATTGAGCCATTGATTACTACCCTCTGAGCCTGATGCTCTAGCCAGTTTTCTATCCACATTACAGTCCATTCATCCAGCCCATACTTCCTTAGCTTGCTTGCAAGGATGTTGTGGGAGCCCATATCAAAAGCCTTGCTAAAATCAAGATCCACCAAAGCTCCCTCATCCACAGAGCCAGTCACCTCATCATAGAAGGCAATCAGGCATGATTGGCCCTTGGTGAATCCATGCTGATTGTTGCTAATCACCCTTTTCTCCTCCAAGTGCTTACAAATGGATTCCTTGAGGATCTGCTCCATGATTTTTTCCAAGGACTGACATGAGGCTGATTCTCCTTTTTCCCTTTCTTAAATATGGGCACTGTTTGCCCTTTTCCAGTCATCTGGGACCCCTCCTGATCTCCATGAGTTTCAAAGGTCTGCAACCACATCAGCCAACTCCCCCAGCCCTTGGGTGCAATCCGTCTGGCCCCATGGACTTGTACATGTCCAGCTTTTCTAAATAGTCCTTAACCTGTTCTTTCACCATTGTTGTCTGCTCCCCACCTCCACACAGTGTGCTGCCTGGTGCAGTGGTCTGGGAGCTGTCCTTGCCTGTGAGGACTGAGGTGTAAAAGGCATTGAGCACTTCAGCCTTTTCTGCATCCTCTGTCGCTAGGTTGCCTCTCCCATTCAGTAAGGGAACCACACTTGCCCTGATGCTCCTCTTGCTACCAACATACTTCTAGAAACCCTTCTTGTTATCCATCATGTCCCCTACTAGCTGCAACTCCAGTTGTGCTTTGGTCTTCCTGACTTCATCCCTGCATGCCTGAGCAATACTCTTACACTCCTCCCTAGTTGTTTGTCCAAGTTTCCACTTCCTATAAGCTTCTTTTTTGTGATTTAGTTTACTGAAGAGTTCCCTGCTCAGCCAAGCTGGTCTTCTGCCATACTTGCTAGTCTTCCTGTGCATCGGGATGGTTTGTTCCTGCACTCTCAGTCAGGTTTCTTTGAAGTCCAGCCAGCTCTCCTGGACTCCTCTTCCCCTCCGTCTGGCTTCCCAGGGGATCCTGTCCATGAGTGCCTTGAGTGAGTTGAAGCCTGCTTTTCTGAAATCCAGGGTCCTTACTCTGCTGCTCTCCATCCTAGCTTTCCTCAGGATCCTGAACTCAGTCATCTCGTGGTTGCTGCTGCCCAAGTTGCCTTCCACTAGTACATTCCCCACCAATTCTGCCCTGTCTGTGAGCAGCAAGTCAAGAAATGCATGGTCCCTGGTTGGCTGCTCCAGCACTTGCACCAGGACATTGTCCCTAGTACTCTTCAAAAATGTTCTGGATTGCCTGCACACTGCTGTATTGCCCTCCCAGCAGATGTTAGGGTGATTGAGGTCCCACATGAGATCCAGGGCCTGTGATTGGGAAACTTCTGCTAGCTGTTTGAAGAAAGCCTCATCCACCACTTCCTCCTGGTCTGGTGGTCTATAGCAGATCCCACCACAACATCACCCTTGTTGCTCGCCCCTCTGACCCTAACCCAGAACAAATAGCCCTAACAATGTTAAACACTATGGAGCCAAAGCTACATGAAAAAGAGGTTCAAACTAAAAACATTCCTGCTTCCCCAAGAACATGCTGAGGGGCAGTGCATTTTTATCTCTTCAGACTTTTAGTTCTCCAACAGTGAGAGGGTGAAGCACCATTGGCTAAATCCTGGCCTTGCAATGGAAGGATAATAAATGGTAAGAGCTACAGTAGCAATCAGCTAGCACTTTTTCATCCCTGCATCCCAAAACCCTCAATAAAGAAATGCATTTCCAGATGGGGAAGCTGAGGGGAAGGAAATGCAACTTGTCCAGCCTCATCAGAAGTTCAGTGGCAGATTCAGTAACAGAAGCCAAGTCTCCCAATACAGGCCTTTGGGTACCAGACCATATTGCCTCCCTCTGCTGTGCGATGGGCATTAGCTTAGAGAATGAGGATAGAAAACAATGCTGTGTGATCCAAACAAAGGCAATCTGATTTTCTCATTGACAGCTATCAGGAGGAAGCCCAAGCAGCCCCCTTCAGCTAGCTCCAGGTTGGATGAAACAACCTCAAAGACATCTGACAGTCTTTAAGGGCCGGTCCATGGTTTACAACTTCATGCACCCAAAACACCCAGCAGGAAGTGAAGTAATAAGCACCCGTGGCCCCCCTCCATTAAGAGACAGGCATGGAACGGATCCCAAAGGCTCAGCTGGAGTAAGCTGTGATTTTTGTGAAGAAAAAGTGACATGGCAAGGAGAGCTGTTGCAAAGAGATCTTTGCCCAGTATGCAGGGCCTCTAGGAACATGAACATGGGGCCTGGACTTGTCTGACAGTGCCCTGGCTTACCTTGCACTTCTGAGCAGCAGGAATCACAAATACAGGAGCTCTCCTGAAACCTGTTTCAGCTCCTTTTTCAGTCCAGATATTCACACCATAAGCCAGTGGGGGGGCCAGACTTTCTCTTGAGTAGGCCATAAATTAGCCCCACACCATCCACAAATACCCCTTCCATTCTCTTCCCCTCTTCAATCTGCTGCTCTGCCATCTGCTCCCTGCCCCATTTGCTGCTGTTTTCTGCTCCCTGCCCTACTTTCCGCCACGTGCAGATGAAATGAGGAACATGTGTGCACAACACTTTAAAGTGGGTTAAATGCTTTTCCCCCACTTTAATGGTGTTGGTGTTTGCATGCATTGGTGGCTTATCACACAGTAATTCCAGCCGCTATAGCAAATTTGGCAGCGTAATGCGCCTGAAATGACTTGGGGCCCAGCAAACTAAAACTCTTCCGAGGAGTTTTAGTTTGCTGCCCTACAGCCGTGGAACGAAGCACCGGGCTCCGCACAGGGCAGGGGCTCTGTAGGAAGCCCATGCAGGCAGCCTGGCAGCAGCCCGGGAAAGCAGGCTCCACCCAAGGAAAAAAAAAGGGTCATTTTTTTTTTTTCCTGGAGCCTGCCTGAGTTGCACGGGGGCCTGGTGCTTTCCTCCGTGGCTGCAGTGCCCCCTGGGACCACTCCAGCGGGGTACCTGCAGATGGGTGACACCTGGGGTGGGCCGCCAGTGCTGCAGAGGGAAGCACCAGTCCTCCCCTCCCCCAGCTCAGGGGCCACTCTGCCTGCCGGCGGCTCTCCTTCCCCTCCCTGCCAGAGAGGCAAGTGAGTGGATATGTGCATGACACAGGGGTCTAAATTGAAGCAGTGTTTTTAAAAATCCACCACTTCAATTTAGGGCCCCCATTGTGTCTACACACACCCTATGTTGCCTGCACCCTTCCCAGGCTGCCATGTGCAACAAGCCTAGATTGCCTGTGCCACTCGTGGCATGCGTGCAGGTTGGCCACCCCCACTGTAAGCTGGGAGTGCTACCAGGCACAAGCACCCTGCCAAAAAATCCAAGAGCCCCCCCAGTTGCATGCCAGAGGGCAGCATGGGCACTTTGCGACTCTGATGACTTAATGATCTGTCCTGTTTCTCCCCATGGCAAGTAGGGCTTCTGCCAGCCACTCTCCTCATAGGGCCACCATCCAAATCCAATGAGAGAGGAATTTGGGGCTGGTTATGGTCCTGCTTCCTCCCCTCTAGGGGCATGCAGAAGGGGAAGCAAATCCCCTTCTGTGTGGGCTGGAGGGATTGGTAGGCTCCCCTGCCTCCGCCCCATTCATTACCACTTAGAACTGCATGTGAATACAGGATTTTGAGTTTGGGAGCTGACGTGACAAAATCGGGAGAGAAACAACACCCTTCCAAGTTCAGCAGAATATGTAACTTCGGTTTGGTTTTGGATTTTTTTCTCCTTTTTTATAAAAAACAAACAAACAAAGGTCAAAGTCTAAACAAAAAAGTTCTTTTCAAAGCAAAATGTCAAAACGTTTTGTCTCGGACGTGTCAAAAACATTTCAACTTTTCCAATTTTTCCTCCTTTTTTTTGGCCAACATGTTTTGCTGAATACATGAATAGTTTCAGCAGCCCTGGAACTGCATGGTTCAGACCAGCTCTGTAATACTTCCCTCCTCAGTGAAAAGGATACAAGCGCGTGAAACCGGGGGTGGAGACAAGTCACGGGAATTGATTCCTGCCTATGAGCATGCAACATTTGGGGGCTGTGGGTTACCAGAAATAATCAAATCAGCATTAAAGCCTAGCTTCTGACACTGAATAAGCATTAATGCCAGTACTGCAGTCAGTTCCTTCTCTCCAGCCTTTAGTTCTTGACTTAAAACTTGGTGCATCTTTCGGTTGCTTTCAGCAGCCATCTTTTCGCTCGAGCTCACATCATCCTCTTTTCTCTCTCCCTTTTCCCCTTCTGATATTGTCTTGCAGAATTTCCTTTCGCCTTTTCCATTAAACCTTCCTTTCTTATTCCCTTCCTCCTCCCTGTGCTCCTTCCACCTCTTGCCAACTTTCAGTGTTCCTCCCTCCCATACCAATCCCTCACAGTCCCAAGGTCATGTTCTTCTGCCCTCCATTTTCTCCTACATAGCCATCCCTATGACACCCAATCAGCGATTTTCCAAACAGATTCGGGCCATCGCCACAAGACAAAGAACTTGGCACTTGCAAAGTTACTCACAAGTCTGGTAGGTAATTGCTGACAGTTGTAACTGGATTACTGCTAAACTGACTGAATTGGTGAAACATAGAAATCTCATGACAGCAAAAACAGTGTCCCAGGGTGCTTTACAATTCAAATATAATAAAGAATGCGAGAAACATTTTCAGATTTTGATTTTAAAATCTGAAACAGATGCTCGCTTTCTAAAGGCAACAGGGAAGTAGATTCCCCAATGCCTGGGTGCAAACACAGCCTGAAAACCCAATCTTCAAATGTTTACATAGTTAGATTAAGAGGATACAGTCCAATAATCAGGTTCAGGCTTTTTGGAATAGCTGGGACAGTGGAAAACAAAATCTTTAAAATGTTTAAGATTACATTATTAAGAACCAGCCCATTATTTCGAGCCAGTGAGGTTTTTAAATCAATACCAGCAATCAGTGAAGGCATGGCCAATCTGGACTGACGTGAACAAGGCAACTACATCCAGCAAAAACTCAGCATTTCTGACTGTCTAGCCTGTGAGGTCACAAATTATGAACACACATGGCAGTGCACACAGAAAGGGAATTGGGTATTTGGGTCCTGGGTGGAATTCCTACAGCATTCACAGAAAAAAATAGAGTCCATCTAGCCTGGCCCCTACATCTATCAGCATTTGCTGTTAACTTAACTCTGGTTCTAGTGCTACCACCGAGGGCTTTTCCACTGACTTCAGTGAGCATTGAGATAAGTCAATACTCAATAGGGCTGTGGGACGCTCCATGTGTGCCAGCATCACAGCGATCACAAGCCGCACTGGTACCTCCAGGTACATAGAAAAAAATGTTAAAGCTGTGTCTGTGTCGGACTCGATGATCTATTGAGGTCCCTTCCGACCCTAGCATCTATGAATCTATGAATCTATGAATGTCTGAATTGCTGATTCTCTGAATCAGCATCAAATCTTCAGATTCAGATTCGGCTGAATCAAATCAGGGATAGTGATCCGAATCAACGAATCGAATCACTGTCCCTGATTCAGGCTGAGTCCAAATCCGAATCAAATAGGGCCTGTTTCGCACACCCCTAATACTGAATACATTTGAAAATCCCACTCTGTATATTCAAGGTTTCATGCTCCAGACATCTAAGTTTAATTTCCAGCTCTGCCACAGGCTCTCTGTGCCTGCAAGGTCACCGATTTTGAACACACAACATGTTGACCCTACAAGGAATTGAAAAGAAGTCTGTACCCTATCTCCTGCATGTCCAGGGAAGGTTGTTTTCAAATATGTTCCACCCACCTGCTCCAAGCTGCTGCCCCAAATCCAGAAACGTGGCAGCAAAGATCTTTTGGGGTTGTTCTCTCAAAGCTAGCTCTCAAGATCTTGGTCTCCAGAACCCTTGCATGCAGCTGCAGGGGACATGCTCCTTCATCTCTGCATTTCCAGATCTGGTGTGTGTGAGAAGAAACAGGTGGGCAGAACATCCCTCCCCCAGACTCACTGGAAATACAGGACTGATATACCACTAATCTCCATGGGTGTTTCACATCTGGAGGAAGCAAAAATGCATCACGTTCTTCCACTCATGGTCTTTCTCCTCCTTTTGGCTCTTCAAGGTTGGGGACTGCCTCTAGATAGATTTTCACCATGCCAACCTCAATGAACATTGCGCTTGGGGTTTTAAGGCATTTTTGTAATACACAAAACAAGAAGATCAGGTTCTAAACTGAGGTCATCCAATCAGGAAGACCCACCCCATCATGTGATCTAGGTGTCCAATCCAAACAGCGAGAATTTCAAATATCCAATTTTCACAAGAGAATTGCTCACAAGCAACCTGCAAATCGAAAATTATCGACAGAAAGGATTTGGGGATTGATACTGGAGAAACGATCAATACAAGAAACCCAGTCTTTTTAGAGACATATTGAGCAGTAGCATAACTAGGGCAGGGTGAATGGGGCAATCGCCCCAGGCAGCAACTGGGGGAGCAGGGGTAGAGGGGGCAAAACAAAGCAGCAGCTGCCTGCAACTACGCGATCATGAAGCAACCAAAAGTCGCCACTGCGTCCCTACGCTACTGCAAACAAGGAAGACTGATACTTGAATGAAATAACTTGCAATAAATTGAGTACCTAAGTGTTCATCATTGCCCACACAAATACCAGATACACAAAGCTTCTCATGGCTTGGCACTTCTCATCATGGGAGCGGGTGCTGGGGCCTGAGCACTAGATATGGGAATGAAAACATCATTTCTCCTGCTGGACCCAGACCATAGTGGTCTCCAGCACTGAACAAAAGCCTGGCACCCTGTTAAATATTAATAAAGCTGTGAGGTCAAAATCTTTGGGTCCTCCAAACTCAATCATTATTCATGTCTACTTCTCAGGAGCTTTTCAATTGAAATTACTATTTCCTATCTCGCCCCTACGTGTCTTATGGAAAGAACATGCAAGATCAAATGAGGACATACTGTAAAATTACATCCCTAGCAGTCAGTAGCAAAGTGGTGCTTTTCTCTCCCCTGCTTTAATTTATAAAAACGCTGTTGTTTTTAGTGGTCAATAAGACTTGAATGCAGGGAAAAGAACAATGTGAAAAGCGAAGTGGTTTAGCAAATCTCAGTCGTGTTTTCTCTAGGTTAGTATTATTGATTACTGACACCTAAGGGCCTGACACATAATCAATAGACCCCGTGGCCCACATATGTGACATGGCCTGTGGGGGCTTTTGAAACAAGAATGAACATGGCAGCTCCAACTGAAGCTTTTCTTAACAACACTTTTTTTTGTAGGCAAAGCTGCCTCTACTCAAATTACTGTCATGGTGCAAACTGGTATCAGAGGGGTTTGTTCATTTCTTTTTCTGTAAGTGAAGACTAGGGCATCAATTATAATTGTCAGGGAAGAGCTTTGGAAAAAAAATATCTAGCCATGCACAACTGTTCTTGGAGTTGTGAAACCCCTGGGCTAGCTGCTCAAAATAAGCACTAACCAGAGAAGGATGAAGGAACTTTTGGAGTGTGATTCTAATTAGAAATAGCCAGAAGTTACCCCACCACGTTCCCACCAGTTGTCTAAGGCTGTCCTTGCTCTATGGTTTGGAAGTACAGTAGATCTCATTCCTGAAAAGCAGAAGTTTGGTCTCAGAATTGGGGGGGCTTAGTCAAAGTACACAATCCTCAACTGCATCGTGCTTGCTCAAGTGTTTGACTGTTTTTTATAGACAGTAGGCGGCCTACTACAACATCACTTTAGTTGCTGAGCAAAGCCTTGCTATTAACTGCTTGGACACAGAATTGCAGCTACAACATAGGGTGCGAGTGAACAGCATCTCAGCCTTCTCTAGACAGAAAGCCGCCGTAACTCACTTCTTCAGGGACTCTCTTGCTCCTCTACAAGACAGGCTTGACAGGTCTCCAGAGCAGATTGCATAGGCTGAGTCATCCTTTTCTTGGTTTGAATCCTGAGACACGACAGCCTGGAAGTTCCTCTCCTTTTTGCAGTTCACCATCTTTTCTTCTCCACCGTCATTGCTTCTGAGTATATTCTTTCCTCGGCCTTGTTATTTTTCAGGATTTGAGGAATCTCGGTGTGGTGTGATTAGGGGTTCACTTTCCTCTCGCTGGTATCCCATGTAGTCTTCAGTTCAAGGCCAAACTCTTAGGTTCTCTCTCTAGATGTTCACCTGCTGCTGAATTCCCCCTTCTGTGTTTTCTAGTTTACCTTGATGAATGTAGCTTATTGTTAATAATCCCTCCCATCCTCCCTCCTCACAGTGCACCTAAATGGAGGTAGATGTTGCATCGGCTTAGAAGTTTCTCACCAAGTGCCTTCATCCTCAGAAACCGCCACTGCTGCGTGACAGCATAAGCACAGGGGTCAAGATTTATATGGGCACAGGTCCAACCAAGCCCCTTGCCCTTCCTCGGTGAGTTAATGGGTGAGTGAGGAATGGCCAGAGCAGAATTTGACCTCTATGGATGTAAGTAGCACACTTCATACACTGGAATTTCCTTGCCCTTGCCCCTTTCCAACTAGGCACATGCCCTGATTTCAAACGCAGCTCCAAAGATGGGGATCACATGGTGGCGCTTTCTGAGGCTCAGGGGGAGCATATGTCCTTGCTGCCTTTTCCCCCTATATAACCGTTTCCTCCTGTTACCATGCATGTTGCCTCTCTTGCCATAGCATGGCAGAAAAGGTACCAATCCAAAAGTTATACAGTCTTTTTAGATGCTCTTTCAAAATCACAAAGACAGAGCAAAAATGCTGGCACCAAAAAATTACCAGAGATGACTGATCCCCGGGTACAAACTAGGAACTCACAGTGACTCATTGTTAAATTAAACTGCCCAATGATCTCACCTAATCTCGAAGATATCAATCAGTAAAAAGCAATTGAGTGGTTGTTGACGAGTCCTTCCACATCCCTGGTCTCAGGGCCAGCTTTTGTGTAAGGCTGGAAATATTTCAGTTCTAATAAAATCTTTGCCGACACGAGGGAAGTTTGGATTACACCAGTGAAGCATTCATTCTCTAATGCACAGAATGGGCTGCAATGTGTATTGTAGTGAAGTGAATGTGGGTTTAAGATGGAGCTAAAAATTAAGCATTGATTCAGAAAAAAAACTGACCTGGTGACCTCAGAGCCATACAGTGTGTATCCACTTTAACTGGTCTTTAAAGCTCTCATGGCACATCTCAGAAGATGGGGATGTTAGGTCTTCCCTGAGGGGTGAAGATGGACAACTCCACTCTGTCCCCCTATAATTCTCCCTGAAATTTTGGAGGACTACAGCAGGGGTTTTTCAACCTTTTTTTTTAAACAAGTGTACATCCTCTGTCTCAAAGTTTCAGCTCATGCACCCCTTTATATTTTTTTCTTCATAATTGTCCCCAGATCTGTGCAGGGTGAGGGCAGGCTGCTGCTGCAGGCTGACACTGGAGCGATGCCAGGCTCTTTGCAGCAGCAGTAGCACTGGGAGGGAGGCAGTAGCACTGGGAGGGGGGCTATGGGAGCAGCCACCCCAAAATTTGCCGTAGCCCCCCCAACCCCCCTCCCAGTGCCATCACCACCCAACCCAAGTGCAGCCCAACCCAGCCCCCCACCACCAGGAAGAGTCTGGCCCCACCCCTAGCCCCAGCCTGCAGCAGCAGCCTGCCCTAGCCCTGTTCAGATTCAGGGGCACACACCTCCCATGCCCTCCCAGGGTACACATAGCAGTGGAAGTCACCCCCCTGCTCCCCCAGACAAGCCGCAGCTCTGTCCCACACCCTGCCCCACCCCACCCCAGCTGTGCAGTACCTGCCCCTGCCCCAGTCCCTCCCTCACAGCTGAGGCCTTCATTTCCGCACCTCCCCAACACCCCTTCCCTCACAACAGACTTACCAGCTGGACCCAACTGCTCTCCTGGCCACCTGCATGCTGCGCTGAGGCTGAACGTGTGCACAGGGCACTTAGTGGCCACGTCAGCCAAAAAAAGCTGATTGCCGATATTGTCATTTTCCTTATATCAATGCCAAACTGATATGGGAGCAATGTATCGGCGCACCTCTAGTAATTTTTTCTCATTCATTCTGCATACCCCCTATGACCTTTTTAAGTACCCCTAGGGGTATGTGTACCCCTGGTTGACACTACCACTGGACTACAGTAATGCTCTACAACTTCTATCTAGAACATCTGGGAGCTGTCACCCAGCTGCTATTTTACCCCTTCCTCCAATTAGTCTTAGTCTTAAAAGTGCTTAATTTTTTCAGGACAAAAACTGTATGCACAATTTATGCATCCATACCTGTAGTGATCCCCAGTTTCTACAAACAAAAGCATACATGAATGAGAAGAACTAAAAATGAACTTTATTGTGGAGCAGCAGACAACCTCTGCAAACCCTTCATCTCTCTAGCTGACCAAACTAACCCAGAAATCCTCTCCTGATTCTCAACTTCTGCAGTCTTGTAAGGGAATGAGTCTAAATTAGAACTTCTATCACTACAATACCTAGACACACAACCCCTAATATCTACCTTTCTCACTTCCTTTACATTGTGAGCTCCTTGAGAGAGATCATCCTTTCTTGAATGGCTAGAAAAAACCTCACCTATTTTGGGCACTGAATATAGTAAAAGAATGACAAAATCTTGAATTGGTTGCTATGCATCCTACAAAGCTTTGTTCTTTCAGAGGCTTCCAGCAAGTGCAAGCCTTCTGCACCAGAACTAGCTGCCTGCTGCCATTTCCATGCAAGAACATCTTCCATGTGCCACTTGGGGCAGTTCATTCAATCCAGGGCTGGGCACAGGGGCAGGAGGGGTGGAATAATTGTCCTACTATCTACTTTATGCCCCCAGGAACTGTTAGCAGCCAGCAGAAATACAAAAGATCATCACGGCCCTTTATGAGAACAAGCACAGAGTCTGAATAGGCCGTTGCTATTTAAAGAAAAGTTAGACAGCATTTGTGCTCTTACACCAAATAGCATGATACTTGGCTGCTCCTCGCTTACTGTGTGCTAGCTAACTGCCACACCCTGCATAGCAAGGAGTTTTGAGACTGTTGCCTGATACTTCCTAATATTGTGATATAGGATACATACCCAGAGGACACTGAAAGGAGCTAAATTTTGTGTGCACAGAATCACCAAGCTGCCACAACATATTTAATTGTCACCACAACATATTTAATTGTCACCAACTGCCAGCCCTAAATGCCACTTTCATCTGAAATCTTTGCTCGCCTACCCAGCCTTCTAGTGTATAGGTAGGACCACAGAGCACTGAGGGCATGTGAAGCTGTACCATAAAACGTGGTCATTTGAGTCATTTGTAAAAGCCATGCTAGTAAGCACGGAAGCCGAAGCTTACCTGGCCATACTCGTAAGCACCCCTACAGATCTACTGCCATTTATACAAATGCATGAGCCTCACAGCACCGGGTGCTTTTAAAACCACTTGGTGCTGTGCCACATACATGTGGACAAATGCACAATGGTTTTTAAGTGACACCTAATGAGTATTAGCGTATTTTAACGTGCATTAACTAAACAGCACTTTTTTTAGTGACAGTTTAATGTGCACTGAAATAGGCTAATGCGCATTAAAACATGCATGTAGACGTGCCCTATATGACCATGGCAGCACAAGGGAAGCATATGTGCTAGCTGTGAGCTCTAGGGGAAGAACCTTTTTCAACTTCTGCAGCCAATTTCAGAGTGAAACAACCGATGGATCTGAAGCTTTTACCTCTCTGGAGAACCAGACTGAGGTGGACAACCTCCGAAGGGCTTGTGGAGGCCAGCATGGATTCCAGCCAAGTAACCTTGGTGTCGCAACACGTGCTAGTTTGCCTGACGCTACAATGGTCACGTTGGATCCGTGCAGAAACTATAATGCCAAGAAAAGAAATGTAAATGCCTGTTTTAAATGTCTGGATGCAGAATTTGGCCCTGTCAGTTTGGGGCCTAGATTTGTAGTCCAGGTTCCTGATGCCAGTCACCAAGGAGGTTTTGGAGTCCGAATGTAATTTCAAAGCATTTCACTTCTGGAATTGTTAATACCCTGTGCAAGTGAAAAATACTTTTGGAAGCAGAGGGGAAAAGTTCATGGCCCCCTCCCTGAGGTGAGCCCTTGCTGCCCGAGGACCCCCGAGCGAAGTGCAATAGTGCCATCTACTGCTCAGAAAGGGAAAGGCCTCCTTTCCAGCCGACACATTTAACAGGGAATGAGATCAATGTTTCAGGACAAGGAATCTTTTAATCATAATGAAAATGTGATCTTGACTGATCCGAGGTCACATTACATTAATACAGTCTTCAAAGCTTTTTTAATAATACAATTAACGATTGCTGCCATACCATTAAGAGAATTAAAGACCAAAAAGCTTAAGGCATATTGACCTATTCAGTTTCAGTTTTTAAAATAACCTGAAAGCAACATTGACTTTTTTCCCCCGGTCCTTAAACTCCAGATACATAATTCTTAGATGTGCTATTCCACTTGTGCCCGTGCCTGTTACAGTTTTAGTAAAGATTTGGCCAAGCCATTTGATGGGATCTCTGTTCTGAATAGCAGACCCCTTTTATCTTGCAATGCAGGTCAGCACATGCCAGCTTGCACGTCAGTAAGGAGACAACAGCAGTATTAATTAGGGAGGTCACTTAATAATTTGTCGAAGAGAACATTTAATTTTTCATGCTTCCTAGGAGCACACTAGTCCATTAACCCACAATCCTGGTTTCCCAGATCAAATGGTCTCATTCTTTCCTTAACCTGCCGGCGACTTAAAGAGTGGCTGCATCTCATCAAATTGGAAAGCTTAAAGGAATTTAATAAAGTCTGAAATATTTCCAGATGCACTTTTGTTTACAAAGATCTTGTGTTTTCCATGCAGGAGACCCAGTCATCGATCCCAAATGATGGTCGTCTGCTTTTTAACTGGGGAGGAAAGATGGCACTGCTTGCCACTTTTGCTGCAGCCAACTTGGGTTCAAGCTTGGGTTCTTCCTCAGAAACTGGAAGAGTGTGATGGGTGGTCCCATTAAAGCGCAGTAACTCTCCCACCCCATCATTTGACAATGGGACATCCTTTAGCATTATCTTCATTTGAGACCCACCACTAGACTTGCAGAGCTTCTGCCCATTGCAAAGGCCATGTGGAGAGGATAGCACCTGCCAGCGTATGCCCCAGCACTCATGAAAGATGAGCATTTTAACATGCAGCTTTATATCAGCCAAGCTGCATCCAGGCTTTCGAGGCAAGATATATACCCACCAGCAGCCCTGCATTCCTTTTTAAAATAAGGACAAGTGAATCCAGGCTGAGTCATTTTGAATCGATGGCAGATATTGGCAGGGCTTTGTGAAGGAAAACAGAAAGAGCTCCAGCTCACCACTGCTGCTGACTTTGATCCTGCCCAGAGTACAAGCCAGGGGAAGCATGGCTGCATGTGTGAGAAAAGCAGATGAAACTAGGGCACTGCGAAAAATCTATAACAACAATAAGAGACAAGGCTGAGCCCATGTTATCACCAAATCCGCTTATTGTCCTGGGTGAGGATTCATCCTTGGGATTGGGAAAAGGCACTAATCTCTTACCTGAGTTACACTAACCAATGCTGCATATATAATCTAGTATCAAGCTGATAAAATGAGGGGTTGGCACTCTGCAGTCCTGGGGCAGCAGAGTTCTGGTTTTTTCCTTGAATTTCCAATTTTGATGGCTTTTTCCCTTGGTGAGAGCTGGCTTTACTGTCTGTCCAGACAGTGCAATGGTGGGAGACGGCAAGAAGTGAACTCTCAAGGTCATTTTTTATTTTCTTTTCAGATTCCATTGTTGAAAGAGAAAAAATTGTCTCCCCTACTCCAGCCACTCTGAGACAGAGCTTCACTGGTCTCTGAGTCAGCATAAACCTGTAGGCATCCAAAAAGCATAAAAAACCAAGGGCCAAATTCTATTTTAACTGTTGGCATCTACACGGACTTAGGTGGACCCTGTTCCTGAAAATCCATTAATGCAGCAATCTTTATAACACGTTTTCATTTATGCCAACTGAGCCACAAATAAGCAGCCAGATGGGGGAGGACCATGCACCTTTTCTATTAACTAGGTGCAACTACACAAGATGTTTTACTGCACAGTAGCATTGTTTACTGCTCAGTAAGCGGGCACGTCTACATGTGCACACATTTACCATGGAGTAAACTTTGCTACTCATAAGTAATTTGGCTACCTGCCAATGCAAGTAGCAAGTTTATTCACGAGTACTTACAGTGCAGTAACGCTCATGTAGATGCAGATTTCCTCCTGGTCCGCCCTGCCAATATGAGGCCAGCCTGTGCTCAGCCCCAGGGCCCCGGGGGTGGGAGCCTCTTCTGCCCCAGAGCTGGCCTGCCTCTGTGGAAACCCCAGCCACAGGCTCATTAAAAGCCTGCAGGCATTTTGAGCCCCTGGGCACAACAGCAGGGAACCTAGCGGGGACTCTTGACCTCTCCTGTCCCTGCACAGGCTACCTGTGGCAGCCTGTCTGTACCCCAGCACTGCTGCCTGGCATTGCAGTGCCATGTGGCTGCCAGGCCCATGACATGCAGTCTTACAGACTGGTGCAGGCTCTGGCCAGGCAGCCCCCAGGCCCACCTGCAACCAACTCCTAGCTGCTGGGGCCAGTATCAGCTGCCCACAGCCAACCCTCAGCAACCTGCCCGGAGCCTGCAGGTGCTGCAGGGCATCACCTCCTCATGCAACTCCTAGTCCCATGCTGTGCCCCTGCACTGTGCACTGCAGGCATCTGCCCAGGCCCAGCATCACAGGGACAGCTGCACAGAGGCTTGGAGAGCCAGCACAGGAGCCCCAGGAGCCTCGTCGCCAATGCCATTCATCACCACCTAGGGTCCCAGCTGGTCACAAGAGGAGACTTAGGCAATGGGCTTCATGATGCTGCGGGGTGAGGTGGAAGTGTAGCAGCAGTTTGCACAGGGCATGCGTAGTTGGTCACCATCATCGACCACAATCATCAGTCAGGGAGTGCTCACATGACCGTGCCCTTGATGCAGCAGCTTACTGAGATCCTTGTGCCCCAGTACCCAGGTGACAGATGTGCTGCATACAGCAGCATGGATGGCCTGCCCAAGCCCCTGCTCTGGCCTGGCAACCACAGTGACATGCCACCATGTCGCCAGCATCCCGTCCCACCAAGCTCCCCACCCACAGCTTCCACCAGCAGCTTGGGGAGCCGGGGCCAGTGCCATCTCCCCACTGGGAGGGGGGGGGCTGCCCAGGTGCCTGCACACTGCACTCCGCCACCCAACAATACTGCCAGGAGCCACATGCAGTCACTGCCAACCTGGACTGACCAAAGCCACTGACCCCAGATTACCTCTCCAGAGAGGTGCCTGAGCCCAGGCCTGCCCTGCTGACTCACCATGGTCCCTGGGTGCCCGTGCATGCCCAACCTCTGATCTGAGGCCAGGCACCACACAGCTGCTCGTACAGAGCTCAGAAAAGTTGCAAACTCTCACAAAACAGCTTTGTTCTCGTGGCTCTGCAGGTCCTGCAGCTGCACATGGGGGAGAGGCCACCATTGGCAGCCAGGATGTGGCCTCAGGGTCACCGCTGGCCACAGTTGGGGCCCTGGGGATGCACCAGCTCTGCAGGAGGAGGACCCAGGACTGGAGCCTTCTCCTGGGCCAGCTGGTGAAGGCTGCGGAGGACCAGCAGGCACACTAATGGACATGGCAGGTGGAAGACATTGTCCAACAGGACAGGTGGCGGGTAGAGGATGTCACCTGCGAGGATGCATGAGACCAGTGTGAGGCGGTACAGGACTGGGTAGACTAGAAATTCAGGGTGCAGCTTCTGGCCCTGGAACACAAGCTTGAAGAAGCACTAAGGGAGGAGGGCACAGTCATGGCTACAGCAGTGCAGACCACAGAGGAGAACAGCTGGGTGTTGGACACTGTCCTGGCTCTGGCAATCGCCTTCATGCCACCTGCTGCCCTGCCCCCAACCCTAACCCCACCTGCCCCCTGGCAACCACCTGCCACCCAGCAGCAGGCCCACTGTGGGCCTGGGTGGAAGTCCAGTGCTGCCTCCATCAGCCAGGAGACCCCTCCCCTGGCCCCTCCACCTGGGCCCAGCCCTGCCACTCACCCCGGCTTCATGCAGATGTGAAACAGGAGCTGCCTGCAGCAGGGCCAGGACCATGTGTTAGCCCTGCCAACCAGCTGCTGGAAGGGGAGCCACCCACACCAGGGGACCAGCAGCCACCATTGCCCCTGGGCGAGCCCCCTGCCCACTGGACTCCACACAGCATGCACACCCATGGGAGAACAGCCAGATGCCAGGGTGCTGGCCACCTGTCCCCAGGCTCCACCCCCTATCTGCCCTACCCCATGGCCACCCACCCCAGGAGGGCAAACCACATTGTAAATAGTTTGCATGGGGGAGAGGGTGTTTATTGTTGGGGGGTGGAGGAGGGGGTTTTGGTGTGGGGAGTGGGCAGTGGGGCAGGGGTCCATGGGTGGCTGTCCAGGTGGGCTACAGTGGGGAGTGCAGGAGGAGGTGTTTGGCCAGTGCCTCTTGCAGCCAGTGTCCTGGCCCCTGGGGGTGGGTGTGCAGCTTACCCGCAGCCTTGGCGGGCAGGGTGGGTGGAACCACTGCTGTTGCTGCCACCGCAGGTGATGCCTCCAATGCCAGGCATCCTCTGCCCACTGCGCATCCTCCACCCAAGCCTCATGAAAGAGCTCTGCCTGGGCCTTGCAGATGTTATACAGCACAGGCTGCAATGATGACCTGTGGGATGTTTCCTCGGCGAATTCAAAGTCAGCAGTGAGGGCGCACCAGAGTCCCTTGAGGCAGCCGAAGGCACACTCCACCAGCATGTGGGTGCCTGACCCAGGCACCGATTGAAGTGTGCCTGGTGGGGGTCCAGCTGGCTGGTGTGGGGCCGCATGACCCAGGGGAGAAGCGGGTAGGTGGGGTTCCCAGTGAGGAGAGGCAGGACCACCACAGTGCCCAGCTGCAGATCCGGCACCTCCCAGTGCAAAGTAGCTGCTCTGCGCCAGGGCTGGTAGGGTGGAGTTCCAAAACATGTAGGCATTGTAGGCACTGCCCGCCCAGCCAGCACTCACATTGGTGAAGGCACCGCGAGGTCAATGATAGCCAGGTCCCCCCATGCACTGGCACCAATGTGTGCCCCAGCATGTCCTGGAGGGCCTGCACACTTCCAGGACAGTCTCCTCAGTGGTGGCCTTGCTGACACTGAAGAGGTGGCCCACATAGTGGAGGCTGGCAGGTATGGCCAGCTTGAACAGGTTAATGGCCAGCCAGGTGTCCATGAGAAGGGCAGGCACATGTTGGTGTCCTTCCACTGCAGATGTGGGCAGAGATGTTCCAGGAGGTCCCAGAAGGTGGCCCAGGTCATCCCAGATGCCTCCAGCCACTGCTCTTCATCCCAGATGTGCTGGGCAGTGTGCAGCTACCAGTCCTGACTGGCAAAGCTGGAGGGCCAGGACTGTGAGGGTAGCCCCAGCAGTGGCATCCTGGAGCGCGTCACAGCATCCCTGCCAGGGTCTGGCCAGCAGGATCCAGGTGGAGTCCAGGCAGCAGCTGAGCGGTGGTGGCAGCCCTGGGACAGTGTGGTGAGGTCGGGTGGGCAGTCACTGCACATGGGCCTAGATGGCCATGGACCAGCTGGCAGCTGGTGTGGCAAAGCAGCAGGGCCAGCACAGCAGCCAGCAGGAGCCCAGGGCACTGGACGTTGCTGCCAGGGAAAGGGCTGGAGCAGCCATGGCACAAGGAAGTAGAGGCTGCGGCATGAGAGCTGTCGCGTGCTGCCCCCACACTGTGCATACTGCTCCTGGCCAGAAATGCAGCTGGCCAGGGAACAGGGTGTGGGGCCGGCCGCAGGCAGCTGCAGCCAGAACCTCCAGGTCCCCTGGGGACAGCAGGGGCCCACCGCAGGGCCCCAGGAAGCAGGAGCAGTTTGCTACTGGAAGCAGTAAATCTTCTCCCACGTCTCTGCACACATAGGCATCTGCCTGGGAGCGTTTACTTGCGAGAAGTCTACTTACAAGTAAATTGGTCCCGCATCAAATGCATGTGTAGACACACCCACTATTCTTCAAGGACTTGAGCCGGGTGGAATAAAATCACACATAGGCACCTAAATCCATTGATGCACCTAATAAATGGAATCCAATCTGGGCCCAAGTGATTGCTTGCATTTTTCACTTGCATTTTTTTGCTCCTGGTGCTAGCCCACCTTTTGGTACAATTCTATCATCTCATCCACTGAGATTCTCCTCCAAGATGACATTGTTTGTCATTCCATGAGCACAGGCTTGTAAGTCAAGAGCACACAGAGACAGTGCACAGCACAGTGCAACCTTCTACTGAGCTCTGCAGAGTACATCCCAAAGAGTAGAAAACTTACAGTCCTCCCCTCCCATCCCCTGTATGGCACCAGCATACAATGCAGTCAGTTCAACTGATCTCAAAGCTACCATCTTTGATGTCTTAACCATTCAAGGAGGACATGCTAAATATCATCTTGCAAAAATTTCTTATGTCTACAGGGAGCTGGACCCCTTTCTGACCTGGCCTTTTGCTATTTTGATGGTTTTGCTCTGTATTTCTCCCAGCCATTCCTCACCATTCTAGATGTACAAAGGAGGTCAAGCTAGCAGAGGCGGCTTGTGCCAAAGGTTTGACTTCCACCAAGTGAAGTACTGAAATGAAGATATTTGTATTTGTGACCTAGAGCAAAGAGGGACAACAACTTTTAATTCCAACTGATTCCCCCACCAGCCATCTATGTCAAACTGGAATAAAAGCAGCATTTCAGCCTGGGTTACAGCAGATAGGCTTTGCAGGCAGTACTAGAAGAAATAGCTTTAAAGAGATTGAACCAGCCCCAATATCTGGAGAGGGTTGGGGAAATGGAAAGCTATGTCACATTGTGCCATTTGAAGACAGATTTTTCTTTAGAGGCATCTGAGTGAAGATTGTCACTGTAAGTTTGAAAAGGGAAGAGCTATACCAAGGAAAATTAAACAAGCTTGGAAAATTAGCCATGGTCAAATAATAGTGCCAGGAAGGGTTTGTTTGTTTTTTCCCCCAAACCCATGCTTGATGTAAACTGGGAGGTTATGACAGCAAGGTTGATAGTTATGCCATGCATCTGTATCTTTCAAAGGCAACATGGCACTAAGGATGAAGTTACCCATTACACTTAGACCACATGAAAGGCACTTAAAATGTGAGCATCTCCATGTTGAAGCTCACTAACTCGTGACAAGTGCCCTCCAAGTGTCTCAAAGTTATGCCACTTCAGGTGAGGATTATCTCTGGGCCATGCTGCCTGGCTCATGCTGGGGCAGCTTCAGTCTGCTCCAGAGATAAAAAGAGCAAACTGCAGTCCTCCAGTGTCCCAGGATGCACCGCTCCCAACCCCCACCCCCTGCCCACTGTGAGCAAGGATAGAACCTAGGCACTTCTACACATGTGCAGGGAGGCTTCTCTGATGCACTATAATCACAGCACATCAGAGCACACTCAATTAATCGAGCCTACTGGTGCATGGTAATTACCACGCTCCAGAAGACTCCAGTGTCACGCCTATCAGCGTCCCCACACTGAAAAATGGTGGTGGGGCAATTTATGCTAAAGCTCATTCAACAAACACCCCACTGTCATTTTTCAGCATGAGAACAGTGATACACGTGACATTCCAGGTGCTTTTAAATAGTGTGGCTCTTGGAGCTGTGCTAATTAAAGCCCCCCACCACCGCCACGCCCGCCCAACCTCCCAGAAGATGTCTATAGACACACTAGGCATCCTGGCTCCTAGCCATGCAGTCTGCTCACCAACCTTCTAGTGGCAGGTCACAGCTGTCCAGGAAGAAATAGTATCAACCTTTAACATGTGATTGCTCACAGTACCTTTGAACTTTAACACTGGAGTTATTACTGACTCCAAAATGAACATGGGCCGACAATGTGAGGTCACAGTTGGCAGGGCTAACCGGACCTTGTTGTGCATCCACAGGTGCATCTCTAGCAGGGCCAAGGAGGTGATTCTCCCCCTCTATGCAACACTGGTCAGGCCACAGCTGGAGTACTGCGTCCAGTTCTGTGCGCCCCACTTCAGGAGAGATGTGGACAACATTGAGAGGGTCCAGAGGAGGGCCACCCGAATGATCTGGGGACTACAGGGCAGACACTACAGACTGCGGGACCTGAACCTGTTCAGCCTTCACAAGAGAAGGCTGAGGGGGGACCTGGTGACAGTCTATAAACTCACTAGGGGGGACCAGAAGGGTTCGGGAGAGACCTTGTTTCCCCTAGCACCACCCCCCCCCCGGCATAACAAGGAATAACGGCCACAAGTTGTTGGGAAGTAGGTTTAGATTAGACATCCGTAAGAACTACTTCACAGTTAGGGCGGCTAGGATCTGGAACCAACTTCCAAGGGAAGTGTTGCTGGCTCCTACCCTGGGGGTCTTTAAGAGGAGGCTTGATGCCTACCTAGCTGGAATCATTTGAGCCCAGTTTTTTTTCTCCTGCCCTGGCAGGGGGTCGGACTTGAAGATCTATAAGGTCCCTTCCAGCCCTACTTCTATGATTCTATGAACACCATCTAATATTCCACAAATTTACAACAATCTAAGTGTAATGTATAACTGAATCCTCATATTGTTAAATAGAAGCCAACGTAGCTAACCAGAGAAGCATGTCCTCATGAAGACCTTTTCCCCTCCCACTAACCAGCTTCTAACACAGAACAGTCCATAAAGTCCATAAATGTATGTATTTATAAATCAAATGCCAATAGTAGCATATTTATTTCTTTTACAATACACTTACATACTCAAATGTTCCAGTCATGTTGAATACAACATTTTTCAGCCCTGGGAAACCTCTCTGTTAAGGGGAAAAATCTTCGTCTACAGATCTGGAAGTTTGTAGAAAAGATTCCCCAAGCTTCCAGATTACTGATCTTCCAAAACACAAAATTTCCATCTAACTTATAGACAAGGAGATGATTAAAAAAAAAAAATGCCAATACAAAAATGTAATAACAACACAATGTAGTCTAAGACAAACAGGGCACATCTACACGTGCAATTAGGCACAGCTAAATTTACTACACATTAGCTTAATGAGCAGTAAGCAATGTTTGGCAGGTGTCTACACATGCAGGATCTGGCACTAAATTTAGTGCCAGGTCCCTCCAGCCCTGCCATTTCCCCTGTGGTCACCAGGTGGAGCTCCAGCCTCCAGCCCCAGCTGCCAGCACTTGGCAGTCATGTCTGAAGCCAAACGCAGCTGCCAGCACTTGGCAGTCATGTCTGAAGCCAAACGCAGCTGCCAGCACTTGGCAGTCATCTTTAAAAGCACTGTGATCTCTGGACACCCAGTTCCAATGCTGAAAAAGCAGCATGGCACAGACACAGGCAGCACATGGCACTCAGGAACAGGATCCCTAGATCCTCCTGGTCGCCTCAATTGTCCTCCTGGCCCATCACCTGGTTCACAGCCATCTCTCACTTTGCCTGGCTACCCCACACAGTCACCACCCAGCTAATGGCTTCTCGCCTTCCCAGAGCCCCTGTTACCACACAGCTGCTGCCACCAGCCACAATGATGAAGGGCTCCAGAAGGCCACCACTAGGGTCACTGTTGCCCTCCTGGCTCTCCAGCCCCACTGCCTCTGGGCCCGCCACAGCAGCTAGAACTAGTGGCAGCATGTGGTACAATACAACTGGGACAACAAGCAGTGGGTCGATGCCTTCAGGATGACTCAGGGTACCTTTGCTGACCTGCTTCGCCAGCTCTGGCCCCACTTGGAGTGCCAAGACATTGGCATGTCTGGACCCTCTCCACCAGCACCTGACTGGCCCTGGTGCTGATCAAATTGGCCACTCCCACCAGTCTGCAGTATGTGAGGCACCTGTTAGGGGTGGGCAAACCCACTGGTGGGGAAGCTGTCCTTGAGGTGTGTGATGGGGGTTCCCCCAGTGTATTGGGGCCCTGAATGAGACCCACATCCCAGTCATCTGCCCTATTATAGCCACAGGTGGTTCCACTCGGTGGCCCTCCAGGCCATCAATCACCAGGAAACCTTCGCCAATGTCAGCACCAGCTGGGTGGGCAGTGCGCACGATGCACATATATTCCAGAAGTCTGGACTAGGCACGCTCATGGAGAACAGGCACTTCATGCCAAGAGTGGAGGACTGTATCTGGGTGCTGTCATCATCCCACCCCTCCTCATCGGGGACCCAGAGTACCCACCACTCCTATGGCAGATGAGGCCCTACACCGGCCACCTGGACCCCCGGAGGCCCATTTTAATCAGTGTCTAAGCCAGGCACGTGCCCTTGTCGAGTGTGCCTTCAGCCATCTCAAAGGCCACTGGCAGTCCCTCATGGCCTACCTCAAAGTGGCCAAGAAAAACCTCCCCCAGGTCATTGTAGCAGCTTGTGTGCTGCACAATATTTGTGAGGCCTGGAGACATGCTGTGCCCAGTCCCACGCATCCTCCCGGGTGTTCTTCTGGGCAACATCCTCCTCCCACCAAGCCTGCCTTCATGCCTCCCACTCCTCCACCACCACTACCAGCCGCTGGAGCAGAAGGGCTCAATCTTGGGTCCGCTGCTGGCGCAGCTAGAGCATGCAGCAGACTCCAGTGCTAGGTGGCAGCAACCTGGATCCTGCATCCCCGCAGGGGCCTGCAGCATCACCCTTGCATCCAGATGCTGGCCCTGAAGAGGCAAGAGGCAGAAGCCTTTTGTGAGAGTTTGCAGTATTTCAGAGATAAGATGCTCTGCACCAGGGGCTGTGCACTGCCTGGCCTCAAATCAGAGGTCATCCATACACGGGTGCTCAGAGACCAGAGTAAGCCTGGCCAGGCAGGCCTGGGCCCAGGTGGCCACCAGCATGCTCCCCTGGGGCCAGCAGGCTGCTGGCCACAGGCAGCCTGCCTCCCCTACCACCTTCCCAGGGCAGGACAGGCCAGACTCCTGGCAGCACCTGCTGCTGCGGCTCCAGACCCCGCTGCCCACCTCTCCCCTGCAGGCCAACTGTTCTGCTGCACTACCGCCCAGCCCATGGTACCTAGGTTTGGGGTGCGCAGGGCTCCTGGACAAGTGGGGCAAGGCGCTGCCCATGCCTTGCCCTCCCCACTGGGAGCCACTCTGAGGAGGCATCCTGGGGCCGGCTCCCCCTCGCGCTGCCTCTGCACCCTGAGAGTGCCTCTGCTGCATGTTCCATGGGCAGTGAGCAATTCGGTGTTTGTGCAAGGTGAAGGGAGCCCAAACTTCTACACCTGGCTGCTGGTTTTCCTGGTGCCCTGGGCACACCTGCACTCCTGGTTTGAAATCCTGAGCTATGACAGTGCAGGGGGAAAGCCCGGGCTGCCCTGCAACTTCCGCTACCACCTGGAGGGCTACCTGTGGCAGCGCTATGTCTCTGCCCCCGCTGCCAAGAACATCACTTCAAGCCTTCCTCAGCATATAGGAGGCCTGTGCCTGCCCAGCTGTGGGGACTCATAGATTCATAGATTATAGAGTCAGAAGCAACCCAATGGATCATCGTGTCCAACACCCTGCCCCTGGCAGGAAAAAGGACCGAGGTCAGATGACCTCGGCCAGGTGATTGCCAAGCCTCCTCTTGAAGACCTCCAAGTTAGGTGACAGCACCACCTCTCTTGGCAGCCCGCTCCAGATTCTAGCCACCCTTATTGTAAAAATTTCTTCCTAATGTCTAACCAAAATCTACTCTCCACTAGTTTGCACCCGTTATTCCTAGTTACTGCCTGAGGCGCTCTGGTAAACAGCACATCCCCAATTCCCTGCTGTCCTCCCCTGATAAAGTCCTGGCGGCCACAAGGTCACTCCCCAGCCATCTTTTATATAGGCTGAAGAGATCCAGCTCTCCCAACCTCTCCTTGTAGGGTCTTTCATGGAGACCACTAATCATGTGGGTGGCCCTCCTTTGAACCCTCTCCAGATCTTCCGTGTCCCACTTGAAGTGCGGTGCCCAAAACTGGACACAGTACTCCAACTGCGGCCTGACCAATGCCGCATAGAGAGGGAGCACCACCTCCCTCGATCTGTTGGTCATGCATCTGCTAATACACAACAGGGTGCGATTGGCTTTGTTGATGGCCTCATTGCACTGACGGCTCATGTTCATCTTGGAGTCAACTATGACTCCCAAGATCTCTCTCAGCCTTTGAGCTGCTGAGGAGGATATCCTCACACCTGTAGGTGTGCTGGGGATTCATCCTTCCTAGGTGGAGTACCTTGCATTTATCTTTGTTGAACTGCATCCTATTTAGTTCCACCCATTGATCTAACCTGTCCAGGTCAGCCTGTAACTGCTCCCTGCCTTCTGGTGTATTAACTTTGCCCCAGAATTTGGTATCATCTGTGAACTTGGAGAGGGTGCTCAACATACCCTCGTCCAAATCGCTGATGAAGATATCAAATAGTACCAGCCCAAGGACCAAACCCTGAGACCGAACCAACTCAGGCTGCTCAATAAATTTTGAACTGTTTCCCACCTCTCTGCATGCTGTGGCGGGTGGATGACTCAGGGCCAGGGGAGTGTGGGTGGGCTGGGGCCAGGATTGGGACTGGGGGCAGTGGCAGGGGCAGGACCCAGCCCCTGGGGCTGAGAAAGTCCTCCCCCCCAGTGCAGGACTTATCACGTGTCTGGGGCTGGCAAGGCTGATGAGGCTGGCAGCTTGGCACAGGCCTCCCCATCAGCATCCAGCCGCACCCGGTGTCTGCATCCCACAGTGAGTAATGGGCCAGCACCCAGTTAGGGTCCCATCCTTTCCCCCCAGTGGAGGAGCTGGCATTGCTGACGGTTGGTGGGTCTTATGGTCAGCCACTCCTTGTGGCAGGGTCTGGGGCTGCAGAGCTGTCAAGGCAGCTACTGGCCAAGACTTCTGGAGCTGCTAGCAGATGCAGCAGCTGGAGAAGTGGGTGGGGCAGGGTGCTGAGCACACAAGGACCCCTCCTCTGGTGAAATGTCACCAGAGGGGTCAGGGTGGGGCAGGGGCTTGGGCAGGCCGCCTCTGCTGGTGAACACTGTAGGGTTGTGGCATGAGTCCCAGGGCACCAAAGTGTTGGTCAGATGCCACAAAGGGCATGGTCTTGCAGGCACAACCAGACCAACAATTGTGGTCAGTCATGGCCACCCACTGTGCCTGAAAGACCGTGATCTTTATGCAGCACTACCATGCCAACTACCATGCAGCTCTCGCTTCTGCATGCCACCTGATAGGGCTTCATAAATGTGGTTGCTTGAGCACTCACCCTGCACGAACTGCCTCTGCACCTCTGCATCACCCAAAGCGCCATGAGGTCACCAGTCTCCTCCTGGCTCCAGTTGGGGCCCCAGGTGGAAGGCTCGGGCGTGCTTATGTGGGCAGGACTGAGCTTTGACAGGGAGGATGAGGATTTCATAGTTGGTCTGATGCCCCCATGCAGCTGCCCCTGTGTGGCCAGCCCTGGACAGTGGCCAGCAGTGCTCAGCAGTGGAATGGAAGCCGCATGGCGGAGGCAATGCACCACAGCATCTACAAACACAGGACAGACTCCTGAGGGTGAGCAGCAGCAGGGAGGCAGCCAGCCAGCAGCCCTGGGGAGATCTCAGGGCTGGGCAAGGGGTGCAGCAGGCTGCAGCCCTTTACAACCCTCACTTATGGACAAGCAGCAGCTCTGGGTAGGAGACAAGACAGGCAGAGGCTGCCTGTGTTCTGTCCTTAGGGGCACACAGGGTCTGCACTGCACCCACATACAGAGCAGGCTGGTCCAGGCTCCTGTGCAGTGTGTCCCAGGGTACATAATGCCTGCTGGATTTTATATCCTGTAGCTAGGGGTTGCCATAGAGGCAGCCCAGCCCCAGAGCAGGACAAGCTCTCCCAGGCCAGCCCCCCTAATGGAAGGGCAGACCCAGCACTAAACTTAGTGCCAGGTAGAGTCTACACGTGCGTTACTGTGCTTTAACTAATCGTAACTAAATGTGATACCTGCAATGGTGAGGAGACTGGGGCACATGGCTAATGAAAAGAGGCTGAGGGAACTGGCCTGGAGAAGAGAAGACTGAGAGGGGATTTAATAGCAGCATCCAGCTACCTGACGGGTGGTTATAAAGAGGATGGAGAGAGACTGTTCTGTGGTGGTGGATGATAGAACAAGGAGCAATGGTCTCAAGTTGCAGCAAGGGAAGTTAGTTATTAGGAAAAACTCTCTTACAAGGAGGGTAGTGAAGCACTGGAACAGGCTACCCAGAGAGGTGGTGGTTTTTAAGATCCAGCTAGACAATCCTTGCTTGGGATGATCTAGCTGGGGATGGCCCTGCTTTGAGCAGGGGGTTGAACTAGATGACCTCCTGAGATCCCTTCCAGCCCTAATTTTCTATGATTCTGTGATTTGTAGGTATTAAATTTAGTTGTGCTTAGCCATTTTTACTGTGCAGTAAGGGCATGCAAGTGTAGATGCATGTCCATACTGCGCAGTAAACTAGGCTAAGGCGTATTAACGCGTCTCGTGTAGATGTGTCCACAGAGGTAGTTAAGATGGGAACTTAATGCCAAGTTAGAAGATAAAGGGAAGCTAGCTGAGGAAAGGACCAGGATTTGTTATGAACTTTCAGTTTTATCTCCTGTGCACTTCAGCTTCTGCTACATGGTCACCTACACTAGCAAAGGTATGAGGAAAAATATAAGTAAATCCCATACAAATAACTTTATCTGCAAGCACTCTTCATTTATGCAATTTCAGGTTGGGGTGGCTGAATCTGGAACATGTTCATCCCTTCTCGATCTGCAGTATCATCAATATACAACTCTCTTCTAGGCTCCATGTAAACAGGTAAAGCTGGGGACTTTTTTCCCTTCTTCATCTACACCGAAAGACACCATGATACAATTGAACAGCTTCATGCTTTCGTGTTGAGGCCATTTTGACTTGGTTAACGTGCTATATATGATGCACTCAATTTTCTTTTGGAACATGTCCTTACTTACGAATCAGGTTGACATAATCAATTACAATTAAGTCAGACATTCTGCTCAGAGCCTATCATTACATCTTTTCTAGCAGAGTTAAAGGGGAATGTGCAATGCTAGTTTAGCTTTTAGAGCAGGACATTGGAAATCTGGTTCGCCACTCAGTCACCACGTGACCCAGGGTGACTCACCTCTGAATCAACAGACCCATGTGAAAAATACCTAATTCACAGGAGCTTGTTGCACTCCTTAATTTGACATGGAAAGTTCAGTAAAAGCACAATGAATTATTTGCTGTGAAATGTTTGATTTGCTGTTGCCATATTAGAACATGGTGAGGACTGGGGGTTACATTTGATGCAGTAATCAACACTCAGCACACTTTCCATAGCACTTCACTTTCACTATGAATCCATTTAATTATATCATGCTGGTTACCTAAGCTGTTGTTTTTTTCCTTCTAGAATGGGCATAAAGGAGACCATAGTTGCAAGGGAAGATAATTAGTCTCCTGTGTCCAATCTTTTCCCTTTTTATACACAGTTTGGATTCAAAGACTATTATGTGAGATTAGTAACTCTCTTGAAGGAAATTGTAAAGCAAATCGAGCATAGTGCAATATATTAATTCTGAAGCTACAGCTATGGTGAGCAGAGAAAGATCAGAAACATATAGAAAGCCATGTATCAGCTTCATAAGTTTGTAAATTTGGTTAGGACACTAGGGACTG
This sequence comes from Crocodylus siamensis, assembly GCF_052110815.1. Lineage (NCBI taxonomy): Eukaryota > Metazoa > Chordata > Crocodylia > Crocodylidae > Crocodylus > Crocodylus siamensis. Next base: position 8,596,198 of record NC_143409.1, on the reverse strand, counting down.
CGGCTAAGAAGTGTATTTTACATCTCTGGTGTTATCCAGAGACAGGCATAAGAAAATGAAGGAGAGTTTAATCAAGACCATTTTCTAGTCAAGGTTCTCTTCATGGGGCACAATCTGGGTGAGTTATACACCAGGTCCAGTTTCCGAGGCTCCCTCTTGGGTTCATAGGCTTTGAAAGCACAAGTCTATTAAAAATCAAAGATAACCTCCACGGTTATAATTTAGTCTGACTGGTAAATATGAAGACTACCTTTGTCCTCTGCTCATTCCCTCCTTGTACAGGTAATGCTACTAAAAAGTTAAGTAAAGCAATAACATATTTGCATCTTTGATTTGTGGTATGCAGGCATACTAGAGGCTATTGGACTTTTAAGCTGTGTAATAGTGCCATCTTGTGGTAGTACTAAATAGAACGGTAGACTATGCTTGGCATGAGCATGTACAAATCACGATTATTCCGGCTGTAGAATGCGCTGAAATTTATAGCCCCAAATTTCTTCTGTTCAGAATTTACAGCGCACTCATTAGGATATGTTAGGGTGATGTATGAGAGTCTATGCTACCCAGATGCTGCTGGGTTGCCTTCCAAGATAAGAGACTGTATCCTGGAAAGCAATGACTGAAAAGAGACTCGGAAGATTAACAACTGAACACGAGCAGTGCAGTGTTTTGGTTAAGAGAGAGAAAGTAAATGTGGGATGTATAAACAAAAGAATATAAAATAAAATTGGGAAATAGCATTAGTCAGTAGCATTTTGGGAGTACTGCATACAGTTCTGGTGTCTGCACTTTGAAAAGGACATTGAAATACTGGAAAGGATTCAGAAAAGAGCTACCAGAATGATTGAAGGTCTGGAAAACTGCCTTACAGTGACAGAGGAAAGAAGTTCAATCTATTTAGCTTATCAAACAGACGTTTAAGAGGGGAAATTGATCATGGCTCTAAAGTAACAGCACTGAAGATGTCTGATAATGGAGGACTTTAAACTAGCATTAAGAGTATAAAAAGATATACCACTGGAGGGAGAACCTAGACAAACTGAAGCTGAAAGTAAGGTGCACATTTTTAACAGCAAGGATGATTTAACATGGTGACAACTTGCTTTGGAATGAGGTGGAGTTTCCCATCATGTTAAGTCCATAAATCAAAACTGGTTGTTTTCCTAAAAGATATGCTCCATTCCAATCAGGAATTATTGGACTTGACTGAGGAGATGCCAAGTGAAATTCTCTCACCCATGTTCTGCAAAAATCTACCAACATACATTTGATAGTCCCAGGCTTGGTTAGCATCAAGCCATCAGTATCTCTTTAGCTCACTCTGCTGATGCTTACTTCAGTGTATTCATCAGAAGCTAACTCAGTACAACTTTCACTTCAAAGACCTTCCAACATCTTCCTCCTACATTGCAGGGGAGTTATGGGATCTCCAGTCCATTGGTTCCAGGGTCTCCCAGCTCTGGTGGGGGGAAAGAGGGGGAGGAGAAATGCAAAGTCTCCTGGCTTTCAATGTGCTCAGAATGCTGAGACTGTGGAAGGGGGGAGAGGGAAACACTGCATTGTGGGATGCTAGAGGACTCAGTGTTCAGATATCAGGGGCATCTTTATACGTGCTCTGGGCGGGCACTTTAATTAGCATGGCTGTTGGGAGCCATGCTAATTAAAGCATCCACAGAGTCCTGTGTATTCAGCATCTTGTGCTTCAAAATGGCGGTTGGGGTGCTTCAACTAAAACTCATTTGATGAGCTTTAAAGTGCTCCCACTGCCATTTTGAATCATGGGGATGCTGAATACACGTGACGCTGAGGCTGCTGGAGCGCACTCATGCTAATGAGCACACTCGAGCAGGCTCAATTAATCAAGTCTGCTCCAACACATGTTAATTAGCATGCGTCGGAGCAGGTGTTGAGCACATGTATAGGGCCCAAGGTGGAACAAAAATGGTACAAAACAGAACCTGTTGACACTGTATATTTTTGTCACACTTCAGAGCATTTTATCTTACCTCTACATCTGTACACCAACCTTTTGAAACATTTCAAAGGTGTTTCAAAGCTATTTCAATCATCTCGAATGTTATGTCTGTCTGCACCCAAAGATACACATCAGACGATTTAGAACCTGAGCCTGAAACACATGAAGCTTTCGATTTTTCAGCCTACAGAGGTGTCTTCCCTCTGGACAGTTCAGGTCTCCCCCTTGCAAAATATTTCTTCCCTGAGAAAAAAGTCAAGGTTTCTGTTGGTTTTCCTAGAATGAGTAAGGATGGCCTACTTGGCAAAGGCACTGCAATGTGACACAGGAGATGTGGTCTGAGTAACTGTTCCTTCTGCAGACATCCCTTAGCCTTTAAGACTGTACTCAACAACTAGTTTTGGCTGTCTGGCTGGTTGGCCGGCCAAAAGTCAAGAGCAAGTCCAGATTTCCCAATGAACCAAACATGTTAATGTACCCAAAAGTCGTCAAGACTCATGCTACGATGCTATGGCCTCACCCCTGAAGATAGCTCTGTAGTTCCACATCTCCACTGAGACAGAGACAGAATAGGGAGCAGGAGAATAGGTAGCAAACCTACTTCCCTATGTTGTATTTGTCACTGAACAATATGCTGCCTTCAACACAGCATGCTAGGTATTGTTAGCTTAGAAACTGCAGTTCTGAGGCCCTGTTGGACATAAATAATGAGTCTGTTTCTATTTTCCTTTGTTTTTAAGGTTCAGACTTTGCTTCTTCTATTTGATGGGAAGGGAAGATTAACTGAAAATGGGAGCTTCTTAAATCATGGGAATATAGATAAATAGGTGAATTGTTACCATTGATTTGCTATTTGTCTCCCGTTAGATAAATGCACTGAATTTATCATTTTAGGGCAGTTGTAGGTTACAAGCCATCAAACAGTTTCCCAATGGGTGGAATACTTTGCCTCATCAAAGTTGGAGCTGAGCTCATCTTTATGAGTTACCCACATTATCTGCGTGTCTCCTGCATGTTACTTAGAAAATATAGGATCCAATCAATAGAAGCAGAGGAAGAAAAATCTGTTATGCTTGGAAAACCCGCCCAGGGAGAAGTGACCTTTCTAAGGACCATTAGGAAACTCACCACTGGACGCCAGAGATGGAAAGCAGGTATTTAATTCAGATATGCTGGCAACTTGCCGTGTTTTGTCTTGCTTCTGAGAGTTCTTAGTTGTGGGCCTAATGTCATCAAAGTAGTTTTTCCACACCACATCCAGCACCCTGTACACCCTTTATGTTCAAATACAGTTTCCCTGGCTTCATTTAAAGAAGCTTGGGTCAAAAGACAAACGTGAAGCAAATATGTATGCTCTCAATTTGTTGATCTTAGTTCTACTGAAACTTCAGATACAAACTACTTCATGCAAACACAGAAGACTAATGGGAATGAACTTGAATGAATGAATGAGTTTGGGAATGAACTGCCATGAGATTATATCCGCCTTTATTTTGATTATGCCTTGGACTAACTACTATTGCGACTGTTGAGCCAATGTTTTGTAAAGGAGGAGCCAGATATAACCTTTCCTAGGAAAAGTGAGATTTTAAGGAGACGCAGAGAATTTCCAATTACCTGTACCATGTCACCTTATCCTCTACAAATAAGCAATCTATAGACTAACTCAGTGATTCTCAACCAGGGTACCACAGCACACCGGGATGCCATGAGCTCCTTTTAAGGGTGCTGTGAGTTGCTGTTAGGTTATCAGCACTTTTAGGTGTACAAACACCTAATTCATAATTCACAAGACAAACCCAGTGCAAATAAGAATCCGTAGGATCAAAAACATTCTGACTTGTTGTGGACTTTCTGAGTTCTTTCCAAACAGATTAATCACTGTTATCTTTCTGTAGTCAAGAAACAAGTGAAAGGTAAAAGTTGGCATTTTCCAAAGGGTGCCTAGAGTCTAACAAAGTTGAGGATTTTGGGACTGATTTTACAGCAATTAAACTGGGCCACCTTTTTTTTCCTTGAGACAGGCTGGCTTTGTCAGCAGTTGGTTAATGCATCTTCCCCAGTATAATACCACTATGCCTGATCTGGTAGTCAGTGTTTCACTTCTCCTGACAAAATTGTCATCGTTTATGACTACAACTTTTCCCAAACTGGATAACTTCCCCTTGTGTATGAGATGCCCAGAAGAGAGCAACTTTGGTGGGTTTTAAGTACATTCAGAAGTGCATGGCTCTTCGTGGATGGATTTAAGAATCTAATAAGAGGCACTAAATATGTGGGGGGCTGAGAGCCCTGGCCCTGCTTGGGAAGAGAGAGGGCTGTTACCTGAAATGCATAAAACTTTCCACAAGTCCATCACCTTAGCCTTCCCCACCCCTCCAGCAATGATCTGGATATGGGGGTGAAAAGCACGCTGGCAAAGTTCCCTGATGACACTAAGCTCTGGGGAAGTGTGACCACGCATCAGAGTAGGCTGACATTCCAGGTGCATGTAGACAGATTACTTAAATGGGAGGACCAGAACCAGATGCTGTTCAACACGGAGAAGTGTAAAGTGCTCCATCTGGGGAGGAAACATCCGCAACAAACTTACAGGCTCGGTGGTGCTATGCTAGCTAGCCCGCATCTGAAAGGGACCTGGGGGTCATAATTGGCCATAAAGTGAATATGAGCCACCGGTGCGATGCTACAGTTAGCAGCCCAAAAAAGACATCGGCATACATCAACTGATGCATATCAAGCAAAACTAAGGAAGTTATTCTCCCGCTCTACTCAGCATTGGTGAGGCCGCAGCTGGAGTACTGCATCCAGTTCTGGGTGCCACACTTCAAGAAGGATGCGGAGAAGTTTGAGGGAGTCCAGAGAAGAGCCACTCGTATGATTAGAGGCCTGAAGAGGAAGCCATACGAGGAAAGGCTGACAGATATGGGACTGTTCAGCCTACAAAAGAGAAGATTTTGCAGGGAATTGGTGGCAGCTTAAAAACGTATCAGGGAGAGCATCAGGAGCTAGGCGAACAATTATTCACCAGGGGAAAACCAGGAGCAATGGTCATAAGCTCCTAAAAGAAGGTTTTAGACTGGACAGTAGGACAAACTTCTCCATGGTTCGTGTGACCAGACTCTGGAATTGACTCCCAGCGGGGGTGGTGCAGGCACCTACCCTGGAGATCTTCAAAAGGAGACTGGACGCACACCTTGCTGGATTTATTTGACCCCAGCAGTCTTTCCTACCCAGAGGAGGGGGGCTGGACCTGATGATCTCATGATGTCCCTTCCAGCCGTAAACTTCTGTGAATCTCTGAATCTGTAAAAGTCGGTGCCTATGAATCCATTTAAGTGTTTCATTAAGAGAAAGGTGAAATATACCCTTCCCTGCACAAAAGTAGTAACAGGGCTTAGTGGGAAAACCATGTAGGGTTTAAGAAGGATTAAGGACAGCCCCTCAGTGAATGCTGCATCAGACTGAGGACAGAAGTAGAGGCCTCTGCACCTTAAGGTATAGCCAGACCCTACCCTAGGTCACGCCACCTATCCCCCACCTATCCTCTTTACAAAGTGACTAGAGAGAGCAACGCAAGCCACCCCCATGACATATGAAATTGCAGGTGTGCTGAGTGCCTTGGCAGATCTCTCTGTAAATACTTAATCCATTCTGACTGTTGAAAACCCTCAAGTGCCTGACCATTACTGTAATATTCATCATAGTGCTGGGGAACCTAATAAATCCATTTGTAGCAGAGACTGATTCTATGGTAAAGCAGCGTCTTACACTGATGTATGCATTAGTTAATAAAGCATGGGCAACTGTTCATTCCAACAACACTAGTACAGCACTAGTGGACTTTACTGTGTAGGGAGGGAGTGAAAGGGGAAAACTTTTTTTACCAAAACATCAGTCATGCAAGCTGGTGAGATACATTAGCAATATATTTTCTTTTAAAAGCTAACAAATGCAAAGCCTTAGAAACCAGCACACGTGAAATAAAATCCATAAGCAATCCATATGAAGTCCCAGCACCACACAGTACCTTAAATTATATATATAGCATGAGGACAGTTCCTGAACTTAAAGGTAGCTTACAGCCTATAGCTTTCTCTCCGTCTGTCTCTATACCGAACTTCTCCTGCACTAATGTAGAGACCATGAGGCTTTTATTCCCTTCTGTCCACTATAGAGCTAAAGGCAGATTTTTCTGTTGGAAAAGCTGTGCTGAAAGAGATTCCAGATCAGTTGTTCTTTGTTAGAGGGAGGTTACAGCTGTCATTCTGATACTAACCTCTGTTGCAGGATCTCCTTTGTAGATACTGTAGTTGTAGTTGTTTCCATAGAAATATCTTCATGCTTCAGTATCTACAAGCCCCCCAATTATTCTCTCTTAGACATCTCATTCATTAAAATATTTTCAGAGCAGGAAAATAATTAGGCTTGACTACTATTTAATTTCTGGGTGAGACAAAAATGAAAAGGACAATTAGAAAAACAATAGGTTTATTTAAAACAACACACAAGCTACAGAGTATCAGCCTTGCAAAACACTTGTAACTAACCTAAGAAATCTCTCTGGGGTTAGAGATTATGAATATTTTAGTCTATTGTATTCATTTTAATGACTGCATTATGAATCTTGCTCCTTCCTGAGCAAGTCAATTAAGGTATAACTATGAGATGCTTAGCAGCCTTGTCTACAACCGAATCCCCTGTGCTTACTCTTTTCCTGGATCCTTTGCATTGCTGAGCATCAGGTACACCTGAACTGAAGTCCTCTTCCCTAGTAGCTTCCAGGTCTAATGGACTTGCTTCTGTAGCTGTATCATCTGCATTTTCCTTGCCATCTTGTGCCACTTCCCCACCATCAGGAACTCGTTCCTCTCCCTGAAATTACCACAGGAGACATAAAGAACATTCCATATTATTAAAGATCTATATAAACAACATAAGTAATGACCTGATCTTAATCCAAGATGCCCTGGTCAACAGAAGCCACCCTAACCTAATGAGACAAGAACGTGAGCCTTTTATTTATACAAGATAGTTAACTAGTGCTGGAAGCAGCAGGAATATTCAGAACAAAGAAAACATTAAGCTGATTGTTGGAAGGCAACCTAAATAGGATAAGTAAACACAAGAATGGCAGCTCTTTGTTTCAAGCTTTGTTTTGCTTCCACCCCTTTCTCCTTTTTTGCTTATTATTCATTATTTGAATGAGCTTCATTATCGCAATTTATTTCCTTGAGAATCATTTATGGGAAATTGGTCTATTCAAAATTTAGAGATTGTGTTAAGCCTTGTTCCTGCACAGAGCTCTGTGCAGCAGACTTCCTATGTAAGCAGTGGAAAAGAGGGCGTTATAGTTGCGCAGTTGTAGGCAAACTGCAATGTAGGTGTTGTTACCGCTGCTCCATTCATGGTGCATGTGAGACTGCACTTGCTTCAGTTAAGAAAGCTACTGCAGACCCAATATTTGGATCTGCTTGTGCTTCAGATCAGCTGTGGCTCACATATCCCAGGTGGCAAGCAAAATAAGGACTTTATCATGATAATGGTCCTTTATAATCAATAGTCCAAATCTATTGCAGATTAGCCACACAAATCATTGTCCAGCGCTGCAAGATCACCCATGTTTATACCAGTCTCTCAAATGTAAAACCCATTTCCCTAGGCAGGAACAACGTGATTATGGGAAAGTGAGTCAGGACATGACAAATCAATCACTCTACCTTATTCATCTGGCCTGCATCTGACCGCGTGGGTTCATCATCATGGGTTTGTGCTGTGGGGCAGCCACCTTTGTCCTCTGAAGAATGGTGATGACCTGCATTTCCCAAGGAAAAGATTATAATGAAAGGATGTTAGTAGCTCCTCTACAGCAGTGGTTCTCAACCCGCGGCCTGCGGGCAGCCCAGTGAACACACTGCTGTGGCCCATGTGACAACCTGTTAAAACATTTTTTAATAGATACACAGGAATTAAGTTCACCCACAAAAACCCATACAACTATGAGATGTTGTCTTTACGACTTCAACCCACTCTCCCTATTTTGATGTTGGGAGTGACAGTTTAGTAACAAAACAGAACTTGATATAGTAAGTGATAATGCCCCAAAGACCATTCTACCTGTCTAATCTGAGCACCCCAGTTCCTAACAGCCTCCTGCGTTTCACCTGAAGTATTTATAGGCACACTTATTTGAATGTTTTAAGAAAACCTTGCGTTGTCACACACAAGATTTTCTAAAAAACTTTATGAAAATCTCATACTTGCATACAAACAGGTGCAGCTGTAGAGCTCCATGTACAGGTACATTTTGAAAAGCTGGACTTAGTTTTCACATAATAATGTCTCCTCAAATATAAAATGAATCCAAAAATATTTTTAATAGTTCTTGAGCCTCCACCATCTTGATGCAAAGACATGATATCCAACAACGTGAGAAGATAATTTGAAGGACTCTAAACTTTCTTCTTTGCTGATTATTTCAGAAGAACTGTAATAGCTAATAGTGAAACTCAGTGTCTAGCATTTGTGGTACCCAACTAAGTATCTCTGATGTACTCTGATTTTCTCTTAATTAGGTGAAGTAAAATGGATGCAGAGAAAACAGAACAAGACTGTGCTTAAACTACAGAAAACTTTTTAATGCAACCCTTAAAACTGCCTCTGTTCCAATCCTCAAACAGCAAGAAAATCTCAGCATATTCTTCTCTCTCTTGTGAATGGCTTCCTTAAAAGTCATTCAATATCTTTCTCGTCTTGGGCTGGAAGTTTGTTCTGTTAAAACAGTGTATTTCTCAGCCAGTGCTCTGTTCTCCAGCACTAACAAAGACACGTGTTTTGCTCCTTTTCAGACAATAATAGGTTATCTGCTTGACTCCCAAACCACTCAGTTCCCAATGGCTTTAATCAACACAAAGTTAGTCTACTTCTTCACGTGAGTCTTTTACTTGTAGACTTCACCTACCTTACTCAATTATTCTTAAAGTGTCGAACTATTCCTTAATTGGTTCAGCAGTTAGGGACCTGGACATATATTCCTATAAAATTATTTTCATATTTCTAGTCAGCCTTTGTTAGCAAGAGTAACTGTCCCCATTACTGTAACTACTGGCTATAAATTATTCTTGGCTGACTTTTCAAACAATAGAGATTAATTTAGAATAGATATTTTCAGTTATTTTTTTACTGATAGTTTAAGAGCTGTCTTTCTATAGCTATATACTGATAAAAATTCAACAAACCCATAAAGAGGAGCATTGTCAAGATACAGGCTTTCACTCAAACATGCATTTACCTATCTATGCATACCCAAACCAGTGTAGCATTTCTGGTGTACAAAGCACTGCAGTTTCTCTGTACTGCCACTAGATGCAGCCACATAACCTTGCAAAACTGATTGGTGAGAAGCTTTTTTGGAACACACATTGGTGTAAAATCCCTACAATTTTCTTGGAGGAAAAAATAATGTGTGCAAGATTGCTATGCAGTTGTGTCATAAATAGCTACATTCCACAGTGTATAGCATGTATGTGCGTGTGCATCAAGAAAATCAGAACAGGATGGAGTTATTGATTTTGATGACTGTTATCACTTGTCCCACACGGAGTTTGTGATGCTGAATTACACTGTCTGGCGCTGACAGGATGTAGTGAGGAGGATGAGGACACGTGAAGAAATGAAACAAAGACGCACATGTCTCCAATTAAACACAGAAAGGTGCAAACAAATGACCAGAGAGGGGTGCAACTTTGCTGCCCCATTTTGTGATGCAGCATTGACCTGTCTCTCCTTCTCCAGCATAATGCTAGTAGTGTGAGCTCCACTTCCAACCTTTCTTAGCATGTATGGGTAGCAAGAAGACCAATCTATCTGCAGAGGAGCTGATACAAATTTCACAGCCTGGGAGGTGCTGCTACTGTTCCTTGCAACCCCAGAAAATCCTTGTGCTGTTCCCTCTCCAGCCAAGCTGGGGAGCTTTGCAAGTTCAACTCTTCTCCAAAGTCATGAAACCTCAGGGCACTCTCCTCTCCTTATTGCATCTACAGTCTGTCCCATGCTCCCCTTCACGTTAACCTCTGTATGGGTAATATACTGCACTGGGCTTTATACACACACACATATGAATAGATTCCACATATATTATGCGCACCTTATTGTTTCAAACACAGCTTTTATAATCATTTGATTTTCCCCTGAAGATGGTAAAAATTATGCCTATGCAGCATGTTTGCCATCTAGGAAAGCGATTACTAATGAGCTGTGAGCCATAAGTTTAAACTACCTTTTTAAAAGCATATCTTATGAGATATTTTCCTGCCAAGCTAACAGGCTGCAATCGTATTCCACTGGCGAGATAACACTCAAAAGTCACAACATAGAGAAGAGGGTCCCTTCTATAGGTCTTACGCTCTTTCTCCCCTTCCTTCAAAAGCATGCATCTCTTCATATACCTGCAAAACTGCATAAGGAAGCTCTCAGGTCACAGCTGAATTTTTGCTGACAATCATTTAGATGGTGTCTCACTGAAATGATTCACTAAAACCCTTGCAAAGGAAAAAAAATGAAAGAAATAGCACCTGAGTGGGACAGGATGCCTATAAGCAGATGAGATGAGATGAGTGAGACCGATTAAAGGGAAAGGAAACACCAGCTCTCATTGTTAAAAACATAAGAAGAACAAGTCACTATAAAATGTGATATATAAAGGAACCTTGGTTGGGGTACCTAATGGCCCTATGGCAGTGGTCACCAACCAGTTGATTTTGATCAACCGGGAGAGCTCGGAGCCTCTTGGAGTCGATCCCCACACCCAGCCCAAAAGGTCAGTCTGTGGGGGAGGGAAGGGTCAGGGGCCGGATTGAGCACATAGATGTATAAACCTGCCATCCCACTTGCATAACCAAACTCTTGTGGCTATGCACAATAAATCCTTTGGGCCAATTTCTGTACTGTGCCGGGAGCTCCATCCATTTATACCAGAGCTGCATTTTATTCAGCACTGCTCAAATTCTCTGCAGTGTGATCGTGTTATCTCAGGATCTTTATGCCAGGCCTGGTTAACTGCATATTTTGGACCAAAATCCTCTTTTGAGCCAGGCAACTCCATTAAATGGCCAATACACTAAACCCACCCGCTCAGCACATTCTCCACACACTACAAATAATAGAGTAGGCTGCTCAGCTTCTAACCGTAAAGCTCAAATAACCAATAAGGTGAAAATTGCTTCGTTCAGTTTAACTCACTCTCTGGAAGGCCTGGTCCCAAACGAATCTTTAACCAGATATTAACACGTTGGCTCCAGTCCCCAGGTGCCTCCACCTCCCACAATCTCTCCTGCTCCTCGGAGTGGGCCTGCAGGAATCGCCGGCAAACTAGACAAAAAAAAACAAGGAGTTGTGTATAAGTTGCTGTGGCATTACAGATCTTCTCCCAGATAGAGACATCCTTTTTCTTCTAGGCTTTTTGTTGGTTTTCCCTCCCTTCCCACCCATTATTTTCTCAGTTTGTCAAAAGCCTTATGCAAGCCCCATCACCATGGTCAGGTATCTACACCCAACAAAAGGAACAGTGCATGCAGTTGAAGACTATTGAAGGCAGTGTTCAGTAACAACACGCCCTAGAAAAATATTGAGAATCTAACTAGAGCTAATAAGAAAAGGACAAATACCAAATTAAGTGCCCCACTCTGCTTCCTCCCCTTCCACGCCTTCCCCTGTACCTAGGTGGAGAAAAGACTTTATTAAAATATTGCCTGAATAAACCCCACATGGGTTGTTTATGATAGTCCATACTATAACACTGTAAGAAAACTGGTTTTTCCACTGAGAAGGAATAACGTCATCTTTCTGATTTATTATTATATAGAAGGAATATCTTGAAGGGACAACAGGAAGTGATTATTTAGAAGCATGAAATTGCACACTTTGAAACCTCCTGCTTCATTGAGCAATAATAAACCTTAACCTTCCCTCCAGCAAACTGTTATCAAATTAATCCTTGCAAAACATTTAATAAAGCAACCAACAAAATGTGTATATGAGCTTCACTAATCATGGGTTATCCACCAATCCCAAGCCAGTATCCACTTGTCAAGGATTCAGATTCTTTGGGGCAGAAATAATATCTCACACATTTCTGTAAAGCACTTAGCACACAACGGAGATAAAAAAATAGTAACATGAGGCTTTCTAGAGTCAAAGGCAGCATTAATTAACAAGACATTCGGTGCATCTATATGTGTGCAGCATGCTAACTTGCTGCAGAAGAAAGTGTCACAGTCTACACATGCAATGCTCTTACACTACAACAAACTGATTTTCACTGTCATAAGATAGTATTGTCAGAAACAGTACTATCTTACAGCGATACAAATAACTGCACCTAAATGCATGTGTAAACACTGATCTGGGCATACATTGTACACAGTCAGCCCAGGCAGCACAGGACCAGATCCCTGCTTCCTACCTAAACACCTGGCTCCACTCTTTGGACACTCTCGTGCCCCAGCCAGCCCCAACGCCACAACCCAGAGCACGGACCTGAGTTCCCCAAGCCTGCTGCCAATACAGGGCTGACCTGCCCTGGCTCAAACTGCTGTGGTCCCAGGTACACGTGAAGATGCTGCGCCCGGGAGCAGCTGACTCTGGCATGAACTGTGCTGAAGTTTATTGAGGCACACTAATTGCACATGTAGATGTGCCCATGGGGAAGAAAATCATAATAGCTCTTGTCAGTAGTTGCAGGGTTAAGAGGGCCAAAGAGAAGAAGCTGCCACTTAAGACTGAAGCTGCTTCTCATTAAAGGCAACTCAATCTTGCATTTCTAAATAGTTCAGTACATTCAACTGGATTTTTTCAAGCCCTTGCCAACCATTTTTCCATCTGGTCCTGGTAGCTTCTCTAAGTCAGCTGAGACACCATGGCACACTGTCCCTGTACTCTGGGTAGTTCATCTTCCAGGAGAATGAGTTTTGATGGTTCATTTTTCTTTAACGTTCAATTAGATTTTGCAGTTTTCATGTTTTTGACATCCTGTCATTATTCTTGTAAGTAAACATTTGACTTGCAGTAATGAGGAGACCGTTGTCATTAATTTTACTCAGGGATTCCACCTAAATCAATTTCTTCAGCAAGAAATCCTGGAAGTGATACCTACAGTGAGAAGAAAACACTCAGCCCAAGTCTTTTGCAGACAGAGTAGGGATACCAGATAAGAAATGCTAGGAGGCACACTCACATTTAATGGAAGCATCTGCAGGTTACACTCTCCTACCTTGGTCAGTCCATGACACCTAAGGTGAAATCATGGCCCCATTAAAGTCAATGGCAAAACTCCCACTAACTTGAATGGGATTTCACCAGGGTTTCTCCTCTAATATTAAATATGTGGGTTGCAGGAAGTGTCAGGAGTTTGAATCAGGGCTCCATTATGCTAGACACTCCACAAACACATGTAAACAGGGAGACTTAGCCCTGAAGAACCTTAGGCCTAAATTATTAGAGAAGAAAAATGTAGCCTTATGATGCACCACTAGTATCTGCCTATAAACACTAAAATGTAGCATTTAGATTTACCTCCTCTATATGTCATTCATATTTCCACCAGAGACACTATTTTTGTTGAAGGAAGAAAAATAATGGATTCTTTATTATTTCTTCATGGAGCTGATGCCCTAAGGAGGGCTGGGGGAAGACAAGGAAGTGCATATGCAGTATTTGGAGTACTTGTGTGGCTTGTCTGCATGTACATGTTATCCATTAGAGAGAGAGGTACAGAGTTTGCATATGTACATACGTGTGTGTGTGTGCACGTGCATACACACACACACACACACACACACACACACACACACACACTGTACACAGCTGAATAAAGGTGTTATTGGTACCAGACAGTTCTGTCTGCAAAATCATGCATAGGTAACCCAGACATCCATAACAAGTCACACTAATGCCTCCATGCCACACTGTATCTCCTGGTACTTGGTTTACATACCGAACAGTACTGTTTTAAAAATGTTCTGGAGATTTAAAAAATAATTTTAGGGTGATTTTATGTAAACTTCTACCCACAAAACTAGGCTGGCTGGATTTACCCTGAATCGCACTGCACAAGCCACAGAGAAAAATTATAACTGATGTTGATGAAAAATGATGTTGATGTTCAAAAGTTGCTTAGATATTTCATGGGAGTAGTCATGACAGGCATGGATTAGTGAGCAAAGTCCAGGTGTGGTGCCTGATAAATGCAAGTGGTATGTGCAGATGGACACCCACACAATCTTTCCCATTCCTTTTGTGTTAAATAAAGCCTATGGCAATACCCACATTCTCTTTCTCAGAGGTAATAAGATAGGAATGCAAATACCAAACAATCGTTCGGGACTTCTACCTTTCCAGGCTTTATAAAAGTATTGGGATTCCTTCCTATATGAAATTCCGTCTGACTCCAGAAGGATGGACAATTGCGTGCCAAAGACAAGTTCAGAACAATGTGTTGAATTCTCCTGCAGCCAAGAAGCCTCTACTGATATTTTTAGGAAAGGCATTAATTATGCATGACCCTCACCTAATGTTTCCACATCAGGGGTTTTACCTTGGTACATGGCACCAGAAATAGGGCAGCTGATCCCCAAGGCATCCTCAGTCCCAAAAGACTGACAGAAATCCTGAAGCATTGTCATTCCCAAGCCACATCCTCTGTTCTTTCTCCTGACAAATATGGTATCCAGAACTGGAAGAAAGTAGCACTGACTGGTGTTGTTATTGCACAGGCTTCCTGAGAGCAAACAGAAAAATAAGTCAGAAAAACTGAAAAGTTAAACTTTCCCCCAAGTGAACAAACAGCAGTATTTCCCAAGGGCCGGACACGTCAGGGTCCCCTCCTCACCCAGCTGAAAGGACCTGGTTAACACGTGGATAAGAAGTGCTAAATGCACTCGTTTCCAGGCTCTGGCTCTTCATTGTCACACTGTGTCCCCACCATTGTTGAAAATGAAGAAAGTCAGCTGAAAAGATGTAATTGGGCTGTTGCTAGGGGGCTGGGAAGCAATCTGAGCATTTTCTTGTAAATTTGGCTGCTGTGGTTTTTACAGGGCTCAGAAAATAAATTTACAGGCCCATAGACTGCTTTTCTTTCCTGATCAGAGCTTACTCTCAGTCCACCTAGTCCAATATTCTGTCTCAGGAGATGGACAACACTCATACATCCTCCCTACCCCTGCCCCAGTCGTGGCTAGGCTTTTTCCCAAGTGATAAGATAATACTTTGAAGCCTGAGAGCTGAATGGCCTTCTCCTCTCACCTGTCCAGTGAAAAGGAATGCTCTTAAGGGTCTAAAAGTGATCCTGCCCTTTTAAAAAAACCCTGAATTTTTAACCCACCAATGCAATGAATTCCATTAGTTATATAAGCATCTTAATGTACTGCTTATCTTAATCCCTCTCCTTTCTTGGGTCCTGATTCAGAAGGGATTTGAATGGGTGCTTACATTTAGGCCCAAGGACAAGCCCTTTGTTGAGAAAGGGTGGTTTGTGTGGGTGTTTACAAGCCTTCAAATACCTATAAGTAATCCTGAGTGAATTTTCTTTCAACATAAACCCATCCTTCCACCTCCCAAATCATTCTTGTTGCTGGTCTCTGACATTTATTTGGTTTCTTTCCTTGAGTTAATCAAAAATCTTTTGGGAATGAGCTGCCCAGAAATTAATGCAATTATTCAGATGCAGTTCCACTTTCAATCAAACCGACACAATAGCTCTTAAAAACAACCTGCCTCCCAGTGCTACTATGAATAATCCAGCAGCGGTCTATAATCAAGTCAAAACTGCATCAAAACAGACATCTTGGATCACCCACTGACCACAGGCCATTTGAATGCGACTTCAGTGCATGTATAGTGGGACATTTGTTTTTAATGCTGAGCATACCCACATACTAGACATGCCTATTCTGGACAGAAGGTCAGACCGGCCCAAGTACATGCAATTATGTCACCCTTTGATGGCTGACCTGCCAAAAGCTATAATTTTTAATACTGCTTAGTGCTGGCAGTCTGCTTCACCGAAAGACAGGGAATAAAACAGAGCCTGTTGGGTTCAGAAAACCCCTGCAGATATAAAGTCTGCAACCCCACATACTCTGGGGGCACAAGATACCAAACAATGCTTCACGACACTATACCACAGAGCATGGGATAAAGTTGAAGAGAGAAACCAGAGGGAGCAAATGCAGAAGCAGCCATGGCCAGGACCATCAGATATTTAGAAAACTCTCAACAGTTTTGCCTGATCTTGCACCAGCCCTCATCCTTGTGCTCCCACACAGGCTCTTCACCTCCGCCTTGTACCACCAAAGCCTCTCCTGCTTCACCCCTTAATTTCCTTCCCTTCAGTGTCCCTTTTCCCTTTACTTTTCTTTCCATTCAGCTTATCCTCAAATAACACTCCTGCAAAAAATGATCATGGAACAAATGTGACATTTGCTGCCTTCATATTTTGACGTATTATACCTCCTTGCTGCACCCTATGCCTGCCCTGTGATCGTTCCGAGTCAGGGACTGCCTGCTACTCAGGGTCTGTGCAGTGCCTCCCACAAGCCCCCGTTCTGAGCCGATACGTAGGCATCATCATAATAAATACAGCCAATAATGGCTGGAGCAAATCTTCCTCTAGCTAGAAACATATGTGCTTTTGGAGCAAAAGGCTTTGGGTCCTATATATAGCATATGTACTAGGAAATCGTGAAGTCACCCCATAAGTATCTCTGTAATACGGCATCCTCCCCTTTCTCCTTTGTTCATAAAGGCAGTCTAATTACTGAAATGCTCCCGAATCCTGCTCCCAGCAGCACTTTGATAGCAGAAGTCTTAGGCAGGTTTCAGGGCCTCTTTCCTGGTCGCAAGGACAGAGCAAATGGGCAGTTAAGGAAAACATGACACACCTACGTAAGGCAAGAATTTGAGTGTGCCCTGGGTCTGACTGTCGGTTGGCACGGAAACAGAGACGTCAAACTTCTGGCAATATCACAGCATGTGTCCCAAGGAGCTGATGAGCTTTAAGAAGCTCTGAATTCATGACCAACAATACAGCTGTGGTCTCATCAACCCCAATACTGGCCCTCTAAGCTTCTTAGCACTTCTTGTAGACCCCTGAGACACCCAATGCTGACGTGCAGACGTTCTGCTGGGAGGCGGCTGCCAGGAGCCGGCTGATCGCTTTCTGGCATCCTAATTTTGTGCTCCGAGGAAGACAAAGATTTGTGAAATCTAAGGGTCTCATAAATTAAATGACTTTCCTTTGGCCCTGAGCGCGTGTGTCAGAAACAGCCATAGCCTATAGCCCTTTCCAAATTAAAAAGAATACTTTGGGGTGAAGAGGCTTTTGCCACTAGGCCTGATTGCACACTAGAGAAGGCCACTAGTGAGGTACTGATGGCCTCGAACTGACCATTTGGCCCTTGTGGGGTTGACTTAGACCCGTGCTTCTTGAGTTAGGCATGAGAAGAGAGACGAGGGAAACTAGGGACTGGTAGTGGAGATGGAAGCATTTATGCCGTCTGCCCTTTCGGAGCCTTTGATCTGTTCGGTTAAGCCAGGAGTGCCAAATGACCAACTTAAGAGGCAGCACAATGGTAAACAGCAATTACGAGGGCAGGAAAACAGGCAGCCATTAGCATTCCCCAACAGCCACAAACCAGAAGAAACCCAACCCTGTCCCCACATCTAATGGGTCCAAGCAAAATTAGGCTGCACATACTGACTGCCTCCCCGCTGAACAAGTTGGCTTGGCACACACGAATTTGGACAGACCTTCCAAAGGGCTAGTGCTTGTGTTAAGGGTGGGGAATATTTCTGCTGAACAAAACCCAAGGTCAACCCATTGTGTGATTTTTGCATAGGGAAAAGGAACCAAAGGCTCTGGCTTCAATAAAATTAAATGATTTCATATTTTGACTGGTATGCCATGATTTAATTTTATTCAAGCCAGACCCTTCCATCTGGTTCAAAAAATGCACATTAAAAACATTATTGCTAGAAAAGGGGTTGAGGTGAGAACAATTATCCAACAACAAAGCTTTCTGCTAGGTGCTAGAGGGGTTACCTTCAGTTCTGATTTCATTTTACATAAAGGACATGTATGTGATCAATGGAAAATAAATACAGAGCCACTCTTTAGGGACCTAGTTCAGCAAAAACCCATTCAACTGACCATGTTGCTGCAAGCCTGCAAAAGTTTGTATGAAAAAAGGGGCTGAAATATTCTTCATCACATCATGTGAGGAAGCACTTCAGATATCTGAATTAAGTTAAAAAGTCTAGTGTTATACCTGATGCACAACAATAAAAACACCACTGCACAGAGCTTCTACCATTTCACATTATTTACTAGTTTAGGGCTGTCCAAGTGGTAGCCCATGGGCTGTACGCAGCCCAGGAGGGATAAAATTGAGGCACCCAGGTTCCCACCTGGCCAAAATTCCCTCCATTGCTCCAGCTGCAACAGCTCCAAGCTCTCGCTCTCTCCTACTTCCTCTTCCTGCCACAGGGCACGGGGTGATACAGTGCGGTACAACCTTCAGCACCAGGGTGCCTGAGTGGCATGGTGCAGCAGGGGATCTTGTAGAGGTGAGTCAGGGCACATGATGCAGAGGGGAGGTGTGGGCAGCAGCAGCTGGGACCAGGGTGCAGTGGTGGGGGGACTCCCAGGAGCAGGATGCAGTAGCAGGGGACGGGGGCAAACAGTCCACTGGAGGAGAAGCGTGTGGCCTCTGCAGATGTGGCCCAAGGGATGTGAGGCCCTCGGTTAATTAGAAGTTGAACAGCCCTGCACTAATCAATCCTCATACGATCCCACGGAGTTGCTATTATATTTGTTTAGCTACCAAGAAAACAAGAACAGAGTGCAACCCGCACACCGCCACATCCCATTTTATCAGTCAGCGGTTTCCAAATCCGGTCCATGGAGCACTGGCAAATCAGTGGCCAGCCTGGAGGGCATTTGTTGCTGGCTCAACTCCTTTTGTCAATGTTGTCTCAGAGACCCAACAAATATTTGACCCCAGTTGCTTTCATGGCTGTGTTACTACTGCTACCCTTCTCGACACTTTCGCTACAGAGGTCCCGGGGAAAGAGAGAAAGATAAGTAAGAGTCACTGGTCAGTAGTTACCCCTGAAAGTGTCAAGGGTAATATTGTACTGTTATAAACTACACTGGTTTAAGTGCTATCTGTCTGCAACTTATCTTACAGTAGCCATTCCCTACAGGCAAAGTGACATGGCACTGTACTAGGCATCCAGCTGCATGTAATAGTATGCAGCTATTTCAGAAGAGCTGAATGTCCATCTGCTTCCAAATCCCGGGCAATTTACATTGGTGCACAGAATCAAAGTAAATGACATTTGCATAAGGGTCTTGTCTGTCCAGGGTGCTAGATTGTAAATTCCTTGCGGTCAGTGACTTTCTCATAATAACAGCGATGCCCTGGTCCCAGGCTGGTGGTCCTTGGTTCTACTGCAATACTAACCAAACAAACAATGACCAAAAAGCTGACAGTATTTCAATCCTTGCAGCCAAAGTGGGATCCCAAAAGGGACAAAAACCCTTTTTTGTTGCTTATTAGCCCTCTCTCTGGCTTTCTATATTGATTATTTGCTTTTTGAATCTTCTGCATTCTTCCAATTCTTATGCACTGTGGCAAAGGCAGTAAAAATCCATCTTTAGTAATTACTAATCCTAAACAAATAATCCATGGACTTGCATGATCTCACTTGCACAAATAAAAGGACCAAGTACTGTCGTCATTAATCCCGTGAAAACACGAATTCTTTCTGGAGGTTCTCTCACCAGGCCATGCCAGGAAATCCTTAAATGAAAAATGTAAAAGAAACCAGAAACAGTTCTCAGCTCCAAAGTGTATCTAGGAGAAAATGCTTGTTTTTTGTCTCCTACAAAATATTTCAACTTCTACAGGTTGTTTTCGGTAGAGCAGGGTGTGCAGGCTAAAGAAAGCATAGCAGCTTCAGTAACAGAACTCAGACGGCAAAAAACAGTGGTTTTTTCTACTGCATTTTAAATGGGTAAGTTAAATGGGATCTGAACTCCTCAGCTGCCTAATATGGACACCACTGTTGGGAAGCCACTGACAGATAAATCTAGCAGTGTTTGCCTTGGCACACAACAAAATGTCTTACCAACCTACTTTAGTGGCCTGATATGTCCCATCAATCGCCAGAGTGCCCAGTGGTAAATGCCACATGCCTATCATCAGACAGAAATAGCCACATACCGGAGAGGTTAGGGTGATGATCTGTGCAGTCATGAATATATCTTGTTTTAATAAATAAGTCCGATGCTCATGAAAAGTGATAAGGTTAAGTCTTAGAGAATGAAGTCTTATGTTTAACCATGCAACAGGTGCAGCCTGGTCAGCATCAGTACACGTTTCCCTACACTATTTTGTCACTGTAACTTAAACTTGACATGAAGGAACCATCTCTAGAAGCAAAGCAGATGTCAGGTCTCCATTCACTCTCAGCTAAGCCTACCAAGAGAAATCCAAATACATGCTAGTCATGATGTGGATGCACATCTGTTTGAATCAGTACCAATACCAACCATTAAGCTTGTTGTATAGGTCACTTTGATGCACAGGCAGTCCTCGACTTACAATGTTTCGAGTTACACCATTTCACACTGACAACGTTTCTAAATTGACACCCTGCTTCAACTTTATGACATCAGTTTCAACTTTACAACGTTTGATCCGATGCGATGCCACGCCAGTGAACAAGTTTGCTGTGTTGCTCATCTCCCTGGAGAACATCTGTCCAAACTTCCTTGGATACTTTCTTTAAGACAGCAGACAAGACTCCAGAAAAACCTGCAGCCAAGACTCCTGAAAAGACCCAAGCCAAGAACCCTTCAAAAAGTCCAGCCAAGTCACTTCAAGGAAGTCCTTCCAAATCAATATAATCGCTATTTACAATATAAATATATTAATGTAGCTATATTACTCATCTATAATTGATCGAGTACAAAATTCTGGGGTATTTTTGGTGAAAATAGGGTATCAGGCCTTGGTTCAGGAACCAATCCCCCATTTATAACATTGCTCTTATGAGAAAATCGGTTCCGAGTTGCAACATTTTGACTTAAGATGCAGTTTTCAGGAACCAGTTGTGGCGTAAGTCCGAGGACTGCCTGTACCTGCATGAGAATGACTTCCCAACACCGCCAACCTGGGCTAAGCTTCAACCACTGAATTACATATGGAAACCTGGCTTATGCAGAGGCCCTCTAGCTCTGTAGCCAAGGCAGAGGAAATTCCCATTACCCAGATCCCTAGCTACTTATTCCTGTGCTTATAACCATCCAGGCTCCACAAATGCTGTTCTGGTTTTTCGGCCATGTTGAAACATGGCTTCTAATTTCATCTTATTGTGGTTAACTGGAGGTTCACAGAGGTGATACAGCAGGAGTTTGAGTCTGAAGTGATGTCTATATAGTGCAAGGTAGCACCGTGCTGAGACATGCTGCACCAGCTATGTGCAAAGTTGTTCCCGAACTGGAAACTGTGGTGCCTCGGTAGCCTGATACTGCGCCACACCAAAAATGTCTGTTGAGAAGAAGCTATAGCTTGGGAGTTAGCGCTGCCTTGCACTGTGTAGACATATACTGAATTACCTTCTAAAGAAGAGAAAGCAAGGGACAACAGTCCTTGGGTGGTTGGACAGCAGGGAACGTTACCTGTCAGCTCCATGTTTTTGGGGAACCCTGACACAGGACACAGACTGTCTGACTCACAAAGAATCGCCATCCCCACCCCACCTAAACAGTAACTGATTAAGATGCAGTGAGAGACACATCTAAAACCCTCCAGATAAGGATGACAAAAGTGCAACAAGTGCCCTAGGTCTCATTTGCATCTGAGATGGGAACAGATGACCATTCATTTACATGAGAGATGGAGAACAGAAAACCTGAAGCAGAGACTGCAGTAAATTCTGGGATCAGCGAAGCAGGGGAGCAGTGCATGATGGGGAATCTGTGCTCCAAATGCTCATCAACCCCCACACCCAGCTCAGCATTTATCAGACCAGTTCTAATCTGGATTTACAAAGGACTTTTCCTACCCCCTCCCAACCCCCCCCACCTCTAAGCAAAAGTAAGTTTACTAAGGCATCTTGGGCCATACATTCCCCGGTCCCACTACGGGAGGCCTATGTAAACTTAATTGGCTACAACTCAGTTGCCAGGGTAGGGAATGGTGAGGCAATAGACCGAGTCAGAGGGGGTATGGGCAACATTTGAACAATGGTACAGGGTTCATCACAGCTTTCAGCCCATTGAAGCCCTGTCCACAAGTGTTGTCATACTCTTCCCGAGACGACTGGTGGAAGTCCTCTCCACAATGGGTTATGAACACTCCAATAATTGCCTTAAGTCTGTTAAAAGACTGGAGAAGTAAGATCTGGAAAAGTCATGCTCAGCTGAGGCTTGTTCACAGCAAGTAAAAATCCAAAAACCCTGATGCTGCAATCTATTGTTTCTGAAGACACTAAGAGAGATCCCATCAAGTATATAATGTCAAGCTGGCTCCCAAGTAGATGTTTCCTAAGTATCAGTCAAGTTCCTGAGATGTTCCACCCAGATAACCCCTTGTCAACAGAAAAGATAATTTGATTTACAATATTGAGAATGCTTGAAAGAAACTGAACTGGGGGTATAAAAATCTGTAAAAGAAGCAGCAGTATGTGTCGCTTTCTTCTGGAGAGGCTGCAGGAGGAAGATTATCTTCCTTCAAGGATCATGCTGAGAACTTCGACCTGTCAGCTTTGCAGCCCTAGTGCCTTGGACTGGTGAGATCCCAGCTCTCTCTCTTTTCTCTTCTCTCTCTCTCAGCATAGATTTCTGAACCTGAACTGTATTAGTTAAGCTTGAGCTAAGTTTCCCCAAATACGTAGTGAAACCAGGGTATACTGTGACTGTTTGTGTTTGTTTTTCCTTTGCATGTCTATCACTACTAGTGTCAATATATATTTCATCTACTTAGCAATAAATAACTTTTATAGTCAAACTGGTGGTAACTGGGTATATTTTGCCTTCTTTACTTCTCTTTCCCCACTTGCTCTGTAGCAACGCCCCTCTTACCTAAGCTAAAGATCCCTGCGAAGCCCAGAAATACTGTGGGGTCTGCTCATCAAGAGACTAAAAGATTGGGACGTGCTGAGTTCGAAACACATAAGGGGATCAGCTTGTACAGGCTGATTGACCCAGTTTGGCTCAGACGTGCCCATATGAACTGAATGCTGGCCCATGAGGGTGTCATCTGGACACCCAGCCAGATTCAGAGGTATTCTGTTTAATTGTGTGCTTGTGTCTGACTGTGGTTATTGTTGCTCTGATGAACTGATTCTTGGCATATGAGGGTGTCAGCCTGTCCATGCTGATCAACCCGGCCAGGTCAGGCGTGTCACGTTAATCTGTGTGTGTTTGTGTGTATGACTGATTTGGGGACTGGAGGAACCCAGCCCCACTGAACTGAGTCCTGCAAGATAGCTCCATTGGGAGGTGAGGGCTTGCAGAAGGGAGAGATACAGCTCCATACAGAAACACAAGTAACAGAAGCAGCACATTGACAGAATTGCCAAGACCCTAGCCCTAATAAATGAGCACACCCCAAAGTAGCGGGCAAATCTGGTAACAGGAAACAGAGTACAGATGACCAATTCCTTCCTGGGGCCAGGAGCTGTGGAATGAAATCTGGTATATAGACTACACCCAGGGCAGCAACAACAGAAACTAGCCCTAGGTAAATGGTAATAACAAGGTATTAAGTCAGGAATTTTGTGGAATACGAAGGAGCAAGAATTAGAGCTGGTCTTGGGCCTTTTAAATTGAGGCTTCTTTGCAGTTGGTTTCCTGGAAGAGACAGGGGGATGGGGGGCATATTTAGTATTAATACTGGGGCATATTTAACATGACCTGGACTACAAACAGACATGGTACATGTGCGGTGAGAAAATGTGTCCTGGCACAGCTAATGCAACTGGCAGAAACAGACATTGCCCGAGACTATTATCCCACAGGATTGGGCCCCTCCTGCTCCTGGTGCTTCAGGGGCCCGATACTATGGGACAAGGGCCCCAGAAGGCTGATTCCAATGCAGGGGCAGCCTGGAAAACCCTGTGGGTTCCCCACTCCACACTTGCAAACATCTCCCCACCACAAGAATTACCATGCAAGGGATGCCAGGACACAGGTCTACAAGCATCGAGCGGGGAACATGTGGGGTTCCCTTGCTCAGTAGCATAAAACATGTGCCCTTGGATCCCCTGGAAGGGAATTGCCAGGGCATGCACCTGCAAGCATGGATGGGCATGGGGTGCTCTAGGGAGCCCCCACACCAGGGGCAGGCACCCGGGGCTGTTCCACAAGATTGGGCCCCTGAAGCCCTGGGGGCGCCCATCTTGGGCACCTGGAGAGCACAGGCAGCCCTAGACTGCCCGCATTCTCACTCCACAAGCAAACAGCCACAAAAAGCTGTCACAAACTGTTATTATGTTCCTAGCCTCCACCTCCTACTTCTGGGACTACTTATTGATGGCTTCAAATGACGTAATTCCCCCTGTAGTCTCAGCACCAGGCTCTCTACAATGGTCTCAAAACTTCTGAGATCGCCTCATAATGCCATTTTGTGCCATTTGTCGTGCAAGAAAGGGTAGAGACATCTGTTTGCTAAGGTTCTGGGCCCCCATAAGCATCTTTATGGTGGTTACAAGGGCGATGTGTGTTGGCACCCACAATTACAGATCCTCAAAGAGCAAAATTATTCTCAAGGCACAGGTTGCAAATGGTGAACTTTACATGACAAGAAAAAGAGGGACGAAAACAAATCCCAGTCTCATGTTTCCCCAAAAGGGTTTAGCAAACAAATGTAGCGTTTTGAGACAAAGGTCAAAACCTAACAGATACAGCTACCCAGAGGTGGGGGGAAAAACCTGCAGGCAACAAAAGACAGGTGCTGACAAGCATGAATCTACAAATTTATATTTCATGTAGACCTGGTTTATAAACCAAAATATGACTCCCAATTTACCCAGAAACAGCTTCAGCTTGGCTAATATTCCACCCACAACAGACTTCTGTGCAAACGTATTTTATTGAGGCATGAATCATTACAGACCATACAAATGTTTCTCTCCGAAAGCTTTGCTCAGAAATATTTATGGACTTAAAGGAAAATGTACTATGGTAATTGAAGTGTTTGCCAATTATGAAGCAGCTCATCGGTATAGTCACAGACTTGCACTGCATTCCTTAATCACAGTCTGAGACATGATTCATCACTGATAGCACAGCAAAGCCCAGGCTATACCTCAGCGTAGGGGGAAAAAGTTTGCCCCTTCAGAAGTAGCAGAGGCTTAATGTAAAGGAAGGACAGCATTTTTCCTGGCCCCAGTCCCACAGAAATTCGACCGAGGAGGACAACTTTAAACTGCTGTCTGGAATCCAGCACCCACAAAAATGGCTCCTAGCCTCCACCTCCTACTTCTGGGACTACTTATTGATGGCTTCAAATGACGTAATTCCCCCTGTAGTCTCAGCACCAGGCTCTCTACAATGGTCTCAAAACTTCTGAGATCGCCTCTGAATCCTAGGTTTACTTTAGCTAGAGGCCAGTGACTGACCTGGAGACATGCTCCAAAGCTAATCTGGAGCCCTTCCACCTCCACATTGATTTCATTTCTTTTTTGCACCAATCTAGCTGCACTCGTGATGGTTTGGATAGGGATGATCCTGTCGCAGGCAGGGGCTGGACTAGATGATCTCTGGAGGTCCCTGCCACCCTACTTCTCTATGACTCAAGAACTCTGGCTTTCAACACGGCTAACTGATATGGACACAACAGAGCAATATGGTGGCTATGTTATTTCTGGTTTAAGACACAGCACACATGGAACAAGTGTAGCAGTGTCTCAGTATAGCACTACCTGACACAACACTGCAGCAAAACAGGCATTGCCATGGTTGATTTGAAGGCACAAGCAGATGGAGAACCTGTTGATTCCCTTGTAAGTATATTCCAGTCACCCTTGCCATAAAAATTACTGCATAATTTCTAACTTGAATTAACATCCAATGCCACTGCTTCCTGTTATGCCTTCCTCTGTTAGAATAAAGAGCCATTTTGAACCTGCTCCCTATTTACTCGAATCTAAGAAGCATCTTCCCCGCATTCAACATGGTGGGAAGGAAATCCCTTATCTTGGTTTCAAGTACAAATTGGGAGGAGGGGGAGGCTGATGCCAGCTCCAACCTGGGCTCAGGGTCAGAGTCATAGCCCCCGGGGAGGGAGCAAAGGGCAAGGTGCAAGAGGGGCAAGCGGCAAGTGACTCAAGTGCCCCATTGTTTGCCCCCCTGCAATGGTGGGGGGAAGTCTGAATTTAAGATGACCCTCCAGTAATTAGATTCTATGCATGGAAATTTATAACAACTTTATAAATGTCCCATGTCTGCAAACTACAGCTACTCCTCGCTTAACATTGTAGTTATGTTCTCGAAAAATGCAACTAAGCAAAACGATGTTAAGCAAATCCAATTACATCACAGCATTTACCTACTGCCCGCATTCTCACTCCACAAGCAAACAGCCACAAAAAGCTGTCACAAACTGTTATTAAAAATAATCATAATGCCATTTTGTGCCATTTGTCGTGCAAGGAAGGGCAGGGACATCTGTTTGCTAAGGTTCTGGGCCCCCATAAGCATCTTTATGGTGGTTACAAGGGCGATGTGTGTTGGCACCCACAATTACAGATCCTCAAAGAGTAAAATTATTCTCAAGGCACAGGTTGCAAATGGTGAGTAGGCAGTGGCTAAACAATGTTATAACTGAACACTGAGCAACTTTAAACGAGTATGTTCTCTAATAGATCAGCGATGTAATAACAAAACAACGTTAACCGAGACAACATTAAGTGAGGAGTACCTGTAAGTATGGAGGGAGCTGTCTTAAATTCAAAGTCATCTTGGATTCAGGTAAATACTGTATTTTCTTCTGGTGAGCTTCTACATGGGGATCTTATCAATTCTTGATTTTTTTTTATAATAAGAAAAAGAGATGGTACTTTCTAACCATCTTGCTGTGTAGCATTTTTTCCAGGCATTGCTTTCTTGCCGGGGAGGAGAGGGGAAATTGTTTCTATACCCTCTGCCATGTTTCATCATCCATTTCACAATGTGAACATCAGAATTGGGAAACAAAGATGAGTATCAGCCTCACTAATGTGGCAGATAGAGGGAAAAATAATCCTTCCTCCAAATCCCAATGATTGTTCTTCTCTCTTTATATCTATTTGTTACAGTAGCCCTTTTTACCATAACATCACTTGGAGCTCCTGGTTTGTCCACCATGACGACCTATTTGGGGGGGGCTGTCCACTATGTCCCCTAAAACTTCCCACCCCCCCTAGTTTCTGCTTTCCTGGAGACAGTCCTCTCCATTTTGTAAATATGGCCTGAATCTTTGTTCCTAGATGCATGACTAAGCTGGCTGGTTTAAAAAAGAATTTATTTGAATGAGCAAGGATGCTCAGTGTAACTGGAAATAAAATTTTGGACCCATCATGTTTAAATGGAAACGAAATGGATGGCTTCCAAATCCAAAGAAGGCTAGATCTTATGATTCTTTCTCCACAATGGGTTGACAGTGATTTTTATCTAAAAATGTAAACAGGGTCTAGGATTATTAACAATGAAAAACAAAAACATTGCATTTCTGGCAGTAAGGAACCAATGAGACTGCGTCTCCGAAACGACCTTACCTTTCATTTTGAATGTGTAAAAAGCAACGGCGTCTCCATTGCTCCAGAGTATCTTGGCACACTCCGTGGCAGAATGAGGTACAAAAAAGGCATCATTAGCTGAACTCCTTTCTAACATTCCAAAAACAATGTAGTTCAGAACAAAGAGGACAATCCTTTCTCCAAATGTCTGGACCTTAGACAATAAACAAAAGCAGACCAAGCAAAATAAAAAGACAGGAAGGATTTTGCCTTCCAAGATTTTTTTTTTTTTTTTAAGTCAAAGAGTGTGATGGAATAGATCCCATTTACTTTGGAGAAAAATGTCAAGTTCGGGTGGAACACGAGAAGCAAAATTTACCCTAATACAGAGTCCTTCATCCAAAGGGCTCAGGGGGATGTACAAGTACTAATAACCAAAATAGTCAATACCTTTATAAAGTACGCTATACAGATGGGGCAACCGAAGCACAGAGCGATGGAGTGATTTGCCTGTCATCACAGTGAACAAGAGACTGAGCTGGAAACTGGATCACAGCAACCTGGACTAATCAGACTCCGAAAGAAAAACTAGAGAGAGAATTCAGTGTTGCTCTGTCTTTCTCATCATTATTCCTTATATAACCCTAGTGTCAGGGGGTGTCTGTAGGCACGCAGAAAAGCTGCTAATGACATGTTGTAATTACAGTGTGTCAGAGCAAATTCGATTAATTAGTGCACTTCAGCAGCCTCCACGTCCTGTGTATCAGTGTCCCTATGCTTCAAAATGGCAGTGAGAGCACTTTAAAACTCATTTAATAAGCTTTAGTTAATGCACCGCTACTGCCACTTTTAAGCTTGGGGATGCTGATATACGAGATGCTGCAGGTGCTTTAATTAAAGCACCCCACCACCCTCCGGAGCATGAGTAAAAAAGCCCAGGGAGCCCTAATCATGGGCCAGGACCCCATGGTACAAGCATTGTACAAATACAGGGGAAAAGGTCCTGTCCTAATGAGCTCACAATCTACGTGCAACAACGCCAACACCATCTTACTCCTTCTGTCAGCAAACAGATGGATACAGACAGATGGGAGACTATAAGACAGCTATGAGGCCATGCTGATCTGATTTGCATGTCAGGTAGGAACCTCAGTGCACCTGTTATCTCAACCACTGTCAACTTTTTTTAGGCTTCATGAAAAAGGAGAATCCTAAAGAGAGTCTTGATGGAGGAGAATACCTTAGTTTTGGCAATATGTTCAAAAAAATCATCCTAAGGCAGGTGCAGAGGAAAAGGTACATATCTGAAGATTGAACATCAGGGCATTGAGACTGGAGGGAGAAGCTGGCAACTCAGTAACCCATGTAAGATTTTTGGCAAGGAAAGACTAGCACTGGAGGTGCTTGGGAGTGACGACAATGCCTGATGCCACAGGGGTGGGAGAGTTAGTGGAGGGAGGCGAAGAGAGGAGTGACCTGGTAGTTGAATCTGCATTTACAGATGAAATTACTAAGAGGGAAAAAAAGAAGTGAACCAATGACAGAATCATTGCGTGACACTGAACAACATACACCTGGGACAAAAATGCCCCCAAGCCACTACTGGCTTTAATGTTCAGGTTAGGTGAGGAGGGGTGGACAAGCAGACACAGTGATCCAGTCTGTCAAGTACCTTTTTCGTCCATCCTGCTTGAGAAGTGACTGAAAGCCTGCATTGCTCAACGGCCTGTCTATGGACTGGGGGAGAGGTTTATACCTCCAAATCCTTTATTTAATTCCCTAAACAAAGCCTCTTAAATTTGGCCAACAGTGGGAAGGGTAGATGTAATACTCCACGATTAAAAATGTCAGTGAATCAGGGAACGTATAGCAGAGGGAAAGAGCCAGGAAGCACCCAACTGTGAAACAAAGAGGTGGGTGGGAAATGGGAATAAGGAAAGGCAACTTCATTTGCCTCCTGGCAATGCAAATCCTATATGCAGTGTGAGGCTTTCTTAGCAATCGCAAGTAGATTAAATTAACAGCTAGTAGTACTGCATCATCTCTTTTTCCAAGATAAAATTACTGCATCTAACCAAGGGTATCTAGTTAGAGAAAGAATAGAAATTCTAAACCCATTAAATAAAAATAGCACAATAAAATAAATATCGTGTAAAAAAATATTATCTAGGGCTCAAGTCTTTGTAAATAGCTAGATAAGACACCTTGCCAAAGGGTAATAAGACTCAGCTTCCCAACAGATGGTCAGTCAAGTCAAGGGTTACCACTAATGTAATAATTCAGTTTGCCCAAATTGTTCTTTTGCCTGCCAGAGACGGCAACCTGGAAACCACTGGAGAGAGAGAAAAGCCCACAGATGAATCACCAGTTGTGTGGGAAAATTATTATGCATTGAAAGGAATGAATGTCCATGATACAACAGGAGATCTGTGGACAGCAATTAGAAGACCCAGGACCCAAACTGCACACTGTATAAAACACATCATTGCTATCCAGAACAATGCAAGAGAGACCAAATACAGCAGTGTACAACAAGCATGATACCTAAAACACTGTATCACAAAAGCAATTGTTTAAATAATGACCTTACCGGTATCAGCCCTTCTCTAGCTGGATCAGCAGTCTTCACTATCTCTTCTACGGGCCACCAGGACTGGTTCAGATAAACTGCCAAAACTACAAGAAAGGGCACACCAGCTCAGACTGACTGTGGGAAAGACCATTACCAAACAGGAATTGGTTGGTGAGAGGAAGCGGAAGATCAATATAATTGCCAGCACCAACTTCAGTTTAGTCAAAATACAGCATGAAGAGTAACGGTGTTTCCAGAATGATTCCGTCTTATTACCCCCAAACCCAGAATCACTCAGATGATGAGGATGCGTCTACTCTACGCTGCGTTTGCAACAGGGTCCTGGTATATCCCACTCACTCATTTCCCTTTACATACTCCAAACCCAGAAATTCAGTGGTGAAGTCACTCTGGGGAAGTACCAAGTCAGTCAGTCTCAAACATCAGAGACTGAAGTCTCAAGAGCAACAACTATGGTAGTGGTTCTCAATCAGGGTCCTGCCAGACCCCGAAGTGTGGGGTGCCCCAAGGATGAAGGATGCCCCAGGGTGTGAAGAGATAAGTAAGGTATGAGGAGATGAGCAAATAAGCAGCAGACACAGGCTTGTCCCTGCCTGGCTGATCCCCCACCCTCACTGCCCAGCCCTTCTTCAAGGAAGTAAACCCTGTCATCTATAAATATATTTCTGAAACAGGGTGCCACTCAATTCACTAAAGTTATGGAGGGGTGCCTCAAGTCCAAAAATGTTGAGAACCACTAACCTAGGGCTTCCTTGTCCCATTTCTAGATCTGGAGTATGTGAACTGGAGTATCTTTGCTGGGACATGCTGGAGAGGTGATGTAGACATACCCCTGAAAAAGCAAGGAACTTGTTTTGGGTCTCAGATTTTAAGGGACTGAACCACAGGACCTATCTGCCTCTCCAAGTCATCCAACCATGAACAGATTTGCAGACAAGCAAGTATAATAGCATTACTACAACTCCTATCATTTACATGTTTTAGCCCCAATACCTAGAGATATTTCTAATGTGCATTGGTGGGCTCCTGTTTTTGCTTCAGTTTTTACTAGCTGCCTGTAGGCTTTGGAGCAAGTGTTATTGCTTTTAGTCAACTTATATTTTAAGTAAATTATTAAAGGACATGCCAACACTTGTTACACTGTGTACTGCGTTAACAATAAAAGAAAGTATTGCACACAAGCACAGATGCCTGTTTATAACACCAGACCCAATTCATTAAATATTGCACACTTATTTGCATAGGGATTTGATGCTTTTTATGATAGATTCAATCTGTTCCCTCCAGCCCTCCACTGTATTTCCAAGCACAACGAGCCGTTGCTGCATTACACACCCATGAAGCATGTAGCTCCAAGGAGAGCTGAGTCAAACAAAGGGGACATGATGGGCCAAACACTGATTTCAAACTGTAATTGCACATAATGAACACCAAACTGGATTTGGCATGAACTCTGCTCAACACAAACTCCAAACCACATATGGAATATACATATGGAAAGTCTGAAAAGTTTGAAAAAGCTCTGGTGAAAATCAGAAGGTGCATAAACAAGTCCTGAGCTGCTAGTTTTATGGAACATTTACTGTGCTATTCAATAATTTAAAGGAAAAGGAAGAAAAATACACCAGTTGACATAGCAACTGTCACATCACATTACTTGAGCTACCTTGTCTATACAGATGCCTACTATAAAGCAAAACATTTTCCTGGATCCCAGGCAAATATATATACTTTCTTTTAGGTTATTTTAGAGTCAACATCTGGTTCACAGTTATACACAGGCGTTTTCTCCATATTCTTCTTCTCTTCTTATAATCAATTTTGTAGAAACAATTTCAAATGCAAGCACACTTTATGAGAGAGAATTTTCCCTTCTTGTCCTCTCCCCATTTAGTAATTCCCCAAGACTGACAACATTCAATAAGCAGAGGACAAAAAAAATAGCTGAATATGCACCCCTGGCACAAATGTGCAACACAGAATGGGTAAAACATTGGCTCTCATGGCATGTTTTCGCTGCTGCTGTGGCTATTCAGCAAAGGAGTCCAAAATAATATTGAATTTAATCAGGCCCTAAACCATCTACCATTGTACTATGCAATCTCTTCTAGTGCTGGGCACATGAAAGTATTTCCTTCTCAACCCAGGCCCATAGTTAATTTTCACTTTCTACTGCATGCAGGACAAATGCTGCTATGCTCATAAGCAAGCCTCACTGTTTTGGTTCTTTGAATCAAATGCACAATCAGTACTGTGAATGCAGAGAGAAGCAGGAAAATTCAAGCACCATCCAACTTGGATTTGCCTTTCCCCCCATGCTCTTAACAATCAGGCCTTAAATCCTAAGTTTTTCAGATTCCTGGGAAGTGTGGATTCTGATCCAAAACCTACTCTCCATGCATCACTTAGGAGACATATATTTAAACTGTTGCTACAATATCAGGTATACAGTTCTTGTCGTCACTGTTCTCATAGCCAGAGTTTGGGGTTCATGGTGTACTTCAGCCTAGTAGGTACCTGCCATCATCTTCACTCAGTGCTCATTTTGGAGAGGACAAGACAGTCCACCAGTTAACATGCTAACCTGAATCTTTGGCAACTGGGGTTCAGTTCCCAGCTCTGCCACAGGCTTCTTCTGTGATTGAAGACAAGTCATTTAGCACACTACAGCAAAGTGTAGAGATACTCCAGTTAGCTGAGACCTTGGAAAAAGCTGAGCTGTGGTAACACAGAGCTCCCCTGAGCAAGGTGAAGCAGCCCATGGGGAGTTCTGCTTTACAGTAGCTAGACTGCTTCTGGCATCTGAATTAGTGTGGTTATCTCTATACTACAGTACGCCAGGCAGTGCAGAAATACCCCATGTCTCTCTGAGTATCGTTACGCCATGCCAGTATGGTGCCAGGCAACAGGGAACCGAGACACACCGCATCCCCTCTGCACGTGCTACTTTCAGAAACCCAAAGAAGGGGAATCACTTTGGTGTAATAATGAAGCTTCCTGTTGCACTAGGAGGGTAGTGATATATCTTCTGTACCTAAATTTCCCATCTGTAAAATGCAGATAATAACCCTTTTCTACCTTACAGAGATGCAGTGAGAATAAATACATTCCTACAATGACGGAGGCCACATAAGTACCTAAGATGGGCATAATTCCTGCAACCAAATTATGTCTTCCTGCTCCTGTTCAAGTTTTTCCCAGTGATTTGTTGCAAGTATCCCGTGATAAATGTTCCATGACGTCTAGCAGTTTCAGCAAATTATTATATTATTATATTCAGCATTTAGAAAGCACCACAACACTTCATGTTTGTTTAAGGTTGTAAAGATCTTAATCGCCCTTGTTATGCTCAGTAAGCCCTTGCAACACAATTTACATTCTCATAAAAATGTTCATACAGATATACTAACAGAACAGAAGACTCAGCCCAGCATGAATAAATAAGAAATGCTCCCAGCCGAGGCAATGGGTGATGTTGCGTAGAAGAGCTACCAAATATTTATCTCCAACACTTCAGAACTCGTTTAGAAAAGATGAGGATGGAAGTCCACCTCTGAGCAAAACCACACAGAAGAGGAGTTCAAATCCAAATATCAGCTTTGAAATTAGTGCCTCTTTCTTATCGTGGATCTAACCAAAACCTCAGATTCAGAAGCCCTCAAAACTTTAGCACTATTCACCTAGAAAACCAACTCCAGTCTCATTATTACTTTGTTAATTTGAATAATTATTGCTTTAAGCATAAATAAAAAAGACTTTACTTTGGTAAACTACCTGCTTTAAGAACTGTAGAATCAAAGCAGTTATGAATACTATTCTCAGAGTTTATTATGATAATTACTTATTTGAAGTATATGCTCCGCTCCCCAAAAACAGCTCGGGGGGCTTACAATAAACGACCAAGAAGTTATAGAAATCGATCAAATAAGATAGCATATAAAAAGCCATCTGTACTCCACTTTCTGTGTGTGACATTTATTCTGCCTGAATGTACAAAGTTAAGCCAAAGGAAACTATAAGAAGCAATCCCACAAAACACACAGCACTACACAACGGCAAATATAAAGTACCTGGGGTAAAACAGCTTCAAAGAAGTGACCATGGGCTATTGGTTAGGATGAAGCTTTGCGTCCATCTAGGCCAGCTGGACTTACCCTTCCAGAGGCTAGGTTCAAAGAAGGATGTGAAACCCCTTACAGTCCCCACAGCCAGGCAAAAGGAGATATACTTAGTACTGGAGTTAGTGATACCTGACAAGCATTGCAAAAAAGAGACACTGAGACACAGAAACAAAGGCAGGGCAGTTTGTTTTACAGCCCAGCCCAGAGATGGAGGTAGCTGGTCTAGACAAAATCAAAGCCTGCCAGGAAAGATTATGGCTGTTATGGGTAGGACGCAGGGGCAGTGCGCCCTTGCATCTAATTCCACAGTAAGCGAGTCACAGTTCAGCGAAGATGTATAGAAGTAAGAAGGGCTTTTTCTCCAAAGTGGTGCTCACAAGTTGGGTCTGGAGCACAAAGTATAGGTCGCCCATTAACCATGTCAGAAACTTATTTACAGTTCAGTAGAAAAATGAAAAAAAAAGAAAAAACATTTTCACAGACAGGCTTTTGGAAGGGAGCAAGACGCATGTTTTAGTGACATCTCATCAATAGCTGATTCTTGTGGATTTGTAGAATAGCTTTCCCATGCACTATATTCCATATTATTACTGTGCTGTAATAATTATAAGGCTAAGGGAAACTTCAGGGAGATGTTAAATGAAGTTTCCAATCAATCTGATTGTTATCAACAGTCCAAGGCTGCTATCTGGAAAGAGTGCGCAGAAGAGGTGTGGCTCATGGGAACTCTGCAACCACCGATCATATGAATATTAAATGCAGGAATGACTTGAGCACTAAAACGTTGTATTTATTAAAATATTATATTTTTTTAAAAGACAATAGGGAGTTTGTGGGCCTTTAGCCTTTTCTTCATTGAGAAATCAAAAGCTGACAAAACAGAATTTTAATTGTTTTATCAAACTGTTTTTCCAGGGTAATCAGGCTATTACACACAAGAAAGATCCATAGGGAGGCTTCACAG
Organism: Crocodylus siamensis; assembly: GCF_052110815.1. Classification (NCBI taxonomy): domain Eukaryota; kingdom Metazoa; phylum Chordata; order Crocodylia; family Crocodylidae; genus Crocodylus; species Crocodylus siamensis. Next base: position 8,560,763 of record NC_143409.1, on the reverse strand, counting down.
AGCTTTTATATGTTCATAATACTGCATTCTTGATAAAGTAAAAAAGTAATATATTTTGAATGTACATCTACATAGGTTGGCTGCAAGCTTGTAAAACCTTAAATGCACCATTATTTCTTTCATATAGTTGCACTCAGTGATTCTCCACAATCTCTTTTTTTGACATGGTGATTAACCTGGATATTCCCATTCAAGAGGTAATCCAAACCGCCTTAACACTATTTTTAGTTCATCTATTTAAATACAAATAAACAAGGATCTGCAACTGCAACTAAGGGCAGAATTTGGCCTGCAGTATATCATTTTCTTTTGCTTAGAAAGCATCAGTGCTGAAATTCCTTCCAATAAACTGTTAACAACCTTTTGTTAAAACTAACGTCAGGAAAGGGGCTGCAGTTTTAAAGGAACCATCGACTCTCTACGTGTAGCCTACACGGGCGTGCCAGGCGGACTTTGAGGCCAACTTTAAAAGCCACACCCACACAAGGTGCCCTTCTTCAGCCACATGTACTTCACACTATATCCACTGGCTTCGCCTTATTTCTTAAGAAGTCTCAGGTTTTCTTGTGCCACATAAAGTGGAACCAGTCCACAGACTACCTGTTTCTCTTTCCAGGCTCATCTCTACTTAGAAGCAGCAGAGAGAAGAAGTGGAGTACAGAAGGGGTGAAAGTTGGCTTTGTGGGACTGCCGCAGGGGGACTACCTGTATTTAAAGCCTGCATGGCCACATACATCCAGACACTGCAGAAAGCAGAGGACTGGGATGCAAGTAGCAGTGGGTCACATCTAGAAGTTTAGCAGAGCTTCCAAGTTTGGGTTAGATTGCTACTAGGGACTGAATTCAGAGGTTTACAATATAGATAGTTAGTGGACATGGGCTTGAAAGCACCTTTAAGATTGACCCTAATGACTGGCATCAGCCCTACAAGAGGCTATGGGCTGACAGTTTCGCTCCCTCCCCTTCCTCTACCAACTGAATTACAGCTGTCAATCTAGTATGGGCAGCACTTAACTAGCAGGGTAGCCTTAAAAACACTCTAGGGTTATCTGCAACCACAAGCAAAATTAATCTTTTTTGGCTTACGTGAAGAAACTTGAAGCTGTGTATCTGAGATGGGGCCTAAATTGGCCAAATGAATGACTGAACTGTGTACTCTCAATATGTGACAGCGGTCAGGTTGTCATCGACTAAACTGGCACCCACCCCTGAGCTAAGCTGGGTGAGGAGGGTGTGTAGACACCCAGCAGCACTAGAAACAAGACCTGTTAAAGGGCAGATGAGCTCCATGTGAGCCAATGGCCATCTATACCAGGAGAGGAGACAGGTGCCTCCAGGTTACTTTGCCCAAAGAGTCACCAACGATGCACATCATCTAAGGAACCCCCACAGTCGCAGCAGCCTTGGGACTGACTTAATAATATATAGATATATAAATATATATCTATATCAACAGATAGATAGATAGATAGATAGATAGATAGATAGATAATCAAGTATATTATTGTATATATCCAGTATTGTATTATCAAGTATATTATTGTGCGTATGTGTGTATATTTTATTTACTGGCTGTAAATCTTTCCTAAGGAAAATTCAGAGTTTATAATTTCAGAAATAAGCTTTGAAATTTCCAGAGATGAACCTGGCACTCTTCTCTTCACAGGGGTTGAAGGGAGCCAGTGCATAATTATTTTAAAAAATGAACAATCAGTTTGCTTCCTCAAGGCAGAACTTGAATTCTCATGGATCTCTGGCATATGGGATGAGCTTACCTAACTAGAGGAGTAAATAATGCCCTGACATGGCATTTGTGATACTGTTTCTCAAGGAGTTGTCCCCAGAATTATACCACCTGCTGCTCCACAACAACTCAGAATATTCTCTTGATCAAGCAGTAGCATTTTGTACTTTTGGCACTATTTCTGTCTTCAGTCCTGGCTGGACAGTGGCATCATGATTTGTGTTACTACTTTTCAGACTTGTAAAGTCCCAGGCACAGCCCAAGCCACACAGCCTACTGGATGTTAGGGCTAGGTAGAAAGAAGCCAGGAGGGATGCAGAGAGCAGTAATCCTTAGTAAATGAAAGACAGCCTAAAATGTAATCATTATCCAAAACACAGATTCTGATGATAACCCAACAAATGTCATGTGAGATAGAAGTGTCAGCAAGCACTGGTCCACTTCGTTCACTTGTGACTGTAATGAACTGTTCTTTTAGGGACATCATATGGCTGTAAACATTATAAGCACAATCAGTATCATAAGCATTAGTAGAAGGTAGTACACAAACCAGCATGGAGTAGATTGCAGGAGATCAGCTAACAAAATGGGTTTAATTCAGGGCTTGAGCTTTCACCTAAATCTACATCTCACAAGACAATACAGAAATATAGGCCAATTCAACCTACAATTGAGGCAGTGGATGCCACTAAGAAAAAACAATACAGATATATCATCTATCAGTTTTAAACCAAAGCTGACCCATTACTTGGTGGTAGAGCTATGAAGAGAGTCCTGAATTCCCTGTCCTCCACTCAAACTAGACTGCTTCTACAAACAGCCTTTTAAAATGATTTCTTGAAGCGTAAGCTAAATCTGTTTCGTATTCAAAATCCAGCACAGAGTTAAATACCGCTGTACTAAAATTTAATTAAGCGAAAATACAGTGACAAAAATCTAACCTGTCTCTTTATCCTGCGGATTGGTTAGCACCAAAATCTTGCATGAAGTGTCATCTCGGTACACCGGAAGGAACCGCACACAGGAAGCATCAAGTTTCACCTAAAAAAAAAAAAAAAATGCAGGTAGCTGTGGTGTACTGACCAGCTGGCAAGAAATGCTTCATTTTTCAGGTGTACACACAGAGTTCGCAATCTTGGTCATGGCTTCTAGGAAGTACGTGGCCACACTACTTATAGACAATCATAGTTTTTAAGTGTTATTGTTAAAGTGTTAATTTAGACTGATTTAAATGGTCAAAACAAGTAACTTAATACTACCTTAATATAACTGGTGGCTCACCCATGTTAGGACATTACCTTGTGGTTTCTCTCTCTCACACACAGTGTTACGGAACAGGAAGCACATGTAACAAATAGCTATCAACAAAACTTTGCACTTATTATAGCTTCTTCTAGCCGTGGATCATGATGCGTTTTGCAAACCATTCATTAGGCTTCACCAGCCCCAGACGGTAGGAAAGTATTATACAAGACATTAACTGATGATGTACAGAAGGAAAAAATTACCATATTTATTCAAATATAAGAGGTTCATCCCTTATCTCACATTTGTACACAAGGAAACTTCACTAAATACATTCCTAGCCTTTCTTTTTTCATGTTCCTGTGACAAGGTGTTTAGCAGAATTCTCAGATTCATTAGTCTGCCAGGCCATGCCACAGGCGCTTCTGCTATGACCCCAAACCTGAGGCCTCTGGGCTGTCAACCATGTGCCTTAGTGCCTGCACCATCCCAGCTATTAAATACATTGTCATTTAACTGCTGCCAAAGGCAGCATGTGCTCAGTAATGTAAACCAACTATGAAGCCGATTAAAGGAAGCCAACACTGAGCATGACTACAAAACAAATGGCCCACACTGGACAAATATACTGATGATGAGGCTCTACCACAAGGATAGGTTAGTGTAGTCCAGGGTTCAGCTACATCTTTGGGCAAACTCCATTTATAAGATGCTGGCGTGCCAGAGATAGACGGGGACCAATTCTTGTTGTGGTCCCTTCCTAGGCCCCCTTTCCGCCATCTTGTCTGAGGCTTGCGTGCCAAGTAAAATGCCTTCATATGCCACACTGGCACGTTGCTGGCACATTATCCACAGGTTGCCTACCCCTGGCACACCCCCATCTAGTAAGATGTATGGTACTGTCCCTTGCACTTTGTTCTCCAGTGCCAACTCCTTTTCAAGTCATAGTGAGCCACTACACTGAATACACTTCAATTTCTTCACTCCCACAGCTGAGCTGTGCCTTTCTTTCCCATTTCCAATGATTTCCATTTCTTCACCAGCCTTAAATGTCTGGTGAACATCATCAATGGGGTCCCAGACAGTTCACCCAAAATCCTTCTGTGCCCTCCTCTCACAGCCTGTTGCATATAATTAGTGAGATCCCACCCTCCATGAGGCAGAGATGAACCAAGCTGTCCTGAGTCTCATCTGCATATAAATTTTTGAAGGATCCCAGGACTTGTGACAAGAACATATGGCTCCAGTCATGAGTAGAGGGGCTAATTAGCACTTTGTGGAGGGGGGTATTATCTGCAGTACACACACATACAAAACAGTGCTGAGCTGTGGGGTTACCACGGCTTGAATCGCTATTGATTCTGCAGGAGCCCAGCCCAAAGAACTACATAGTAAATCATGAGCTTTTTGGTTTAGGTACAGGCACACAGACCTAGAGGTGGTAGACTTACCTGGCAGGGGAAATACCATGACTACTAAGGCAGTTTTCCCAAGGGCAGAGGATAGCTACTTTTCTGGCATGGGGCGGTACCCGTGGAAGTAATGTATAGTTAACCTCCCACTTTCATTTCCAGTGGGAAGATCTTGGTTTTACACCACTTTGTGAAAATAGGAGACTTCTCCCTAGCTTGCTCCTGCAGCCATATGGCTGTGGGCAAACAAACCTCAGAGGTATCCAAACCCCAAGCCTCCATGCACTTCGGCCTGCATGTAGGATGGTTGCCAAATAATTTGAAAACATCTGAAGCCCCAGGTGGGGGTGGAGGGTGTTCACTGGTAGTAGGACCACTTATAGTTCTTGAATGACTCACAGATTTGGAATTGATTTGGCTGATTCAGCTTGGAACATGAAAAATTTTCCTTAAAAAAACCAAACCAAACAAAAAACCTAGAGGTGGTAGACTGTGTAAACTGGCTTTGAGCAAACTCCAGTCCTACCAGCAAAAATCAGTAGCAGAGGATGATGAGAACGCAGCCAAATCCACCTGGCAGAGGGATATTTGTCACAGGATCTTTCAAGACCCCCCCCAGTGGGGAAATAGACAGCGACAGCGAGGAAGACATTGAGACAACCGGACTGCAAAACAGTGATGAGGACAGCAGCAGCGACAGCAGCAGCAGATCCTCCAGTGGAAGCGGCAGCGAATGAACTGAGTTTTAAACCCAGTATGGTTTTAAGTAGGTACACAAATGCTGCTTAAAAGTGTGTTTATGGAGTACCTGTATTAAAAATTGCAGCAGTTTCAGCAGTGTCAATTCTGGATTAACTAAATTATTACAGGCATGGTTATTTCAAAATCAGCATTTTCAAATTTGCCCCTCACTTTCATGTACTCAGGGAGAACAAAGTTTGACAGTAAGTTGGGTGGGGAGGGGAAGGGGCTGCAGAGAAAAGCAGTTGGAAGAACAGAGAGTAAGGGGGCCACCCAATCCCCCCCCCCCCAGATTCATCTTCCCTGCTGTAGCAGTACGAGGGGGACAAACTATCAATTTTCCATGTATAGAGTCTAATTACTGGGGATCATCTTATATTCAGGGTCATCTTGTACTCAATTAAATATGGTAGCTAGGGGATCAGAGTCAATGATAGAGCCAACAACAAAACATGACTTTTCTGACCTCTTGGTCCTGGGCTTTTACTATTCTTCTTCCAAGTGCTGTGGTAAATAAATACTAATTGTTGTATACCAATAACTACATATGCAAATCAGGATTTATATATGCATAGTGCAATTGCACCCCAGTAAGTTTAGGTACAAACAAATTGTGTGTATAATTTAACAGATGTATTTTTGAAAACCTGGTTGTTGGCACGCATTTCTGTGAATGAACGTGTCGCACTCTAATGTCATGTATTTGCCCATTGGCTATGAACCCTAATTAAGCCCTGTGATATACCTAACACTGCTTGTTGGATGGAAGGAGAAACAAAAACTATGGATTATTCAAGGCAACAACCTTCAAATGAATCTGATAATCACTAATTCACAAGTGCCTGAACCCTGGAAACAAATATATTCATGTGTAAGCTTTCACTGAGCTATTGAAGAAACATGAACCTAATTGTACCACACATCTGACCTACCTGAAAATCTTAGTATCATCTATGGATTTTATATCCTTTTTTCTTTTTCTTTTTTTCACTTTTTAAAAAGAAATACATCATCATAGGCACCACAGAGGCACCTCTGAGCACCATTAAAATTTAAAGTCCAATGCTGTGCCTCTTACAAATATGGCCATTATGATTTTTATTTTTGTTTTGCAAGCATATGTGCTTCCTCACTAACAGCAATAGCATGAGACAGGCATAACTGAACAAGCTTTCCCTACGCAGAACTCTGGCAATGAACTTCAAACCTGAATTGCAATAATCCTGGCTATCCCCACCCTGAATACTTCCCCGGAGCAAAAACTACCATTCATAACAGACTGGGTGGTGCTTTTATGAGCTAAGCAAGTAAGTAACAATATCTAATATTCACTAGGCAGACCACTGCTCCCAGTCCCTACAGAAATGACAGGCTGGTTACCATAGGCAAGCATATAGTCAATCACAGCAGTCCTCACCTCTAAATTTTCAGGGGTGTGTTACCAAATTATGGCGCAGTGTGGTCATGCTAGAGGACAGGCTGGAGATTCAGGCTGACCTGGACAGGTTCACAAGGTGGGCGGATCAAAACCTGATGACATCCAACACAGAATTGCATGGTGCTCCACCTTGGGGCGGGGGGGAAGAACCCACATCATACTTACAGGCTCGGCAATGCTACACTCACTTGTGGGTCAAGACTGACCACAAGATGAACATGAGCCACCAATGAGATGCCACAGCCAGCAAAGCAAATAAAATTCTGGCTTGCATCTACCGATGCATCTCAAGTAAGACCCAAGAAATCATTCTCCCGCTCTGCTCAGCCTTGGTGAGGCTGCAGCTGGAATACTGCATCCAATTCCGGGCTCCACAATTTAGAAAGGACATGGAGAGGCTCTGGAGAGTCCAGAGGAGAGCCACACGCATGATTAGAGGTCAAGAGAGCAGGCCTTACGGGAGAGGCTGAGAGGCATGGGACTCTTCAACCTGGAGAAGTGCAGGTTCACAGGGGACTTGGTGGCAGCCTATAAGTACATCAGGGGTGTGCATCCGGATCTGGGAGAACGCCTGTTCACCAGGGCACCCCAAGGGAAGACAAGGTCTAATGGTCACAAACTGCTGGAAGACCATTTTAGACTGAACATAAGGAAAAACTTCTTTACCATCCTAGTCTCCAGAGTCTGGAATACACTCCCCACAGAAGTGGTGCAAGCACTTACTCTGGATACATTCACAAAGCATCTGGATGCTCACCTTGCTGGGGTCATCTGATCTCCGCTGACTTCCTGCCCCTTGGGCAGGGGGCTGGACCTGATGATCTCGCAAGGTCCCTTCCAGCCCTAATGTCTATGAAAATCTATGAAATCCCAAATGAGGTGAAACAGTGGTTGTTAGCTCAGAAGGCCACTGTTCTTTTTTTAATGCAGTTCATTTTAATTACAAAATATCAATTTTTATATTCCAGGTTACCCTGCAGAAAAATACAGCAGAAATAAGCCCACTGCTTAACCCTTTCTTGGCTGTACAGTTTATGTTCAGGTCAGATGAGATCAAAATCAAGTATAAACAACAAATCTGAACTCCTAGTTGAGGTCTGATTACAAGTCACGAAACTGAGATAATTCCCAAGTAAAAACAAAATGCCATCCTTAATCTAACCTATTGTGTCTAACTATTGTACGATGCACCACTTTGTGCTCCAGGCTTGTCTTCTCACCCCCTAACTAAATATCAGATAAGACTGCAACCAGGCCTGAGAGGTTGAGCTAAGAACAGAGTAAAATCCTTAACTCTGCGAGTCTGCGTTTTCAGTTGTTTTTATGCGATTACAGACAGTTCTGATCCAGGTCCACCAGAGGGCATTAAAAGAGTATTCTACGGCCAGCCACTCTCGTTTCCCAGACTGTATAAAAGTTACCCTACATGAACTGGATTTTTTCTGGAAATTGCTGCAAAATATTTTCCAAAACTGCATAAGAGCTGCTGTATTCCATGCAAACAACGATTTCCACTAACTATGGTATTGCCTCAACGCTCTGCAATAATATAAACACAGCTGGTCCAACAGGAACTTTTGTTGTATAAAAAGGGGCCCAGATACTTAACGTTTCATCCCGCAACTGAAGTTACAAAATGAAAAAGCCCTAGCCAACCATGTCTCAGACAGTGCAGGGCTGATCCCTTCAGTCTTGTCATCTAAGTGCTTTATCCAAACTGTCGACTATTTCTGTTCAAAACGTTCATCAGAGGATTCACAGTAAAAAATATCCATGTGATTATGGTTTACTCACATTAGAAAGAATAAATCTCTAAAGTAGAAAGAAAATTGACTTCTGTAAACCGACCTACGCTGCACAAGATGATGCAGAGCTGCAGATTTCAGACCTGATTTTAAGCTTCCTTCAAACTCACTTTCGGGCCAGCCTACGTGAATAAAGCCAAATTATTTTAATCAGAAACATAAAAGAGATCTTTAACCTCACCACGCTAGCCTAGCTGTAGTCACAAACAAGTTACCATTGCTAGTGCCCTTCATCACCTCTAAAATTACTTTTTTGCCATCGCCTAATTTTTTAATTTGAATGTAATGCTATTTATTACCTTCTCGCCACCAGGCATGGAAAAGAAGTCGGGAGACGATGAAGCTTGCTGCAAAAGCTTTGCATAGTACGCCTCAGCTGCTACCTGGAAAATTTCAGGCTTGCCACCTGCAATATCTACGGGGTAAAGTTGCCCTGTGGATAAATAAAACAAAAGAAAAACACCAAGATCATGTTTTGAAAGGAAGTTATATACATACATTTTTAAAAATCTGCTAGTAGACTGTGAGAGCCTAAAACAGAAAGATTGGTAGCACTGGATCTTTCTACTTCTTTACCCTCCAGGAAAAAAAAATTTTTTTTTGCAGAACTGGGCCATACAGCAGTAACCCACATTTACCACCTTTAGACTGAATATGCTTGACAAACATCCTGCTCAGCTGAAAGCTTCTTGAATCTTTTTTCTCCCAAGCTTCTGAAAACGCAAGCAGGCTGTTCACGCTATTCAAAAAGAAATAAGAAAAAGTAATCTCTGATGCTTCCAGTGTTGTTGGAAGGCCTCTCCCGTTGCAGATCTGTCCGTGGTCTGTTCTTCCACTACAACCTTTTAGACTCAACGCACCCCATGTCAGACTCAAGACACTGTTAGGAAAGTGCCAGCTCTTAGTTTTCACTTTTTTACTGCAGAAAAATAATAGAGCCATTCTTCTGTTACAAAGAACTCAGAAAGAGCATATTAAGGCCGAATAATTTTAAAACTGGATTGGTACTGAAAATATCTGGTTTTATCTCGTGAATCATGCTTGCGCACCTAAGACTGCTAACATCGCATGGCAACTTGCAGCACCCTTGAAAAGGGGTGCTGTGGCACCCTGGTTGAGAATCACTGCACTACAGGGAATTCTCCCTCCATGGAGTCACTTCTACAACTCATATTCATTATGTTCAATGTTAGATATCTATCTTCATAGTTGTTGAAAAACATATTAAAATGTTACGTAGAGAAATTCCCTTAATGATAATAATCACTACTCTTGTATACTAATGCATGAGACTTGCTTCTGCAGGATATTCCTGAGAGGTATTTGCTGATAGTATACAAACTATTAGTATACAAACTAGCTGATTCAGATATTAGATATATCTGAATAGGAGCATCTAACATGCAGTGTTATCAGCATTAGGTATACCTGAATAGAAACATGCATATATTCAGATGATCTCAGATGCCACCTGTTACCAAAGGTAAGTAATGTCACACAATAGCATGATCCCTGATTGCCTGCTGGAAAAAAGAAAATAACTGCCCACTCCCCCAACACTCCCTGATATTATAATGTAGTATAATTAGCCAAATCCATTGCTAGAGCATCAAACACTCTGGAGACAGACTGTTTCCTAGCTCGAGAGGACAACCTTCTTAATTTAAGGCTCCTCACTAACTCTGCCAGTAATTACTGTACATCTCATTCTGGGGACAAAGGAACAGCTCCATCATGGTGCCACATTTAAGGGCTAAAGTTCTTATAGTCCTGAACTCTGTTCTTTTGATCCAGGATTCGCTCCCACCTGGCAGGAGAATAAAGTGAAATAGCTGCAGAGGTAGTCAGGAAGCATAGAGCAGGGGGCGTGGATTTTGCAGGGGAGCTGTGATGATTTACTATATAAAAATTGTTGGGCACTCAGACTACAGTGTTGGGGACCACAAAATTGCAATAGGCAGAAAGGCAGCTTTCCAAACGTAAGATTTGTTGTCTCAGGTCCACAGAACGCAGAATCCTGCCTCTGGCAGTCATCAATACCCATTTCCTTAACAAAAAAGGAGAGAAACCAGCAACCTATAATTCACCACTATTCAGCACCGGACAAAAAGGGTTTAAATACTCCATTCCTGGCTTTTGCAGGCAATCAGCTTACATCCCGAAGCTTGATAGCAGTGCTACGTACTGTGTCTCCGAGCACTGAACAGTCAGTCTCTAGGTGCTGCTGTGCAAATGGGTTCTCAGAACATGTTTGTATCAGAGAAAATGGGAGAGAAAGGAGCATTGCAACACGGTCAGGCTCCGTCACACTGTAAAGTCCTAGCCAGCAGTCAGCAGAGGAGATTTTTTTTTCCGCAGCCATATAATGTGCTACCCCACCGGTTCTGTACAATAACAAGCCATGTCAGGTAAAGGGGCCATTCGGTATGTCGGAAATCTAGTGACGGGAGGATGATTAGATGTGCTGGTTACTTCCTTTTGAACAGAGGAGTGCCCTGAAGAGTTGCTTTCCATTTTTTTTTTAAATATCTGTACATCTGATTTAAGTTACCGCACATACCCTAACGTATAAATTGAGTTTCTAGCTATTCTAATATATGGCAGGGACGTGTGCAGCACTCACAATGCTACATCCTGCCATTAGGATAAAGCTACTTAATGAAGAAACATTGTTTTGTCCTCTTCCTCACTGAAAAACTACCCAACTAATACCTTCAAGTTGCATTGGACTTAGCTAATGGGGATTAATTTGGAGAGCTGTGATATAACATCACAAGGTAAATATTAAAACAAGTCAACAGCTCCCCAGCACAGCCCTCCACAAAAAGCAATAAGTAAAATGTTTCTGTATTCTCTTTTTTCTTTTCAGGATGCAATTTTCAATGAGTTTTAGGAGCACTGACAGTAAGGTTTGTGCTCCTAACTCATTTGGGCACTTTGGGAATTGCCAGTTTTAAAGGTCTGGATACTTAGTTACGAAATGAGGTAGGTGACCCACACTTCGCCTCTGTAAAAAAAAAAAAGAAGAAGAAGAAATTGCAACGTCTTTTCGAACGCACAAACAAAAACATTTTCACGAGCTTAATGTCATTCACAGCAAAGACTTATTATATGGTGAAAGCATAAGAAAGCCAGAAAAAGAGGCTTTTTAAAAACCTAATCATCAGTCTCCAAATAAGTTGTCAACTTGGCTTTAAAAGGAAAGCAGCAATGTTTTCCTAAGGATGCCTTGGGCTTGAGGCCCCTTTCAGCAGCTCGGGACACTTGGACTGCAAGAATCCAAGGACAGCGTTTTGAACAGATTTAAATTACAGGATTTCATTAGAGTTTGATCCTAAGCAGGAACAACAAAAGAGCACATTGTACCAGCCAGACACCGACCAAGCGTTTCTTTTTTTAAATGGGCAATGTGCACAAAGGGTTACCACCCGACGGCGGAAAAAAAAAAATCATAAAAAGGGGGCCTCTCGCTGCAGCCACAGAGGAGGTACCATATAACCATAAGGAGAGTAAATTTAGAACGGGAGGCCTACTGCATTCGAGGGATTCCAGACATTCCAGCCTTCGCATTGCTGCGGCGCTGGACGGGGCTGCCATCTTAAATAGCCACCGCCGGTAAACAAGGTCATGACATCACATAGGCCGAGCCGACAATGTCAAGGACAGGCTTGCAGGTAGGTATCTGCCTTGGTCTTTTATATAGCAACTGCGCACATTGTTAAACAGAGGGTGGGGGGAAATACTCCCAATGCAACCAGCACATAAGTACGTACATAGATATATGCACGTTTATAAATGCAAATACATCAATATTAGAGAGAGATCTATTTTGCATTCAGATTCCGGTTTTTGAGCATGCAGAGTCAGTCTGGAGACTACTGGGCAAAGCCACATTTTACCGCAAAAACAAAAAAGTAGTAAATTCTGTCTTTTTACGGTAACATTTGTTCTCATTAAATAAGGTCCTCAGATAGTGGAAATCAGAGTGCTGCCAGTCGCATCAGTGAAGTTTCATGTATTCACACTAGCTAAGAAAAATCTCATCTTTAAAATGAGAAGCAATATCTAGAAATGACTATAAGCAAAGCAAAGCAAAGCAGGGCACTGCACAAGCTTCCCACATATGGGTCAGCCCATGTCCAACTTGACCAGCAAAACCCCTTGCTACACCTACATCGAACCCCAGATCATTGTAGCAATTAAAGTTACTGTTTCAGCCCTGAACCTCAAATGCAGATCGATTTTTTTTTCTGCAATATCCCGTGCTATTCCAATCCCAGATTTCTCCAAGATAAGCACTGTTAATTAAACTGGATTATAAGGTGGTTTTTGTAAAGTGGACAAATCCCCTTCCTTTAGAAGTACAGGTACTTCTCACTTAAGTCATCCCGGTTAACATTGTTTCATTATTACATCGCTGATCTGTTAGAGAATATACTCGTTTAAAGTTGCACCGTGTTTGGTTATAATGTTGCTTGGCCACCACCTGCTAGTAGGTAACTACTGTGATGTAACTTAACATCATTTCTCTTAATGTCACATTTTTCAAGAATGTAACCATGACGTTAAGCAAGGAGTAGTTGTAAATGAAGGCCAGACTCACTTTGCACAAAACTGAAAGATTGAAACACAGGTGTCCAAAAAGAAAAGAAAATCAGGCTTATTCACTACATGTGCCTGATCTCTAACAAAGCCATGGATCTAGTCAGACATGGGATAGTGTGGGGGGGTTTCCATCGTGAACTGAGATTTGGATTTTTGTAGACTAGACACAAGCCTTGTCATTGGTGATCCAGTATGAAATTCACTCTAGGCATTGAAGTAAGCCTGAAATATTTTTCCACAGCCCAATGAATTTCTTCTCGGTATAACAGAAAACACAGGGTGCACATATTTTAATATGAAACTCCACAAGTGAAACAACAGGCTGTTACAAAGCCATGTCCAGGAAGGTAAACCAAATCCCCCAATCAACCTAAATATCTTAAGGCTGTGGCCTAACAACAGATCTTTACACAATCTAAATGAAAAACAACTAATGACTACAGCTTGTTCATTTTCTCTAATCTCATGTTTTTTGCATTAATTTATTTTTTACCATTATACAGAGAGCCCATTAACAATTGGTGAACTCTCAGAGTTAGCTGGCTGATCTTGTTAAAACCCTGAAGAGTTATACAATAGATGCTGGGTCCCCATTTCATTTACAAATTAACTGAGATTGCCAACATGCTGCTATCCTGTTTTACCATTAATCCAGTATAATATCGCCTAACTAGCATACTGAATATTGCCTAACTAGCATATTGATTTAAACCCCTCCTTGATTTAGACTCATCTGTAACGATATCCATAGGTGAAGGGAGGCAGCAGCCACCACACTAACTCACAGAGTGACAGAATGAATTGTGTGACATAAGGTACTTCTTACATGTAGCCCTGCCTGGACATCTGCACACCCACCAGCTTGACTCACCTGCACCCACTACTGTACCACCGTTCTTGATGATGACACACTCATAGGCTAGGGACAGAAATTGCACATAAACTGGTTTAAGTGATCTGAAACTGGCTTAAATGTGTAACAGAACAGGAGTTCAGTGTGCATAAACCGCTTCCAAAATGACCAAAACCAGTTTAAGATAAACCTGGTTAGATGTAGTATCAGACTTAACTGATTTAAGTTAAACTGGTTTATGGAGTGTCTGCCCCAGATCCCTTCCTGATTCAAGTTAAGTCACAGTCCCCCAGCATCCCAGGATGTTTTGCACCCCAGGCTATGCTGTCTGCTCCAGTGGAGAAGAACTGGCCCTAACCACAGCTATCACTAAAGCCTCTGCTCCCTGCCAGCACTTGGTAGCCCAGCAGGAAGAGGGGGGCAAGGACACAGACCCTCAGATCCCCCTAGCCCTCACTTGTACAGGACAAGGGGAAAGAAATCCTTAGCAGTGGGCTTTTTGCCCCTGCAGCAGCCAGGTGAGCAGGGTTGACATCAGTTCAGCCCTGCCTCCTCCCCACCCCCAGCCTGTGGGTGAGGGGAGCAGGGAGAATGCACTGGCTCAGCCCCCACAACTGGAGGTCTGCCTGTGCAGGGGGGAAGCCACAATTGGCAGATTTTTGCTCCCTGCAGTCAGGTGAGCCGGGCTAGGGTTGGTTCAGCCCTGCCCCCCACCCCCTAGCCCAGGTTGCTGGGTGGCATGGGCTCAGCCCCGCTCCCTTCATAGCCCCCTTCCTGGGCAGGGAAATGCACTGGGGCGAGGAATGCACCAGCCAAGCCGGGCACTGGTTCTCCCAGCTGGGTTCTGGTGGGAACTTTCACTGCCACATGCCAAGCAGACCCAAGGTGGGGGGGGCTTTTTGTAACCCCTATTCCTTGCCTGGCTCGCCAGGCAAGGAATAGCTCAGCTGCCTCCCAGGGTGTGGGTGGGCCTAACCAATGCCCGCCCATCTCATCGGTCTGCAAGTTTACAAAAAGCCCCCAGTGGGGGCTTTCCCTCCCCACATCGGGCAGACCCCAGATGGGGGGGTGGTGTGTTCACCCCGCCCATCCCCCACCACTCATAGGTGGGAGCTGGGGAGGGGGGAATGGACTTAGCTGATCCCAGCCCAGTGAGCTGGGCTGTGGGGGAGTGAAAACCCCCCGATGGGGTCTTTCCCCCATGCCAGGAAGACCCTGCCTGTAAGGGTTGATGTTGGGCCGGGTGTGCACACATTCCTCCCCCATAGACATGGGGCTGGGGAGGGGGCAGGAATGAGCCAAACAGAGCCCTGCTGTCAGTCAGTGCGGGGGAGTGAGTTGGGGCTTTTCCTGTGCCAAGCAGACCTCAGTTGGAGGAGCAGGGCCAGGTGGTGCGTTCCCCCTCCCCAGCCCCCTCTCAGAGGCAGGCGGTGGGGAGAGATTTTCTGCTGGCTCTCCCCTCCCTGCAGCTATGGGGGGGAGAGAGGGGTGTGGAACTGGCTTGTGTCCAGCAACCAGTCATACCTGGGCTGCCACCGGGCTGGGCTTAGCAGTCTTAGGGAGTGTTTACATGTTCATTTAATGCACTTTTTGGTAATGCCCAATAAGTTTAGCACCTCCATTGTGAGGTATTAGAAAAAGGTGTATTTGCCTATTTTAATGCCCATTAATGAAAGTGCATGGGTTTTTTATGACACTTTTAATGTGCATTAAAATAGGCTAATGTGCATTTAAGTGCATGTGTAGATGCGCCCATAGGCAGCTGGGCATGAGGGGTGGTGTGCATGAGTACCCCCAGGCTCCTGGCAGGCTTCTGCCTGTCTTGGCCACCCAAACACTGAACATCAGTTCAGTCTGTTATCAGTTCAGTTAGCTTAGACTAACCTGCAAAGATTGAATCAATTCCGCCTCGGGCTTTTTGAACCTCTCTGCTTAGCTTGAACGACAGTGGCTGCAGTCAGATATAGCTACAGCCATATTGTTAACCAACAAACTGGTAACCGAATCATTTCACTGCTAGAAATATCAGTGAGGTAATTAAGGTACCTCAAATATTAATCATACGCCCAAGAAAGATTTCACCTGTTGAGTGGAGAATTTCAAGGGTTCTCAAAGCATTTTAGGAGAGGCAGTGTAAAGTGAGAAATCCTAGTCCTACTGCAGATAAGATAGGGCATAAAAGGCCGGTGTGTTCTGTATTAAGTTAATCAACCATATGAGCTGTGTTTGCTATAACCTGTTCTGCAAACATGTTGTAGAGAATGACACTGTGTGCACGTATTAAGAGGTGCACAATTAAAGGGGTCATCGGTCACCAAAGAATATATTTACCGTACCATGAATAAGAACTGGCCCGATGCATGTACGTGTGTGTTTGCATACCACCATCACTCACCATTCATGAGAAGAGCTCAAGAATGCAAATGCTCAAGGCTCAGAAACAAAAAGATAAACAGACAGAACCTAATATTTATTCTTTTTAAACTTGATGATCAGCTTAAACTCATTTTTTTAAACATTATGACGGCATTGCTCATTTTAAAAAAAAATCTTATTTTCATGTTATTATCATAATCAATAGACAAACGAGGCAGGACTAATGTAGGAGTACATGATTTGTAGTAGGCCGGGGGGGGTTTTGTTGCTTTGTTGAGTTTTCCCAGACAAATGCCTCTTCATGCTGCCAAGTCACAGACACAGCAGTATTTTACATTTATAAGAACAATACCATCAACCACCTCGCAACTTAATTCTTTGCCCTTGTGATTTGTCCAGGCATGAAAAATATGTATCCTTAAAATGTACACAAAATGTGTATTTAAATGTACACAAAACAGATTATGTACATCATAGTCATATCTAAGATACAGCAATCTTTGGAGCAGAGAAGGGAACTGGGAATAGGACATCTAAAATGCTATTCCTGCCAAAGCATTAACTCCTCTGTCTCTTTGCCCATCAGTTAAATGTGCGCAATACCTACCGTGCCACAGGGGTGTTACCAGGCTTAATTCATTAAAGCCTGTTTAGAGATCTTTGGATAAAAAGCATTCTCTATCAAGGCAAAGTAGTAATATCCTATATGCTGTAAAGAGCCACTGCCAAATAGACTGCCACCAGAGATTGCTATGGCAGTAACATCATTTCTCTGTACTAGAGAGAAGATTTTTTGCTCTTCTGATTGATGCACAGGTGACTTTCTCACCGCTCTCCCAGCCGTAGGAGCTCTGTGTTTAAACAGCAGCACTCACTACCCAGTACCAAGCCTTCTCCATTTCTTTAATTGAGCTTGAACTGTTCGAAGCATGTGGTTATCATTAGACTACCATATTTGTTTAACCTTTCCAAGGAAGGAAGAGGTCTTTGGCACACTCCCGGGAGTGCATGCAGAACCTGACTCTCATATCCTGAATTTAATTGAGCCAGTAGATGTAAAAAAAACCAAGTTCTCGTGTAAGTGAAACCTCCGTCACACCATAACAATGTGTGGTGGCACTGGAGCTGGTGGGTAAATACTGTGGTGTGATGCGTGTCCAACATGGCACAGCCGCTCCTAACCACACGCTGTACATCATTAATAGGAAGTGTGTTCTTCCTCACTGCATTGCTTTTCACCCTCTAGTAACAGAATAACCTTTCTGGGAACTCAGGGAGGGGAAATGTATTGGTTTAAATGGGCCTTTCTGTTTGGCCAAAAATGCCAGCCCTGCATTATTCTCTATTAGCGTTCAAACAATAAAGAGAGCTGGGGGAGAGCAAACAAAATAGAAATTCCTGCCTGAAATGAACTCCTCTGTGGAAATTGGTAAATGAAGGTAAAAGTGTATAAGCAATAAATAATCACGATCACATTGCCAGATAGTTTAAATGGATGATTTCTATTTAAGCAACAGATGCCATGTACTGTGAGTGTTATCACTCCAAAAAGGGTTATGCAGCCCAAACACAGGAAGCCGTTGTATTATGCATCCTATTCATGGCTGTGGGATTTTGCTACCATGTTAAAAATAGATATATGACAAATTTAGCAAAGGTATAAATAGCATGGGCAGGAGGGGTATAATCCTGCACGGATGGTGCTGCGCATCTTTGACAGTGGGGTTTGAAGACACCCAGCATCTCACAGGATTGGGCCCATTAGGCCAAACATCGTATCAAATTCCTGGACTAGAAAAGTGATCAGAGGCCTGTGACACAGAAACCATCCTTAAATGCTATTTTTCTTTTTAGCTCTTTTGTCAACAAAAACATTTTTAAAATTCAAACAATAAACTTACTGCTTTCAATACTAAAATGAAAATATTAAAATTTAGGAAGGGTCTCACAGATGGGCATTTAAGCTCTTAAAGTTAACCTGCTCTGCATTGGCCCCACCACGAAGACGGCAACCGTGCATATATCTCCTCAAACTGTTCTTTGCATTCATTCTGCACCAACCCTTCCCAGCAACCCCCAAACAGACATCCAACCATTGCACACATTAATAGATTTCCATCTGTATAGGCCTGCTACCTCCTGTCTTCTCCTTGAATGCAGCGTCTGGACTGAGACGCTTTATGCACAGTAATCTGATGCAACTGGGTAAGGCTGAGATACTGCAGCTCAGAAATAAAGCATTGCAAATAAAAACAGTAGCACATCATTAGACTGTGAATGTGCTGTCAGGTGCACAGCCAGACTGCCAAATATTACTCCCTTTTCTCAGAGGTGAGACACACAAGTGCAGAGAGATTGTAGAGTGGGCTAAGACCAGGGTGGGCAATTATTTGGGGTGAAGGGCCGCTTAACAAGGTTTGGTGAGCTTTCCAGGGCTGCATGGGTAGCCTCGCCCCTTGACATTGCCCTGCCCCCTGGTTGCCATCTTGGGACTGGAAGTCCTATCCCTAACCCCTGACCTTTGCCACTACAAGTCCCTCCCCTTGCTTTCCCCTCCCCCTGAGATACTCCTTTTGGGAGGAGCGGGGATTGCCATCTTAGAACCAGAGAAAACAAAATTGTACACTAAACATCAAACACCTACTACAACATATTTTAGTTTTATTACAAAAAATATTTTTGTCATGATTTGTATTTGTGTACAGTATATAGGGTGATTGCATAACAACTCAAAAATGAATTCTTCATCTTATATATTATGTGGAGGGGTATGGCTGGGGTGGGGGATGTATGTTGGGGTGTGGGGGGTGTATGGTGGGGTGTGAGGGGTGTGGGTGTATGGTGGAGTGTGGGGGTGCGTATGGGGGTGTGTATGGTGGGTAGGGGTGTATGGTAGGGTGTCAGGGGTGTGGGTAGGTGTTTGTATGTTGTGGGGGGGTATGGGTGTGTATGGGGGTCCGTGTGGAGGTGTATGGTGGGGTATGAGGGGTGTGGGTACATGTGTGTATGGTGGGGGGTGTGGGGGTGTATGGGGGCATGTATGGGGGTCTGTGGGGGTGTATGCATATGCTGGGATGTGGGGGGAGTGTGGGAGTTTGTAAGGGGTTGTGGCTATGTGTGGGAGCAACAGGGTATATTGGGGGGCATGTATATGTGGGGAATTGTGGGGGCATGATGTGAGTGGGTGGCATTTGTGGGGTGTGAGGGAAGGTGGGGGGATATAGGGACCAAAGTAGGCAGGGTTTGCTCAGTCCTTTCCTTAGCAGCAGTGATCCCTCATGGCTGAGGATGTTCACTCCCACGGGTCAAGGAAAGGGTTGTAAATGAGTCCATTGATGGCTAAGAAGGCCAATCCTAGAGCCACAGACTTTCTGACAAGTACCACAGGTGCTGGTTAAAGGGAGGGCTGAACCACAGATTTCTCAATCTTGTTTCCTTTCCTTCCATTTCTGTTGTTTTTCTGCCTCCAAGGCAAGATGGTTTTCCTCAAAGTAAGATGTACCTTCTCTCACAAGGCGTTGCCTTGTAGCCCTGTCCCTGGCTGGTTTTTCTCAATTTATGTTAATACCCTACTTGTTAATGGTTGCTTTGAGGGTGTCCTTGAAACGTTTCCTCTGGCCCCCATGCGTCCTTTGTCCTTGATTGAGTTGGGAGGATAGCACCTGTTTTGGTAAATGTACATTAGGCATGTGCACGCAGTGCTCTGTCCACCACTGCTGATGTTGAATAATCAGCGCATTCATACTGGTAGTGTTTGCATCGGTGAGGACGCTGGCACTTGCGTGACGACTCTCTCACTCCATGGCAAAGATCGTCCAGAGGTAGCATTAATGATGGTGTTCCAGGCTTTTCAGGTGGTCCCTGTAGGTCACCCAAGCTTCAAAACTGTAGAGAAGAGTTGGGATTACCCCAGGCTTATACAGTAGGAGCTCCGTTCAAATCCTGATGTCATGATCATTGAGCACATGATGATGCAGTCTTCCAAAGGCAGAGCTGGCGCGGCAGAGCTGGCGCATTGGATCCCACTCGTCGATGTTGGCCTTCTTTGAGAGATGGCTGCTGAGGTATACAAAGTGTTCAACATTCTCCAGTTCCTGTCCATCAGTGAGGATCTTTCCTGGCGGAGTTGACTGGCCTAGAGCAAGGTGGTGAAACACTTTTGTTTTTCTAATGTTAACGGTCAGTCCCAGGCACTGGTATACTTGAGAGAAGCAGTTAAGGGCTGTTTGTAAGTCCTCCTCCATATGTGCAACAACAGCACAATCATCAGCATACAGGTGTTCCACAGTCGAGGACAATGTAACTCTGGTTTTGGCACAGAGGTGGGAGAGTAGAGAGAGAGAGCGAGAGCGGGTAGGTGAAAGACAGAGAGGAGAGATAAGGATTAAAATACAATTCACCTTACCACTGAGGAGAGAAGACTGACTCCATGCAGACACAACCTCCCATCACAGTAAACAAGAAAAGAGCCCAAAGACGACAGCTAACAACTGAGTTTGGAAAGCATTCTGGTTCAAAGAGGCTTTCATTCACAGGGGAGATGGCAGAAAAGCTGATAAACTGAACAATTTGAAAAAATATCTGCATCTCAAAGCCAAGGAATATTTTTTTTTAATTGCAGAGTCTCTGTCCCCATCCCCACTCACCCTTGCATGATAAGACTAGGATTAGCAGTTAGCAATCCATTAAAAACAGTTCTTTAGTAGTGCCATCATTTAAGCCGTGTGTGGAGCTATACCAGGGATGGGCAAAATGCAGCCCGGGGGCCAGATGTGGCCCACCAGGCCATTCTATCCGGCCCACAGGGCCCCTAAAAAAATTTAGAAAATTACTATTTATCTGCCCCTGGCTGGCTATCATGTAGCCCTCAATGGTTTGCCAAAACTCAGTAAGTGGCCCTCCGCCCAAAATAATTGCCCACCCCTGAGCTATACAGATTTTCAGAGGTGCCATGTAGTCTTAGTTCATAATTTCAACTGGCACTCTCAGTGCTCAGTACCGCTAAAAAATCAGACCCAGTGTATTCTGTCCAGAAAGCTGCTTCTAATGATCCAAACCTGCCAAGGTGCCAACTGCCTCCTCGGAGGTGCTGAGCCCTCCTGCTAATTGCTTGCAAGAATCAGCCCCTAAGTCAGACTCCTTTCAAAATGTAGATGCATTGATTTAAGCAAGAGAGGGAAGGAAGAGGAACGTTTTCCCCCAGTGGTTTTCAGGCTTTATAGCTATCCAAACTAAACCTAGGTACTGCCAGGTTTATGGAAGTGTGAAAGTAAGTACTTCACCTGTCCCACCCAAAACAGCTCTCCTTGAATTTCTTGCTCTAAGAAATAACTGAATCTACTTGAGGAAAAATGTAACCGTCTCCATTGTTCTGTGTGCCATTGTGCCAGCTATTCTGCAAGTCTTTGAGGTTGCTCCAGAGCCTAAACCCATGCAGTGTTTTATTTTGCTTTTTCATTTTGAACAGCTCATAGGAGGGGGCTGGCACTGTACTTTCTATGCACTTGACAGTAAATATGAGATTGTTTAAACTTGCTTTACACAGACTCATCTGTATGGACACATGAAACCATTGCTGGTGGTTAAAAATGCAAAAGGCTCTGATAGTAGTGGCTCGACAAGCAGCCAAAGATATGACCAGGGGGAAAAAAACCTCAGCGAGATGGTTATGACCAGAATGGAAGAAACAAGGAAAAACACATGGCTTGATTTCAGAGCAGAAAATTGACTTAGGCTTTGCATAAACGAGAGCATACCTCCAAGCTTGCTGATCTGCAGTCTGCCTCGGAAAACAGAACATGCAGTCTAAAAGCAGAGCCTATTAAAAGGCATAATGTTTCTAAACAGCATCTGTTACGTACTAATAAGCATTACTTAAAGGACACAGGCCTCCAATTGCTACCAAACATGTACTTATCTAAAACTGCTGCAAGGCAATCTTTACAAAAGTGTCACATGACAGTAAGGGAATCTGAATAATACGGCATGTTTTTATTTAAACTGGCTTCAGTGTTGCGCAGGAAAAATATGGAGGCACTTTCTGAGATTTTGTGACACTGTTCGTGGAACTTCACAGCAATGAGTTACAAGAATAACAGCGGCGGAGCAATTTGCCATCTGCTGTCACTAACAATGTGCAGCCCAATCACTAGACTGCAGTTACAAAAATTTAAAAATGCAACTTTTTTTTTTTTTTAAAGTAGCCTAGGATCTCTCCGTAAGCAAGCAAGACCATTTACTTTGGATTGGGGTGACCCCAGGGTCTGTCAATGGCTGCGTAAGAACATCACCTCAAACAACAGTGCCTTGCCACAAAAAGTGCTCAGGAAACTGGCCTTGTCACTGTTACACAATGGCCCAAATGCACGCTGTTTATATAGGGTCTCATCCCACCCTCATTACCACAACAGCCAAGCATCACTGCAGGAAGCAAAGTGACTAACCTCGGGCATGTGTTGTTTATTCCTTCTTCCTCTCTCCAAGGAAAAAAGTGCATTCAATGAAGTGTGTTTGTCTGAACAGGGTTTTTTTTGCTTTCCTTTGTTTGTGGTTTTGCTGGGAAGGGGGCGGAGGAGGGTGGAGTCTGGTTTTACGGTCTGGGATTTGTTTGTCTGTTTACTTCCTCCCTTTGGGGGCACTGCATTTATGCGAGAGAAGGTGAGAGCACAGAAATGCACCTTCCACATGGATGAGTTGCCAAGGAAGTTCATTGCACAGTCTCGAGCCAGCTCCCAAGGAAGTTCCATCTCCTGCAAAGAGGAGGCAAGTGCTCCTTACACCAGAGAAGCATCTCTGCCAGGGACGACATGTAGGGGGTGCACACAGGTGCACGTGCACCCCCTGAGCATGGTGGTGCACCCCCTACAAAAAGAAGCCAACAATGTCACCCCACCACCAGCAGTGTCTGCGAGCGGCCCGTGATCGCCACTGCCAATGCTGCTGGCAGCATCTGTGGGTGGTTGCCAACCCCTGATCGGCGCTTGCCACCCCACCCCGCCAGGGCTGGAGGCACCTGTGGGAGCTCCATGCTTACCGCCGCTGTGCTCCCGCCGCTGCCACCACCAGCGCAGCCGTGCCCCCCCAGCCACCAGGGGCACACGTCATTCATGATCTCTGCTGATCACATCTTGGGACTTCCAAACTAAGTACAGACAGGCAAAAAGCCTGAGTCTGAATTGATTCAATCTTTGCAGGTTAGTCTAAGTTGTAAGTATTGACCCACTAAGCAAAGAAACAGACATTCACTTTTGATTCAAGAAATGCAGCCACATGCCTGCAGTGGCTCAAGCCAGAAGCTGAAGGGTGCTAGAGCACGGCTCTCTGGCAGGCAGCCAGCATGGGGTGCATGTTTGCTTCCTCTTCCTGCTGCCCCCAAGGTCTCTGGGATTTGCAGTCCAGACTCATTGCAGTAGGACTCTGCAGGGTTGCTCATCACTTCCTCTTCCTGCTTCCAGATGCCTCTAAGTAGGCAGGGCAGGGCAGCTGCATACTCAGGAGAAGGGAAGTTTAACCCCCATCCCTGGCCCCAGATCCCAGCAGAGGTATGCCGGGGGGGGAAGGCAGTAAGCCAGCCGTCACTGCTCCAGCTCTCTGGAGCAGATAGCCCAGCCCAGCCCAGGGCTGCAAAATGCTGGGGGACTCTGATTTCACTTGAACCAGGAACAGGTCTGGGACAGACATAAAGCAGCTTGACCTAAATCAGTTAAGTCTGATACTACATTCAACCAGGTTTATCTTAAACCAGTTTCAGCCATTCTGAAACTGGCTTATGTGCACTGAACTTCTATTCTATTCCAGGTTTAAACCAGTTTCTGGATCACTTAAACCAGTTTATGTGCAACTTCTGTCCCTAGCCTCACTGGTCTTTCGGATGTGCTAAGCGGGGCTTGTGCATCTCATTTGGCAATGCCTCTACAGTCCTGGGACTTTAAAATTCCATCAATCCTGGAACAGATCTTTTCTGGATGGTAAACCCCATCCGTTTAACATAGACATCATGAAGAAAAAAAAACAACCCCAAACCTCCCAGAAAGACAGGTGGGATATTAAGTCTCCCATTCCATATGGGCTAAGCTAGAAGTACAAATTAGACATTTGCTAACTACCACTTTTTTCAGTAAGTGTCTTTTCCATTTCATGGGAACCTGAGCCTAAATCTGCAAATGTTGCAGGGGGGTAGGGGGATACAAAACATAGGGGTAGATACTATTGAAAAGAAAGAGCTGAAGTTCCAGGTGAGTAGCTGGCTCAACATTAGGATTGGCACAGAATCTGCACAAGAAAAAGGAAGTTTAATTTTAGAGGAAAGGGAACTCAATCCTGCAAGCTGTATTCACATGCAAGTCATGGGACTGTACAGCAAGTCTCAGAATCAGACCCCAAAAACACATGCAGTTGGAGCAGGCAGAGAGCATGCAAGCTCAAAAGTACTGCATGCACAAGCGAAGTGAAGGGCTGTCTGTAGTACATTCACATGCTTTGCTTTCTTGTGGACCTGTTGCCAGCTGCTGCTAAATTATTTTTCAGCTCAAAGATATCCAATTAAAAAAAAAAAAAAACTAGGAATGCCAAAATTAGTTCCCAAAGGAGGGGATCGAGTGAGAGAAGAAACACTCGACACGCAGAATTTCAGGAGCAATACAAAAGCGAAGGGGGAAAAAAGTGTTTACAAAATCTGAAGTGCTTGGCAATACAATGTTTGTCTGGACAAGAAACACCACATTGCATTCATCTGGAGATATTTCATTTAAAAGCATCAGCAGGATTGAGAGTCTTCCAAAAACGCCAATACCGTCGCTAGAAATGTTTGACTTTTGTAAGTGGCTGATAGGAGGGGAAAAGAAAGAGCGATCAGACTCCAACACGTTTAGCCACGAGCAGTGAGAGGAACTAATGAACAACATCATTACTTTATTGAAGGAGATGAAGGAGCTGCTTTAGATCAATGGCCGCAGCTTAAAAAGTAGGAAATAAATTCACCTTCTCTCGATTTACCTGCTAGCTTGACAAGCAAAGATAGAGCATGAGAAAAAGCAGTGTAAATGCTAACTGAGGTGATGCCGTCGGCCCGCATCCAAGGGAGTGTGTGAACAGAGATTCTTGGACGCGCTCCTAGTCAAATATAAACCAGGAACACTCCTCACTCCAGTCTCTCTTGCAAATCCACTGTCAAGTGTGCGCAAAGACCCACCTGTCTCAAAGTCAAATCTATTCCCAAGAATCAAACACTGGCTTGTTTATGGCTTAGTCACTACTGCACTGTGATCTCTAATTTCGTTTCTGTTTTAGAGCAAGAGAAACATACCACCCGTGGGTAATTCTTTTCATTCTGTTGACGGCTGCTAGAAACCTCTGTTGCAAATTCATTTTTGCTACTCCCCCTCCCCCAAATTTTTTAAAGATGAGTTTGTTCTACAACAAATATTTCTAGCTGTGTTCCAAACCTTTCCAGCCACCACTGCAGCGATGTACAAAGTGGGAGTAAGTACTCTGCAACAATACACAGGAAAGCTCAGTATCTCTCTTTTCTATATCACACTGATCAGATTAACCACTCTCTCGTGGCCAAAAAACAACTCGACTCTCCATCACTTTGTTGCCTTTAAGCCACGAGCAAACTTATGACAGGATAACTGCTGGGGATGCTCTGGTTTGGAGGAAAGTGTGTGTACACCTGCGTGTATATGTGCACATAGTCTTCGGGTCCTTCTCATTTTCCTTATGGTCCGTCACATGCTCAGACACTCAAATCCCCAAATCACTAAACAGAGCTGACAGATACAGCTCTCCATATATAGAAGCAGCTGAGGTTTGGAGGAAGCTGTGCTGTTTTTATTCTTCTTGTTACTACTACTGTTATTATTAACCACTACCTTGCTGTAAGAATCTGATCCAAAGCCAATAAAAGTAAACTGAAGCCTTCCCATTCATTTCAATGAGGTTTGGGTCCAGCTCTAAAACAAACACCTGGAAAAAGTCTCCTGAGAGCGGGACAGTAAGATGCTTTTGAGATGCAGAGAAGGCTTATCCAGATCATCTCTGTGTTGCACCCAGGAACACTTCCATAAAGCAGACAATCCACTCTGCACAGGCTAGCAGTGCCACCTTAGTGCACTGCCAAGAAGTATGACCCCCATCCATCTGCTGTACCTCTGAAACCCGGAAACAGGGTAGTGGGGCTACCTCAGGTGTGCCCCCAGCCGCCACTCTCAAGCTCAGGCCCTTAAGAGCAGTGGAAAGAGGGTGGCTTCAAGCACCTCGCCTCCAGGTTCGGCAGGTGCTGGCTGAGCTGAGCCGCACTCCTCAGCAGCAGCCTCAAGTGACAGAAGCGCTTTAGGCAATTCCTTCGTAGCAGCCCTGAGCCCCCAGCAGTAAGCACAGCATTGCCTCCTGGGTGGGACTTAGCACCCGCAGGGCAACAGCAGGTGGGCAGAGAGGCCTTCCAGGCTGCGATGCCAAGGTGGGCAGACATCCATGCCCCTGGCAACCGGGCAAAGTCTCCCACGAAAGCACCCACGAGATACTGCTTCTATCATAGATCAAAAGGCAACATCTGCCTGTGACAGACACGGGTCCTAGGGACGTAGGACTGAGCTGCCTGCTGTGGAAGCAGGGGGCTTACGGGCTGTAACCAGGTGTCACCTCTTGAAGAAGGCAGGGTAAAATTGTACCTTATAAACTAAGCAAAGCAGCTAGCTAGCTAGATAGATGGATAGATGGCCGACTCTAGCAACGCCACAACCTCAACCAAGTGACAGTCTGTTTCAAGATAACGTTTCTTGCCCTGGAAGTGGAGAAGAGAGCACAGTGGAAGCACAAGGAGAGGCCTCCTAGCCTGTGGCCTACTCTCCCCAGCAGAGACCTGCAACCTCGGCGGATGAATCTGTAGCTCAGAGATTAGACTCTTGAATCACCTCAAGACCCATCGAGGACCCACAGCAGAGACTGTCGTCCTCCAAGGGACAGATGGCCAACAACGAGACGCAGCGCAGCGCTCGCTACATCCGAGGCGGCCAGCTTCGGCTGGGGCAGGTCACAGGGAGCAGTCCTGCTCGAGGCGGTTGGGCGTGGGGCTGCCGCACCCCGGGCAGCTGCACCCCAGGCAGTTGTACGTGGGGGCCTTGCACCCAGGGCAGCTGCACATGAAGCCGTTGCACCGAGGGCAACTGTACATGGGGCCATTGCAGCCCGGGCAGCCGCACGCAGGACTGTCACCCCCAGGGCAGCCGCAGCCGGGCAGCTGCTGACAGGGAGAGCTGCAGAGGCAGCACTGGGCAGCCGAGCCCGGCGCCCCGGGCCGCTGTGGGAGCCGCGGCAGCGCCGGGTCCCGCACACACCGACACACACGGGCCGGGGCCGGGCCTGGGCGGTCTCCTCTCACCTCTTCCTTCCCGCCGCGGCCCCATCACTTCCTCCTCCGCGCCGCTCGCCCCGCCCCCTCCCCGCGGAGCCCCGCCCCCGGCGCTGCGCGCTGACGGGCGGCGGGTGCACGGGCTGAGGGGGCCGCGCGCGGGGCTGTGGGGCTGGGGCTGGGGCCGGGGCCGGGCGCGGCCTCCCGCCCGTCCCCCCCCTCTTTTTTTTTTTAAGTTTTAACGTTACACACGCCAAGCCAAAATAGCCGAAACAAATGCCAAGTCCGTGGGTCAGTCCAGACGCCGACCGCCCTCTGGGCCTTCAGAGGTTTCCAAACCCTTTGGCGGGCACCCTACGTGCAGGCCCAACCCGGAGGCCCCCGCCCAGAGCATGGGCCGCCCCGGGGGCAGGTGGGAAGCGTGCTTCAGCAGGCACGGCCTTTCCCTGGCCAGGTGAGCACAGGCCTCTGCTTGACCTAAGCCAAAGAGCGACTTCTGTTTTGTACGATTTATCTCCTTTTCCTTCCTTCGCTCACTCGTGTCTGCGCCAAGGGCAAGACGCCACCCCGCAAAGCAAGCTGAGGTCACAGCACCGTTGGACTAGGCTGATATAATCCAATGTTTCTTTAGTCCCGTCATCACGCTGTGTAAATGAACCTCGCTTTCCAATGCCTAAAAGAAAATCTAGCCGTCTTGAGTTGCGCTGGAAGTTATTTTCGCACACGAGTTCACGTTTCTGCACCTGAGTTCAAGTTTTATCGCTCAAATTAAAAACACGCTTCAGGTTTGTGAAACAGGAGCTACATGACTAGACTCAGCTAAGGGACAGCAGAATTGCAGAAAGAAGAGCTTCATTTAAAAAAAAAAAAAAAGGAGAGAGGGTCATTAAATACCTGTGGGGTGAAGAGAGCAATCAGGTAAATTATAATGAGCCAGGTCAAATGACTCCCTTACTGCTGCCTGAAGAAAATGCTGCTGCCACTGCCAGGCGGTTGGTGTTAAGCTTGGGGTGGACTAAGATTTCAAAGGGGATGCGCAACTATACCCCTATCCCCACCTTGCATCTGTGTCCCCTCTCACACAGCCAGTGGGCATGAAATCCTCCAGTAGATTCAAACTTGGAAACTAGCCAGAGAAACCCTCCTTCCCATCATCAGGTGCTAGGAGGGGTGAGAGCCCTACTTTTGGGGCTTTGCTGAGGCTGCAGCAAACAGCCCACCAGGACCTGGAGGAGTTAGAGAAATAAATGGGTTTCTTCCTTGCTCAGGTGGTTTCTGGAGATGGGATGGGTGGTGGGGTAGGAATGGCTTGAGAAATGCCTGGAAAAGTTTTGTGGTTGGCCAGGCAGTCTGCTTGGCAATCGATCTGATTAGGCTATTATAAAGTCAATGTTTTAACAAAGCTTTACCCAAAATAAAGTAGAGAAGGAATGCTTTTTAAGCATTGGAAGAAAAAGAGGTTGTGGGAAGGTTGCGAGGGATCAGGACATTGCAGAAATTGGTTGCGACATCCTTAAAGCTGTACAAAAGACGTGGCTGGATTTCCGAAGCTCTGAGCACCTCAGAGGTCACTGATTCAGACACCTAAATGCGGATGGAGGAGCTTAACTGAAGGCTTACAGGATATTGGCAGATGTTGAAAGTTTGACTTTGCAGCACTCAGTAAACGTCATGGGAAGCTAAGACGTTTTTGCCTTGGTTTTCCATTTGTCTTCTGAAAGGAATAAAATTCAGCGCTGGTGAAAAATGCCAGGCTGACAGTCCTAGCCCCAGTGCAGGTTAATGCAAGTTTTTCTCTTATAGCCCTACAGTTGAATGTTACATTTTTACTTGCCATTGTGGAAGCAATTTATGAGGGGAAAATAATTAAGACTTGACACTACCATGGCATTTTTCATGCAGAGATCTTTAAAAACATTAACTCAGCTTTGCAACACCCTTGTGCGAGTAGTAGAATAGCGCTTTACAGAGGGTCAAATGAAGGCTCGCGGACTGAATGGCAAGCATGCAAGATCGTAACATTAATTTTAGTAAGTAGGGAACAAAAAAAAGCCATGTACTCTTATTCTCAGTGGCCTACTCTTCTCCACTTGACTAACTATGCACACAGCTCTACGAACATCCTACGACATCAATATCAAGAGAGCGGAAACTCTGGGGTGCTGAATGAGCCAGGGGTTCATTGCTACAGAAGCAATTCTGCCTCTATGCACCGGCAAAGTAAGTAGACTGGAGGCAACATTTTAAAGAGCTTCACAATCCGTTTTGCGTATATTGTTCTAAACTGTGCTCACAGCTCAGAAAAAAGGCGAGAGAAAACTCTATACAGTTGCTCTTCAGGGATGTTGCACTTCAGAAATACTATAGATGTGTTCAGCTGAATCGGTATCTATTCTGCATGACAAAGTGCTCTTGGCACATGCTGTGCTCTCTCTCTGCCTCACAAAGCAAGTGGGTAGCACATAACCATCCTTTAAAGCACAGGAGTTGCTTTCAGTAACTTACTTGCATTTGCTTGGAGCCATGCACCTGTCCCTCCCACTCCCAGGAGTCCCTTCTGCTGCATCGCATATTCCACTGTTGTGCCTGAGCATGATATGATTTAATTTGAAGACATAATTCAAACTACAAATCCCAACTATGCAGAGCAGCTCCAACAGTGAAAGCACTTAGTGACCACCTGCAGGTAAATGAGGACAGCCAATTAGCAAATTTTCAACATGCAGAATTTTGGGGTGTTTTTGCTCCTCTTGGTATCAAGTTGTGGTACTGCTAAATATACAGAAAACACAGGCAACCCTTAAGCATTGCATATTACAAATCAAATCTGCTCTGAGCAGAGTTAGACACCCTGGTTTGTAGGAGACAGACATGGTACCTAGAAAGCTTTCTACATAAGGGTTCCCTACTGGCATGGTAGCGCTAGTCTATGCAAAGATTACGGAACAAGTTAGGGTGTGAACTGACGTCGCACTCACTATTCTAGTGCTTAATACACACTAGGAGTTGCTGCTTCATACTTAACATGTTCTAAAGGTGGCCAAATAGGATGTTAGTTCACTCTAAATTCATTTCCAATCATACCATGTATTAACTTGTCTTTGTAGACAACCATCTAGTGTAAGGAGCTGGCCAAAGAGGAAGGAAAAAGAAGCTTTAGCCAACAATTGTGTCCATCTTTAATCCAAATCCGTCTCTTTGGAAAATGATGCAGAATGTCAGATTTTAAGATCTTGATTTGATGCCTCATAACAGGACTAATAAAAAGCTTATCCTCACGTTAAAATTTAACGTGAGGTTCTTAACCTGGGGTCCATGGACCCCCAAGGGGTCTGTGAACTTGGATGGGAAAAAAATTACATCTTTATTTTCACTAACCTCTAACTGAAATTTAGCATTTCCTTCAATTATGAATGTAGGCAACAAACCACAGTAGTATTAGCAGTACCTATGACTTTGTCACCAATAGAAATCATAGATATTTTCATATCACATTACAGTTGTTGCAGATATCTCAAAATATCGTTTACGCTCATTACTACTTCGAAATTACGATAGTTATTAGACCCGCCGCTAGATCGCACGTGATCGCAGTCTTCCTCTCTACAGACACTCATAATTCTGAGAAGGGGTCCATAGGCTTCACCAGACTGCCAAAGGGGTCCATGACACAAAAAAGGTTAAGAACCCCTGCGTTAAATAGTGGACAAGTGGACATTCTGGATTGGAATGTGTTAAATATTCCCATGTAACAAGTTGTACAAGTTGAACAGCATCTGCCAACCATGAGAGAAAAGTACAAGATGCAAGAGAGCAACAAAAATTGAACATTTCCTTAGGAAAAGCTCTACTCACTTCCTCTTATTTTCCACAGCAGAAAGCAGTAGTCCTTATAATGTCTGCTATCTAGGTAGGATGCTGTTGTACAGAATATGCTCTCTTTTTACCCAGAAGTTCAAATTTTCTTCTTTATGCATCAGACAACTGCATAGCAAACATTGGTGGCAGTAAATAGCTAAAGCTTTTATAGCTGAGTTCGTTTCGATTCATCTTTCTTCAAGTAGAACATTATGTCAGTAGTACCGTATTTTCTCACATACAGCCCACACCTTTTCCCAAAACTGGCTGGCGGATATTGGAGCGTACATTATATCTGAGAAATCCAAATCCAGAAAGTTGGCAGTGCCACTGCTCCCCTGCTGACAAGTTTCTGGACCTGTGGGAAGCCCCTCTGTCAGATAACATGGCCCTATGTGCTAGATTTGGCTGGTGCACAGGATGAATCTGGGTATGGAGTCAGATCTAGTGTGCGGGATTGGTCTGCGAGCCCCATCCGGCATGCAGGGCTGGAAGCAGTCTTGACTCCCTACCTGCTCCTACTCAGCGGGTGAATCTACACATGTGCTTTTACTGTGGAGTTGACTACTTAGCTCCACAGCAAAGCATAGTCTTAGATCCCAAGACACACAGAACCAGAGTCACTCCTCCCTTGGAACTGAGCAACAGGTACGCACCTCTCACACCACCAGGAGACATATCAGCAGAAGGAGGGGAGGCAGCTAGCTGCCACCCCTAAGAACAGATGCATGGGGGTCATGGTGACCGACTCCCTCCTGATCCTCTGGCCCATGAGGTCTGCTGCCTCCCAGGGGCCCATATCTGGATCATGGCAGAGAAGGTTCCTAAACTTGTCCAGCCCTCCAACCACTACCCCATGATTCTCATCCACACAGGCACAAATGACACAGCTCGGAGCAATCCTGGCCGGGTCATGAGTGACTACAGCAGTCTGGGGGTTGGAGTTGAGGGTCACAGGTAGTTTTCTCCTCCATCTTCCCAGGTGCAGGCTGTAGGCCTAGGAGAGGCAGATGTATCAAAGAGGTGAACCAAAGGCTCCAGTGATGGTGCTACTGAGAAGGTTTTGACTTCTTTGACCACAGCATGAGCTTCAGAGAGAGGTCTTCTGGGAAAAGACAATATCCACCTCATGCCAAAGGGGAGGGTGCTTTTCTCAGCCAGGATGGAAGACCTCCTTGGCAGGGCTTTAAACTGAGACGACCTGGGGACGGAGTGGACAAGGAGTGGAGCAAGCCCAGGGGCTAACAACCAACCATTACAACAGAATGACAGGAAGGATGCTACAGCATGACCTGAGGGAATGGAGCTCTCTCAACGTGACAGGAAACCAACGGACATGGGCGACTAGTGCTTCCCAAGTCTTGTGGGGCACCAGATCGCTAGTGGGGAGGGGAGAATCCCCCAGCAGCCGATCACTGAATGAGCAGCAAAACCAGAAGTGCACTTCCAGTTTCAGGGCGCTTCCATGGGGTGCACGGCTGATCTCAGTGGGTGCACGTGCACCCCCTACGCGTCACCAATAACCAAGGACCTCCAACAGAGGGTTCAAATGCCTGTACACAAATGCCAGCAGTATGGGGAACAAACAGGAGGAACTGGCCAACGGACTATGTTATCCCTATGATATCAGAGACCTGATGGGACTGTACGTATGCTTGGACCGTAGCTATAAAAGGCTACACCCTGCATAGGAGGGATTGCATAGGGAAAAAGGGTGGAGATGTAGCTCTTTATGTAAAAGAGCAGTACACCACCTTGTAAACTGAAATTGGTACTAAGGAAGGGAGAGACTTGAGACCCTCCGAGTCCAATATGGGGGTGATGAGGTGAAAGGGACCCAACTGTAGAAATATATTACAGACCTCTGAATCAAGATGAGGAGCTAGATCTTCAATCCCCCAGAGAGCTGGAAGAGGCTGTGAGAGCACAGGATATGGTCATCATGGGCAACCAAGTACCCAGACATCTCCTGGGAAGAACACTCTGCCAGATCTGAACAGTTGCATAGATTCCTGATCTGTACCAACGAACTCTACCTGTCTTGGGAGGTATACAGGCCGCCCAGAAGAAATGCCCTCCCAGATTTAGTTTTAGCCAAAGGGGATGACCTGATAAGCGATCTGAAGATAGAGGGTAACCTAGGCAACAGTGACCATGACACTATCACTTTTACTGTCCATCATAGGTCTGGGAAATCTGTCAGTAAGGTACAACTTTTTTACTTTAAAAAAGCTGACTTTGATAAGCTAAGGGCGTTAGTGAGTAATTCCCTGCAGCCCATGATCCTGTAGGGCAAGCGTGTGCATGAAGAGTGGCTGTTCCTCAAGGATACAATCCTCGGTGCACAGAAGTTGTCCATACCTGTATGAAAAAAGGTGGCACAAGGGCCAGGAGGCCATCTTTGCTCAATTGGGAAGTTACAGATCTTCTGAAAAAGAAATAGGAGGCTTACCAATGATGGAGGCTAGGAATAGGTCCTAAGGAGAGCTACATAAGATTGGCCCGCATCTGTAGGAAGCAGATTAGAAAATCAAAAGCGGTGACCAAATTCAGGTTAGCAACCAAAATCAAAGACAATAAGAAGTCCTTCTATAGGTACATAGGTAACAGGAGGAAAACTAGTGAAAGTGTGGGACCACTGCTCAATGCACCTGGACATCTGATCACCAACACCAAGGAGAAAACTTAACTCCTGAATGAGTACTTTGCACCTGTATTCCCCCAGTAGAAGAGTGATAGCCTGCTGAATGCAAATATGACTCAGAATAGTCACAGTAGGGATGATCACCTTCCAACAATCATTGTAGAGCTGGTGAAAGAACAGCAAGAGAGGCTGGATATGTCAGCAGGACCAGATGAACTCCATCCGAGAGTGCTGAATGAACTAGCCAGAGTCATCGCAGGACCACTGGAAAATCTCTTTAAGAATTTGTGGCACTCAGCAGAGGTCCTAGAAGACTGGCAGTTGTGCCTGTCTTGAAGAAGCAGAAGAGAAAAGACACAGGGAATTGAAGAAGCAGAAGAGAAAAGACACAGGGAATTACAGGCCAATCAACCTGACCTCAATCCCAGGAAAAACCCTCGAAAAAATTCTTAGGGAGTCCATATGCGATAAAGCTAGTAGAAGGCAAATTCTCAATGACAACCAGCATGGTGTTGTCACAGGTAGATCATGCCCGACTAATCTCATCTCCTCGTACGACCAGGTCACTCACCACCTGAATAAGGGAGATGAGGTCGATGTTATTTACTTGGACTTTAGGAAGGCCTTTGACCTGGTGTGTCCCATGATGCTCTCAAGGTAAAACTAAAGGACTATGGGCTCAGCAATTCCATGGTCAGATGGGTGGGAAACTGACTGCAGGATCAGACCCAGAGAGTACTAAAAGACGGACCTGTGTCAACCTGGCAGAAGATAGCCAGTGGGGTCCCCCAAGGTTCAGTACTTGGACTAGTGCTTTTCAACATCCACATCAATGATCTGTGTGTGGGGGTGAAAAGCACGATGGTGAAAAGTTCCCCGGTGACACTAAGCTCTGGGGAAGTGTGACCATGCATCAGAGTAGGCTGACATTCCAGGCGAATGTAGACAGATTAGTTAAATGGGAGGACCAGAACCAGATGATGTTCAACACCGAGAAGTGTCAAGTGCTCCATCTGGGGAGGAAAAAGCCACAAGAGACTTAAAGGCTTAGTGGTGCTATGCTAGCTAGCACCATATCCAAAATGGACCTGGGGGTCATAATTGACCACAAAATGAATATAGGCCACTGGTGTGATGCTACAGTTAGCAGAGCAAATGATGTGCTGGCATGCATCAACTGATGCATTTAAAGCAAAAATAAGGAAGTTATTCGCCCGCTGTACTCCGCATTGGTGAGGCTGCAGCTGGAGTACTGCATCTAGTTCTGGGCACCGCACTTCAAGAAGGATGTGGAGAAGTTTGAGAGAAGAGCCACTTGTATGATTTAGAGGCCTGAAGAGCAAGGCATACGAACAAAGGCTGACAGATATGGGATTGTTCAGCCTAGAAAAGAGAAGACTCCAAGGATAATTTGGTGACATAAGGGGCAAGTATCAGGAGCTAGGCAAACAACTATTCACCAAAACGCCGCAGGGAAAAACCAGGAGCAATAGTCATAAATTCCTAGAAGAAGGTTTCAGACTGGATATAAGGAAAGACTTCGCAGTTCATGTGACCAGACTCTGGAATTGACTCCCAGCAGGGGTGGTGCAGGCACCTACCCCAGAGATCTTCAAAAGGAGACTGGACGCACATCTTGCTGGGGTTATTTGACCCCTGCAGTTTTTCCTGGCCAGAGCGGGGGGGGGGGGGGCGGTGTCAGACCTGTTGTTCTCACGAGGTCCCTTCCAGCCCTAAATGTCTGTGAATCTGTGACCGTCTACATGTGCAGCATGGTAAGGCCACAGTTAATTAACACCACTGTAGGATAATACTGCCAGGCACAAGTACTGTCCTACAACAGAGTTTTTTAGTGTGCCATAATACATGTGTAGACAGTGACGGGCTGGCTGGGACATGAAGGTGCCCCCTGCGTGAGGGCCCCCTGCGCTGCCCCAGCTCAACATGCTGTGGTCCTGGGCGCACAACTAAGCACCGTACTTGGGAACAATAAACTCCAGCGCATCAGAGTTTATTCAGGAGCACTAAGTTCACATGTAGCTGCAAGCAGTTACTACAAGGAAAATATTTCTTCTTCATGCTCCCTTTCAAACACAAGGTCTTTATTATACAGAGGACATGCCATATGTGAGAAAATATGGTGTATGTGAGGAGAAAGTCAGTGAAAGCCAAGTCAGCTACACTTGTGATTGGTTTTCAAATGTCCTATGTGTGGTTAATTCTGCAATATAAGCTGAATTTCCATTGACATCCTGTATCGCATGGCCTGGGTATGTATTGTTGCATATATGCCACTGTTTTTGTTAAGACTACAGTGATACTTGCATGAAACCTTATGAAGTGTCCTCAAATTTCAGCTGAAGAACCACAGAAGAAAATGTTCCCACTGCAAAAAAAAGAAAAAAATTATCTGCCAAAAAAAGCCTAAATGGAAAATGCTTTCCTGCTCATTTATGAAATCACAAAATCCTCTGTTTATTGTCTGCTACGATATCTAAGTACATTTACTAATACAATACATTCAGTTCTCATAGAAACTTACATAATTGCACATAATGCTAAATGAAATGAACAGACTGGAATCTGTAAAAGTGCATTTCAATAAACTATTATAGGACTATCAGTTTATTGAAGCAATTCACTTTTTTGCAGACATAAATATGCAAAATAACTGTCTATTTATTCATTTACAAACCAACAGTCTCTAATCATATTCAGGAGAAGACACGACTGCTACTTCAACTGGCAAAGAGAGTTCTGAGCTTAGGAATCACTGTGTTTATAGCTAATGTCCATGAATCATTTCAGGAAAGATTGCTGACTTGTGAAAATACATATAGAGAGCCCCTCTCTCCTATGCGTATTGCGAAGTTCCATTACCAATAATGTGAAAGCTATGAAAAATAGCATGTATAG
Organism: Crocodylus siamensis; assembly: GCF_052110815.1. Classification (NCBI taxonomy): domain Eukaryota; kingdom Metazoa; phylum Chordata; order Crocodylia; family Crocodylidae; genus Crocodylus; species Crocodylus siamensis. The sequence goes on along the minus strand of NC_143409.1, from coordinate 8,523,776 downwards.
CATGAGAATATCAGAGAGAGGTAGCTTAGCTGTTAGTCTGAGGTCAGGCAGAAGGCAAGATATACTATGCTCTCTCAAAAGGTTATGCATCTCTGATTCAATTAGTCTATAAGGTTCATATCTACACTGCTTTCTGCATGAGAATATCAGGTCTGTTTCATTTGGCCCTATGCAAATGTGATGCTATTTGCAGTTTCATTACACTAAAACTTCTAACATGAAGCATTTCACAGCTTCAGAGCACTTTAAAAATATTAATTAATTTTAACATCTACACCTAACAAAGTACATTATCCCGAATACTGAGCAGTTATGTGATTTAGTATAGAATAAATCAAAACAGCCAGAATTGCACCTCATCTCTTCCTGCTTGCCAGTACTTATGCTTTGCTTCTTAGATTATGCCACACTGTAGAGAGGTTTCATTGATGAGTTTTTATCAAATTTAGATAACAAATTAAACACAAAAAAATTATAAACATTATACTGACACAGCTGATTGGTAGAAGTCTTTTGTACACCTTGCTTTTAACCAGGGTTTTACAGGGAAAAGTTTTTCAAACTGGTTACATGTATAAATTGATTAGCAAAACTTCAATAAACCATAGAGATAGCTGAAAGATGGTGGAGCTAGGTATCCAAGATGCAATCCTGTTTATTTACTTTAAAAATATACACGTTCCATTTTTCTGAACACAGGATTCAAACTGATAAGAGATGGCATCATTGCTTACTGTTGCAGGCCTTTTTCAACCTAGCATTCATAGCAACATACATTTCTCTAGGATTTTGCTTAGGGTCAGCTACCAGTTCTCCTAAGGTTGTAAGTGTACATAATTGCACGCTCTCACGCACACAAACCTGAAACAAGACCCAACAAGGGTCTTCTGCTCACATTGTTCTAATTCCTGAGGGGATTTGCATCTGCTTTTGTTTTGGTTGGCAAGATAGGCCTGTGTTTTACTTTGTTTCTTATACTTAACTTGAATGAAGGGAGGCTGTTAAACTCAACCAGTCTTCATGAGATTTAACCCAACCCGTGGCATTCTTCTGACCCTGTCATAGTTTCTAGATCACCTTGTAGAATATGCTACATAGGAGACTAACCCTAAGTGACTGTTTTGCTTTAGCACATATATAATACTTGTTACCTTGTGTTTAATTTAAGCTGTACAAGGTAATCCGACACAATGGGGATGAACATCTTATAAAACCCAATATTCTAACACCAGCATTACTTTTTGGATACCGTGATCAATATTCAAAATGATAAAATACAAACCACCATATACAAGAAACCCATGGACCAACATACTGCACAGAACCAGCAATCCCCCCTAAACACCCCAAGACAGCTGTAATATACAACCAAGCCCTCCGATACCACCGAATTTGCACTGAGGAGAACACCCTGGATCACCACCTCACAAGTATCAAAAGGGCCTTCACCCAACAAGGACACTCCTCTGGAGAGATAGACCACGGTTTTGAAAGAGCCACCCGGATACCACATGATTTGCTGTGGTACAAAAAGAAAATCCCCACAAATCACACACCATTAGTTACGACAGATCATCCTTCCATGGACCCTATACAGAAAATCCTCAAACTATTGAAATCCATACTATACGATGGCTCTGTTCTTAAAGACATCTTCCCAGAACCACCTATCCTAGCCTTTAAACAAGCACCAAACCTCACTTACCTTATCACTAGAAGCAAACTCCCTATGACCCAAACCACACCCAATGGATCCAGACCATGCCAGGACAAGAAATGTAAAATCTGCCAACACATCTCCACCGCCCCTACAGTAGCTACACCCCACAACAGAACCATCACCATTCCTGGATCTTACAGCTGCATCTCCAGAAATGTTATATAAATATCTTATCCAGTGTACCAAATGCCCTGATGGAAAATATGTTGGAGAAGCCAAACAACAACTGTGCACCAGAATGAATGCAGACTGAAAAATCTAGGCAAGACAAGAATACCCAATTACCCGTGGGGGGCACATTTCTTACAAGAAAACCTCTCTCTCTCCAATCTCTTAGTTCTGTTCCTCAAAGGGAACTTACAAAACACCTTTCACAGACAAACCTACGCACTTCACTTCATCAATCTACTGAATACAAAAAAACATGGATTCAATATAGACATTGGATTTATGACACATTACAACCTGCCTGACATCTGATTCATCAGATACCTGCCAGACCTGACCTTTTACACTTTTGTTCCCCCCTCCCCAGCCCTCACTCCCCCCATCCTCCCCTCCTTTTGCCTTTCTAATCTCCAACTATTTACTTTTTCACAGACAGCCTCTTTTCTGCCTTGAAAATCTACTATTGTAGAGTCTCCCTTACTCACCTTTGGTTCTTTTTTCCCCCTCATTTTTCCCGTCCCTTCCCTGCTTTACCTTTTGTTTTCCACATTTCCACCTGTTCACAGTCTCACTGACATCCTGTCGCACTTTTAGCTTCTTTCATTCCTTGGAGTCTCAGAACAGCAGAAACTCTCAATGCCTGAAGAAGGGTCATTGCGCCTGAAAGCTTGCTCAGAACTTTTTTCCAACTGCCCAGTTGGTCTAATAAAAGACATCACATCTACCCAAAGAACTTTGCCTGCCTTATAGAACCCAAGGTAGATTAGATAGACAGATTATTGCTTTGATGCTGTGTTGAGGCGTATCTGACATCTATAACTGCACAAACATTTTTACAATGAAAGTACAGCAGTGAGAAAAAAAGAAAGCAAGTGTGGTAGAAATAGAGGGATATGTACTTGTAGTTAGTTTGCTTAATTAAGCGGAGAAATACCTAATGGATTACAACTGTGCTATAAATAGCTTGAAACAACTATACAGACACAAGTTAGGCCAATTAGTTTTATATTCACTTTGTACATAAATATTTTTCTGATCCCAAACATTGACACACATTTTTGTAAAATGTCTCTTTCAACCTCTCCTGTGTTTTCTAATCACTAAATATTATTGTGCATCTTGTAAAAGAAAAAAAAGAAAAAGGAAACCAGAAACTTCAGGCAGTACTGATCACACTTCTCTCTTTACACTTGGAAAGTATTACATGAACCCCAAGTCATCTCTGTCATGTGAATCCACACTTGTTTCTATCTGGTGAAGTCTTTTTTCACTGTCCAATAGAAACCTGGATTTTTCAGAAGAGACCGGAGGGAGGGGGGGAGGGGGGGAAGCGTCCCAAATGAAGCAGATTACCACAGATGTGTGAATTATGATACTGTTGTTTGGAACTCAAAGACGACCAGATTTCACATTCTGGAGCTAAGTTTCATGGATTCAAATTCCAACACTGTGGTTGTGACTGGTAAGATTTTTTTTTTCTAAATTCGCTTCCTCTTTTAGCCAGACGTGGAATGCACACATGCCTGATCTTTGTCATAAACAGTTCCCTGGAGGGAAAAAAGTAGCAACTGGTCATACTAACAATTCCAAATGGAAAATAACTTGCTGTTGTGCCTTCCTAAGAAAATCATATGTATGTCAGAGAAAACAAACTATCTTGCTCCCTTTACAGCCATTCAGTTTGGTCTATTGTTTTCTTATTCTCTTTTTAATCTTGCTTGATGTGCCACCCCCCCCCCGCAATCCAATCGTTGTTGCTTTAGGCAGTGCCAAGGAGTGTCGGATAAAGCTTACCCAAAAGGAGCAGTTCTAAAGCATGAAATCCAGGTTGCATCAGGACGTCACGTAGGAGTCCAGAATTAGAGCAATACATGGCAAATTTCAGGGTCTCTGTTTCATGGCAAAGTAAGGGGAAAATCATAGAGGTGGCTGTACCTCTACAGACTCATTAAAATTAAATATGCCAAGGAAGCATGCCCAAACATGTAGGCCAGGGAACTAAATTCAAAGATCCTATCATTGGATATAGGTAATGCTGAATCACAAGCGCAAGCCCACCAGCTAGAAGACTTCCTGAGCTTTAAAAGGTTACAACTCTTAAGGAATGCCACTACTCATTACTCTTGTTGCCACTGGCTCATCTAAAAGGCAATCATTAGATATATCTTGACATGCGAGTTGCTGGATAATTTTCCACTGCAGGTCACCCAAGGACGTAAGGATGAGGTTGAAGCTATATCAAAGAGATCTGTTATGTTGCTGTTTTCAATTCAGTACAACTTAAATTTGTTTTAAAAGGAGCTCCAAAATGTGCCAGGCTGCTTTAGCTTTCTCCAGACCTCACTGCAATTGGAGCGAATAGGAAAGTAAGAGAAGCTTCTTACCTTCAGAAAAAAAACTGTCCATCTGTTTCTTTCTTTGATGGGTACTTTCTGTGCTCACTCATGATGGGAACAACTCCTTATATCTCATTAGCTGTCCCCTAGACATCCCCTTGTTCAAACAGGTGCAGAACAACGTGTCTATTAGATACACAGGTGTACCTTCAAGGCACTGCAAAGAATAAGCCTAGCATGCCTGAGTAACACTCACCTGCTCAGAATGTAAACACACTGGTATTGCTCCCACCTGTATTTTAAAGTACCTAATAACATTCAGCCAATTTGGCCTCCAGGTTGGCTTATATATTTCAATCCAGTGAGGCCATCTTAAAGTGAATTAATTTCTTTTCATAGAACAATTTTGTCCTAGGCAGTGGTTCCTTATGACCATGTCTGTAGTTAACATGTTGCATTACGAGTTAATTCAGAACTTTCATTTTCCTATAAATACTTTCACTCTCTCTGACTTGTAGTAGGTTGGGTATCACCATATTTCTTCCATGTAAATGGAGTGGAACAAGCATGGAAGGTGCTATATTGTCTGTGTGGAGCAGAAGGATGCTTTATTGTGCCCCCCCCCACCCCTGCACATTAGGTAAGCTGCTAAACTCTTGCGGTAAATTATTATTGGAATGCAATGCTTTGCATGGTTTAAAAGAAAAATGAATATTTACAGAAAAATCTATTGCTAAATTAATTAATATAGTCATAATCACAGGCATGGGTGATAGTTTTCCATGGTTCCCTTATCTATGGGCCCAAAGATGGCTGACAAGGCCACTCTGGGATCAACAGCTTCTATTGCAACTCGAGCACGTTTCCATGCAGGGTGGGTGGGTCTAGATCCTTTGCTCCCTCGGTGACATGCTGCCTCTGCCACTCCCGCCTTTTTATGTCCTGTTGTCATTGTGAAGTTTCAAAGTACTGAAATCCTTGCAGCAGGCTCTTCTTCCATTTAGGGAGGTCTTGGGTGACAGTCACCCACAAGTTGATGTCCATGTTGCATTTTTTTCAAGTTGGTCTTGTGGACATCTTTGAAGCATTTTCTCTGTCCTCCTTTTGATTGTGTTCCTTGACTAAGAGCATCTGTCTTCCCAATGAATATGAAGGATCTTTTACAGACTGCATTGATGGTAGTTCCCCAGCACCTTGAGGTGTATGTTTGTCCATGTCT